>NW_026596039.1:513705-591607 GCF_907164565.1 Psammomys obesus | reverse complement strand
TCTTCTTCTTCTTCTTCTTCTTCTTCTTCTTCTTCTTCTTCTTCTTCATCTTCTTCTTCAGAGACTTTTTTTCCTAGAAAGGGTTTCTCTGTGTAGCCCTGGCTGTTCTGGAACTCTCTCTTTAGACTAGACTGGCCTTGAACTCAGAGAGCTTTTTGTACTGGGATTAAAGGTATGCATCATCACTGCCTGGGAGGTCCTAGATTTTAACTCATAGGCAGGACTCAGCTGGGCCATTGTCTGAACACATCTGGAGCATAGAGGAACAGATGAACAAAAACAGGTGGAAGGGAAAGGAGACCCAGGACAATCTTAAGAACTCCAGCATGCAGGTGTATGTGTGTGTCGGCTAGGATGTGTAGGAGCCTGCTTGGTTATACCAATGTTTTGCTGAATTATATGACAAGTGTATGTATGATGGAGAAGAAGTTGTAACTTATAAATTATAACTCTGGAACAAATTCTACAGACTTATTTCTGTTCTATCTCTTCATGAACAGATACAGGATTTAGATGTGGCACTCAGGAATTTGACATATTGACAAATGTTCATTAAATATTTACTAGCTGGGTCATTGGCTGAAATCTTGGATGAGTTTTTTTTTTCTGATTTATGTATTAAGTTTGACTCTCTCTACAAGAATGAAGGTGGTTTAAGGAAGGGAGCTGTAATGTAGCCTCTGCCTCTCTGTTACTCTAACCACTAGTTTCTATTAGGCATAGACCAAACATTTCTCTCCAGCTATTATAAAAAAGGATGGTTGCATGTTAGAACATTTTTTTAAGCATTTTCAAGCTTCAAGGACAGTCAAAGCAAGTTGTGGTGACTAAAAATTACAGTGTGCATTTTAAAGTATGAGAAGAACATTACTGGCAAATGTACTATTTAAAAAGACTCTACAAGTCAACAGTTGGTGTCCATGGGTTTGCTATCTTAAGAACAAGTTGGCATCAGAACTGGGTTTCAGAAAATGAGGGCTGTGGTAAGTATGAATGGGTGGTATGTGTCTTTTGTCTGCAGTATACTCAATGGCACCTCTCTGATGGGGCGAAGTATTTACCTTCAGCCTGATTCTAGTGACTCTAGTGGCCCTCACAAGTCACCAGCAACCCTCTGAAAGAGAGCAACCCCTTCTCCCAGAGGTCCCGAGCAAGGCTAAAGGGCTCTCTCCTCTTCCAGTCTATGCAGCACGTTTACCTCTGAGACTTTATGGCAGGCTGACCTCCATCCTCTGGGTTAGTGAGTCTGCGTTTCTGTACTACATAAAAAGGGCAAATGGATTCATTATTATTATCTTATTATACAATGTGAAATATATTCTAGCGATTATGCTGTCATCAGCCATAGTCTTTGACCACAGATCAGAGGTTGGCGTGACATAAATCTACCTAGTGAAAGTCTTTGGGGCATCTGTGGGAAGATAAGAAGTTCCAACTCCATCTGTAGCAGCAGGTCTGTAGGTCAAAGGTCATCCCCCCCCCCAACATTGCAGGTGAATTTGGAGTCGCTGGCAGGACCTGGATAAAGAGCACATCTGGGAGGTGATGCAAATTCCTTTTAGCCTTGGGATCGAATAGCTCTCATTTTTGCCAGTATCTGAGGCAAGGGAGGAATGGCTCAGAGTGGAGCAAAGCCTCCAACTTCTTGGGTTAGATTCTTTTCTGGAAGTCTGGAAGTCTGGTTTCCCCGTTCAGCTTTCCTTGCTTTTTCTAGGCCTCATCCAGGCCCCCTGCCTAGAGGGAGAGTCACAAGATCATTTGTCACCTGCCTGTGTCTGAAGCAGCTACTCAAGTGGGGCAGAAGAGATTCTTTGGTCCCCTCTGTAGGAGCTGAGCCAGTCAGTACCCTGGGTGCCTGAGCCTGCCCTTGGCACTTAGTAGGACAGCCACCTTGGCTGAGTAAATGGAGGCGTGCGTGACTACTCCAGGAATTTTGGCTTTCCATTGCAGAAGTGAGTTGGGTGAGGAGCCTGTTTTGTGTCTGGAACAGATTAGACCACCCCAGCAGGCCCAAGCTGAGGCAGTCTGCCCCTAATCTTACTGTGCCCCAGCCCCCAGGACACACTGGCTGGCTAAGTACTTTTAAGAATGGAACAGCAGTGGCTTCCAAGCGCCTGCCTGCCATTTGCCAAGTGACAGCTTCTGATAAAGCCCCTCCCCTTCTTATCTCGCCCCCCCCCCGCACCACCCCATCATACTGTCGCGATCCCCCCCCTCCGTGAACCAAGTCGCCCCCCTCCCCCAGGAAGCCCACAGCAAAAAAAAAAAAAAAAAAAAAAAAGCTCTTGAGACCAGGGATAACTAACCTTCTGAGGACATATGCTGGGGCCAAGGTAATGAGAATTATTCAAATGCAATCATAAAAACGAGGCCATCCAGGCTGGAATGGGCTGGGGGTGTGATGGAGGGAACGTTTCTTGCCAGTTTGAAGATTCCTATTTTTTAGGGGTTCTTTTAAGGTCCACAGAAAATGTCACCTCATCTCAGTTTCTTCAGCACCTGGTATCTTGGAACTCCACACCAGTCGATCGCTAAGGAGGACATGGAGTAGGGGGGCGCCTGACTTTCTGGGGTCCCTTGCACTACCTCTGTCAGGCAACCTCAGGCCTGGAGGCTTCTTCACCAGCGCAGGCGGCCTCCCCGCCAGCAGCAAGCAGGCCCGAGCCTGATGTCGGAGGCGAATCTCCAGTAGAGGGAGACACTCTAGCAGCTCCTCGCCTGGGAAGCGGCCGGGACCTGGAGGGGGTGGGGGCAACGGGGGGGGGAGAAAGGGGGAGTGGGGAGAGGGGAGGTGTGCGCGCGCGGGGAGGGGGGGGAGGGAGTCCGGGGGGCGGGTCCCTGTGCCGCTGACGTCCCAAGCAGTGCTGGGAAGTATAGGCTGTGTTGTCACGCCGGTGTCAGTCTGATGAAGATTGGCATCAGGTAAGCTGTCATTCATTTCCATGTCAGAGACGCTTTTTGCAGGCGGCGGCGGCGGCGGCGGCGCAGCGGCGGCGGCTGCTGCTGCGGGCGGCTGCCTCAGAGCGCGTGTGTTTTATTCCAGTCCCCAAGCCAGAGTATTATTCATTGCGACAGGGCAAGGAGGAGAGAGGGAGAGAGGGAGGCAGCAGGGAGGAGAGAGAGAGAGAGAGAGAGAGAGAGAGAGAGAGAGAGAGAGAGAGGCAGGAGGCAGCAGGGAGGAGGGAGGCAGGCAGCAGAGAGGGACGGCGGGAGCGTGCAGAGAGAGGAGCTGGGGAAGCGCCGGGAGAGCGCGGAGCGAAGCCGCGCGAGGGGAGGCGAGGCCGGGCAAGGAGGCGGCGAGGAGCGCGCGGCCCACCAGCTCCGGGACCCGGCCGGTGCGCGGCTCGGCGGCCGCCGCCTCGCCCCGCTCCTCTCTGGCCCGGGGCCGGCAGTGCATTGTCTGCGGCTGCGAGCAGCGGACTCCGGGAGCAGCGGCCCGAGAGCCGGGAGCGGGCGGGCTGGGAGCCGCGCGCCCGGAGCTTCCCGGGACCGCTCGAGCCTTAGGGACGAGCGCGTCGAGTCCCCGCGCCGGCGGCTCCTAGCTGGGCGCCCGGTGGAGGCGAGGCTGGGGAACTGCGGGCCAGCTTCGGGTTCTCCTGTCCCGGGCTCTAAGACTCCCGCGGCTGGCGCTTCCTCGGTACCCCCAGCCCCGAGCTGCCTTCCAGTGGCTGGGAGCGGGAGCAGCCCTTAGTCTGGGGCCGGGTGGTTGGAGTCAGGCAGCGGCGGCCGCGTCCTGCCGGACCCAGGGAGGCAGGGAAGAGTGGAGGTTTGCAGGAGAGTCAGTGGGGACGTCTGTGGCGGGTCAGAGAAACCCGAACCCGAGGGGCGACGCTCAGGGACTCTAACCAGGAGCAGGAGGAGAATTTGTAGGGTCACCGGCTCTCTGCGTATTGTTGGGTCTTTGGGGCGGGGAGAGGAGGATTAGGGGCCCTTGGCGAAGAGCTAGGAGATGAATTCGCAGAAGGGTGGTGGGCGCTGAAAGATCCCCGGAGCAGAAAGCCGAAGGGGATGGCACAGGATCCTGAATGCGCCGCGCGAAGTTTCTGTTTCTTTCTGGGTAGGCGACGGGGAATCTCCTGGCTTCCAAAGCCGAGGAAAAGACGAGCACAGTGGGCCGCGCTTTCGGGAGAGTCCTTCACAGGGCAGCCGGGGTTCCCGCGCGGTTAGGAGACTTGGGTTGGGGATGGGAGGGGGGTGCGGATCAGCCCCGAAAGGAGGGCTGTGCTTCGGAGCCGGCGAGAGTTTGGGTGTAAGATCCAGGCTGTTTTCAGAATGGGACGCAAGGGCCGCTATTTAGTTTACACACCCGCAAGAGAGAGGGCTGGAGGTAGGCGCCGGGGTCCCGGTTATATCGAGGCTTGACTCCGGAGTGGGTGCCGGGTTTTTTGTTTTTGTTTTTTTGTTTTGTTTTGTTTTTTTGTTTTTTTCAGTACTGAGACATGGGATCAGGACCCTTTATTTGGGGTTAAATCTGGGAAGAATTGCGGGTCCGGGTCCTGACAGCGTGCGGGAGGAAAAGCTTTATATAGGTAAGAAAAGTAGTTGATCCCAGCCATGGTGAGCGATGGCTGAGCGAGCCCCGAATGTCTGCTGCCTCTCCCTGTAAAGCGAATCTTGAGAATGAGAGGATCTGGGGTGCCCAGGGCTGGGTCCTAGGAGAAAGAATCTCGAAAGCGGGCAAAAACAGGGAGATTCCGTGCGAAGTGAGCGGGTAGCATCAGCCGGCTCCGGCTCCGAGTGGGTCAGAGGAGCTGACCCTGCAGACTCAGCAGGCTCCAGGAGCTGCTTGGGGTCCGCGGCCGCAGCGTGGCGGGATGGTTGCTAGCGGCCCCTCGGGACAGCGGTCGGCGACGCGGGCAAAGGGTCCGCACTGCCTACCGCTGAGGGGAAGATATCCCCGAACTCAGGAGCCCTGACCCGACCTGCCGCGTGTTTATCCGCAAGCAAACGATGCTTGCTCCATCTCCGCCAATGTCGCAGGGCGCACAGGCCCATCCGGGCGAGGTACCTAGAGGGGTGAGGAAGTTCGGGGTTCCTTGCCCTCGCATATGTTCTCTTGAGACGTCTCCAGGCTGTTGGCTTTCTGGGATTCAAAAGCTCTTCAACTGGTAAAAATCCAAGTTAACAAGCTTAAGCAGATTCAAACACCCGCCCCCCCAAAACACACACCCAAATCTGAGAAAAGATGGTGTTCCAAAGCAACACGGTGTTATCCCAAGTCCCAGCCCCTTTCCCCTCTCACTCTGCCTTCTGACCTTCCCTTGGCCCCTGGACCTTGGTACATATGTGTGTGTGTGTGTGTGTGTGTGTGTGTGTGTGTGTGTGTGTACACCTCTTATTTAGGGGCTCCTATCTCAGACCCAAACTGCATCCTCAGGGCTCGGGCCTAGCTCAGCAGTGGGTGGAGTGTGGAGAGGTCCTGAGGAGGGAAGAGCAGAGGTGGGGTTGGGGGGTTTTACACTCCGGTCATTTAGATAAAGTGCTCTGAGGGATGGAGGTAGGTGTGTGTGAGGGGAGTGTTCATTTTCTCCGTGCACGCTTGCACCCTGGACCGAGAAAAGCCAGCCAGCTCTTTGGGGGCACTGAAGCCGCAGGACCCATGAATGGCCACCGCGGCCCGGGGCGCGGCGACCGCGACCACGGCTGAGCTGTTGTTTTCCAGACTTGGAATTCCTGCGCGGCTCTTCTCCAGCCGAGAGCTGAGCGGGGGGAGGGAGCCGTGACCCCACCAAGACGCCCCGGTCACCGCCTCCCTTTTGTGAGATCGAAAGGCATGAAAGCCTAGAGAAAGAGGATCTGCAGGGAACGAGGGCCAGAGGGTTACTAGAGGGAGATGGGCCTAGCAACGACCACAGTAAAATGCCTGGTGCAAATCGCAGCGAAGTGTACCCAACTCGAGACTGGCTGTTTTATGATCCTTTCTAGGAGTTTACTGCTCCGTGCTTTTAAGTCTATAGATTGCTTTAAGTTAATGAAAGTGCGGCTTTCAAAAGGGCCTTTTTATTGTGCGGCAGCGACAAATCCAGTGCCTCCCCTTTACTCCTCCGAAATGGTCCCATTTAGAAAGAGGGAGCTTGCTGGGGTTCCCACATGAACAGAGCTGGGGGCGGGGAGAGGACACCATGTGATAATGAGGATTAATAAAAGGCAGTGTCCACATAATTCAGAAAGATGAGTTAACTTCTCGCCTGTCCACAGTTTCATCTGGACATCCTTCAGCTGCCTCCGGGCTTTCACAGGGGCTGCTAGCCTTGAAGCTTGCTCAGTGCCTCTCCGGTAGCCCCCTCCCACACTGCTTTTTTTTTTTTTTTTTTTATCAAGCCTGACCTTAAGCAATTCAAACCAAACTGGGCTTCAGGATTTCAACGCGGTTACTAATTCAGACTAAAATATTTACTTGGGCCCTGGGGGAGGGGCCTTGTCTTGCTATCAGTAAGATGGATCGGTTTAAAGGGCTGGGAACCCGAGGAAGAACAAGGCAGGCTGTTTTCAGTGATTTTTTTTTTTTTTTTTTTTTTTTTTTTTTGCCTCCTTTCAATCTATTTGGCACAAAAGGTGAGATGACAAGGATTTTGACTAACGCAGAAACTGCAGTGGAGCCTGCCTGTGGCTTTGACCGCATGCCATAACCATTTAAACTGTGGTTACTTGTTCAAAGCTCAAAGCTTCTCCAAGCTGGGTTTCATTAACTCTACACCAGTTGCCTGGAAGTTCAGTAGCAATAAATTGCATAAACACATTTGAAGTAAGTTAGTGATGAAATAAGGAGAATTGCTGTCCTGTGAGCGGAGAATCCTGGATTCATGGAGTTCTAACTTAACTGGAAACATACTTCCCCCTTCTTGGCCTTAAAGTTTATAGGTGCACCAGAGTATGTGTTAAATTTCTTTCTGCCATGTCCATCTTCAACCCTGGGCTGTTACTTATTAGAGACGGAGGCATGCCTAGAAAGCAGAGGCTGGTTTTAAAAGGGGGTCTCTATTAGCTCCATTTAGGAACTGAACCAGAGCCGAGCATCAACCTGACTTCCTTACTCTCACCGATCGCACTGGGCAATATAAACAGCCACAGAGTGGGGCAAATGAGATTTTTAAATGTGAGAAGCTTAATAATACTGTGTTGTTAGCAATTGAAATTGTTTTTTTTTTTTTATTAAAGAAACAACCAATAAAATTTATAGGCTTCCAACATGTCGCAAAATCTCCTTGGTGTTTATTTACACCCCCACCTTACTTTTTTAGAAATGCAACCTCCAATTTTGGGCTTTTGTTCCTGATTTACTCAACATGGGCACATTTTTAGAATTAGTTGGAGGCAAGTAAGTAGTGCTGTTATGAGTTTTTTCCTTTATCCTCTGCCATGGAGCACAGGGACTGCCACACTGTAAGATGTGTATGTGTGACTGTGTGTGTGTGTGTGTGTGTGTGTCTGTGTGTGGTGCAATTGTTGGAGGTGACAGCATGTGAGGCAAAGTGTCTGGATCAAATAAAATGTAGATCCCAGGATGGAGAAGGTGAGCAGGGTGCCATGGAGAAAAAGCAGAAGAAGTGATATGGAAAATAAAACCATCATGAGCCTCCCTGAGCTACGAATCTAACCAATACACCACGCTTTGTATAAGACACTTCATAGAGAGACCCATGACTTATTGAAAATTGAATTCTATTGAGAAGCAGAATTTAGAAGAAAGAGCTGCTCTCACTGGGTCCTATCCAGTCTGCATGGCCAGGATGGCTGTGATGGAGCTCTGATAATTTAATTAAATCTAATACCTGATGGGAAGGGGGAAGGAGGGAAGGAAGTGGTGGGTGATAATCAAGGCTGGAGGGTCAGCATGCTGAGCTAGTACTTGGGCTGGAATTTGATGGCCTGGCTCTCTGGCTCCAGTGGGTCCCCCAGCTGCCAGGCTTCGGTTTCTTCATCTGTTGAGTGGAATGTAGCACACGCTGTCCCTTATTAGGCTGCAAGGAGTGAAGGGTGGGCATGAGGCAAGTACAGCGCTCACTGTAAATAGTAAAGAAGCAGAGGCAGAGGATTTCTAGCAGCAAGGTCATGTTCTTCTGAATGTATGGCTTCTCCTTGCCTAGCTCCAGGGCCTGTCCTCACAATGTACAAGGAGTTTCTAGACTTTTGTGAAAGGGTCACCTCCTGCCTTACTTTACGTCTTAGAATCTGAGAAGCATCCTGTGGATTTCATAGACTATCCACTTTGCCAGTGGTTGCTGTTGTGGCTGATTTGGGGGAGTCAGTCTGGTTCTCCCGCTGTGATTCCCCCTGGAATAGTCTTTCTGCCTCCAATGTACACAGAATCTGACACATCAGAACTACAGTCTCTGCTTTTTTTATATTACAGGGGAATAAGGGCCCAGTGCTGATTGGGGAGAGACAACTGGTCCTTGCTGGGGTGTGGAGGTTGGATGGGTGCTGATCTGTGATAAGGCACAGACTGGACCTCATGAAGCAGTCTCCGTTCTGTAGATCAAAGCAGATTCTAGGCGGGAAAGCACAAGAGGTTACACCCGCCACTTCCTCAAAAGCTCATGCTTGCTTGTAGACATGCTTGTTTGTAGACTCCTTCAGTTCTGGTACCTGAGTGTGAAATCAAGTGAGGCCCGATACTGGAAGTGTGGCTTCAGTAAAATGAATGCTTCTCTTTAACTCTCCCCTACTCTACTAGGAAATCTTTTCCTCCATACACCCTTTCCAGCTGGGCTGGTTGCAGGCCACATTTTGGTCTCCATTTTGATTGGGAGTGAGAAGGGGGGGGCGGTGATGAGACCCAAGATAGAGGCAGAAGCTGGAACAGTTGGAGGGCTGAGTCCTCCCAGAATTCTCCTAGAACCCCTAGCACAAGGGAACACCAGGCCCTGGCATAGCACAGTTAACAGTTCTCCATAGAACTAGGAAAGAGCTTGATGCGAACGGGGAGTTGTGGGGGAATATGTTTGGTTTGGATGCCCATCCCTAGGTCTTACTTGCTTGCCTGGGTTTCTAATTACAAGAAGGACCGTCACTGTTAAGACCTATCTCACTAAAAACACATCCCCATGTGTAAGGAGAAACCTTAAACCAGGCAGGATATTTTAAAACTGAAGCAATGAAGATTAGATTAAGTCTCCACCAAACAGCCTGGTTCTCGTATTATTTTTGGCTGGAATGTGGAAAAAAACAGCTGGCCCTGGGGCCCTGGGCAGACTCTGGAGGCTTCAGACAGGGTTGAGGGGAGTGGGTTGGGGGCGGGAAGGGGAGACATAACTGTTCTCTGCCTAGTAGGACTGTGGCCAGTTTCTGTCCAGCTCATCTAGGTAGGGGGAGCAGAGGGGGAGGTTGTGCGGGAAGAGGGGCAGATGCAGATGGGCCAGAAAGGGGCCACAGAAGGTAGAAGGCACAGAAGGCCCAGCAGCTTTTCAATCCCTCACTTCACTGAGACCTAGTCATCGTGTTCAGTGTATGCCTCTGCTCTCAGGCTAGAAAGCCAGCCATTCTGCACTTGGCCTTTGAAGGAGCCTTCATGTGCTGGGCCTGAATTGGGTAGTTAGAGAGAACAGGTAGTTGACTGAGATTCCAGTAGAGTCTATTATGAACCCTTGTCCCACCTTCCTGGGTAGTGGCAGCACCATTGATGCGTCTGGCACAGTCCTAGGCATCAAGGACACAGTGATAAAGACAAACCAAACCACTGGAACCTACCCTGCAGGACTTGCAGAGGCGAGGACTCAGGTCTTAGCACCAGACAGGTGAATTTAGAGCCTCACTCATACGGTTTCAGACTCTTGCTTAAGAGTTTTGATCCTGTTTCCTCACCTGTAACCTGGGGGATAATGCCACATAGCTGTCAAGGTGGAGGAGGGAGTTTGTTTAACTCCCCAGGAGCATGCCAGGCACAGAAGAGTGGTTTAAGCCTGGCTCTCCTCTCCCACATTTTTTTTTTTTTTTAAACAAGAATCAATAGGTGGCTCTTTCAGCTTCTTCCTTTACCTTTTAGCTTCTCTGGGACAAGGCATAGGCCCCTTTGCAGGTCACTGGCACACGGACAGGCACTGGGCACTCAGCAGGTTAGTGAGAGGCTTGGGAAGAAAGCAGATGTATAAGCCCCAGGGGCAGCTGGGAGTCAAGGGGACACAAACACAGGAGGGAGCGAATACACAGGCATGGGAGAGAAAAGGTGCCCCCCAGTTGTTAACCAGAGAAGGCAAAAGCGGGCCAGAGGTGAAGTAATCAGGACAGAGTGGCCTCCACCGGCTCCTTCTGTGTGTGGGGAGGGCTGGAAGGAGAGGGGCGAAACCGGACACTCCCTAGGTCACTGTGCTCTGGACTCTCAGTTAGACTATCAGGGTGACTGGGGGTGGGGTAGGGTGGGGAGAGCCTGGATTAGAAAGAATAACTCAGTCCCTCTGTCTGTCTCAGGTGGCCAGGAGTGGCTGTTCCCTTCTATGTATGGTGGGTTCTGAGGGTACCTTTTGGTCTGACTTCTCAGTGGGTGCAGGGCAGTTTAATGGGTTAGTGCATAACGTTCACACCCTCCTTACAGCCCAAGCAGAAATAGTAGAGACTCCAGGCCCGACCCTAGCTCTGGAACATGTGTGTTAGAACAGTGGTGAGAACAGGGGGCAGATCTAGGGCTTACAGACAATGGGCTCCACTTCAGACTTGGCCATTGATTAGCTGTGTAACTTTGACAGGTGAATGTTAATATTGTCAGATAACCAACCAGGAGCTTTGACTTGCTCCCAGATATCTCCTTCAGCTCCAAGCTCCTTGACTCTATGTTGCCTTCCAAGAGGATTGCTTTATGAACGGAAAGTCATTGAAACAGCAGCCATAGCACAAACCCAAGCTAAGAGTCCTACAACTGTGCAGAAGCACAGCTCTGGGGAACCAAGGGCCTTGAGCACAGAGAGTTGGATTTGATGTTCCCAGTGTCCTTCCTGGGACCCATGGGAGTAGCATTTTCAACATGAAGTGCCTTCATTAAAAGCACCATTTCCTTCTTCTGCCCAGACATCCGGGTGTTAGAAGAAAGAACACTGACTCTGATATCTGCATCTGGAGTCTGACCCTGATTCTACCACCACTGAGCTGTGTGTCCATGACACATCTTTTAACCTCTCTGAGCCTGGGTGTTCTTATGTATAGGGTAAAGATGATATTATGAGTGGCAGGTATAGTAGGACTGTAAAAACTCTAGTAAAGACATCCAGTGGTGACACATAGCTCTCTGTGAATGGTAGCTTTCTCTCTAAAGAAAATTTATTACCACCAGGTGTGATGACATTCACCTTTAATCCTAGCACTCTGGAGGCAAAGGCAGATGGATCTCTGTGAGTTCGAGGCCAGCCTGGTCTACTAAGAAAGTTTTGGGGCAAACAGTACACACAGAGAAACCCTGTCTCGAAAAACCAAAAATAAAATAAAAGAAAGAAGTGCTACCTCAAGACCCAGCTATACCACTCCTAGGTATATACTCAAAATTTGCTCAAGTACACAACAAGGACATTTGTTCAACCATGTTTGTAGCAGCTTTATTTGTAATAGCCAGAACCTGGAAACAACCCAGATGTCCATCAACAGAGGAATAGGTACAGAAATTGTGGTATTTTTACACAATGGAATACTACTCAGCAATCAAAAAGGAGGAAATCATGAAATTTGCAGGCAAATGGTGGGATCTAGAAAAGATCATTCTCAGTGAAGTATCCCAGAAGGAGAAAGACAAACATGGTATATACTCGCTTATATAGACCTACAAGATATGATAAACATAATGAAATCTACACACCTAAAGAAGATAATCAAGAAAGCAGACACGGGCAAAGACGATCAATCCTCATTTAGAAAGACAAATGGGATGTGCATTGAACGTATGACAGGAGTCCACTGCAGAAGGCATCTGAAAGACTCTACCTAGCAGAGTTTCAAAGCAGACACTAAGACTCATAACCAAACCCTCGGCAGAGTGCAGAGAATCATATGAAAGAAGGGGAGTTAGTATGATGTGGAAAGGATAGGAGCTCCACAAGGACCAAATATATCCGGGCACAGGGTCTTTTCTGAGACTGACACTCAACCAAGGACCATCTATGGATATAACCTAGAACTTTGGCTCGGATGTGGCCCGTGGTAGCTCAGTAACTAAGTAGTTTTCCAAAGTAAGGGGAACAAGGACTATTCCTAACAGGATCTCAAGGGCAGGCTCTTTGACCTCCCCACCCCCCCAGGGGAGGAGCAGTCCTGTTAGGCCACAGAGCAGGACTTTGCAGCCAGCCCTGAAGATACCTGATTAAACAGGGTCAAATGAAAGGGGAGGAGGTCCTCCCCAATCAGTGGACTTGGAAAGGGGCAGGGAGGAGACCAGGGAGGGAGTGTGGGGTTGAGGAGGGAATGAGGGAGCGGGATACAGCTGGGACACAGAGTTAAAAAAATGTAACTAATAAGAAAAATAAAATTAAAAAAAATAAAAGAAAGAAAAGAATCATTCCCATTTGAATACTCTGATCTTTCTGAAGTGGGCAAAATGAATATCATTAAGTCACTTTACAGACAAGAGAAACTGAAGTTCAGAGTAGCCAGGATGGCAGTGTGCCCATCTGCCTATGACAGGGCGTATTCTTTAAGATGGTCCAGGTCTCTCTGACTGTATCTATCCTTTTCCTTTGTGGGGACTCAGCCCCTTGCTGAGCTCCTGTAGCTGCCTTGACAGGCTTTACCTGTGTCTCTCTTGAGAATTTTTTTTTTTAAACAGAAACAAGCTCAATTCACCTCCCCCATCTCCAGCCTTTTGTCTGACAAACGCTGAGGAGAGCTACTGGCTGTCATGGAAGCCAAAACCTGGAAGATAGAATTTTTTTCCCCCTATAAGCCTCCAGGCCAGGCAGGGTTAGGCTAACAAGCATAAATAGAAAGTAGTAAATATAGGGGTGGGGAAGGATGGACAAGGCATTGAGAAGGAGACTGAGGAAGCTGCCTGGGCCGTGTGTGTGTGTGTGTGTGTGTGTGTGTGTGTGTGTGTGTGTGTGTGTGTGTGTAGAAAAGAAAAGCCCTTGGGGCCTCAGTTCTAGTTGACCTGCCTGACAGACATCAGTCCTGAGAGAAGTCAAAAGGCAGTTAGTCACTCTTAACCAGGTCTGATTCCTTAGTAGGCATAGGCTTGCTCCTTTCCAAGCTGGTCCAGTCTGTATAACACAGAGAGCTGTCCCCAGGCTTTCTGTAGTGCTACTAAATGCCCGTCTTTGTGCCCAGGTCTGAGGTCCGAAGGCTTCCTCTCCTCTGGAAACTGATCCTGCCTCCTTCCACATTCTGATTGTAGCTCCAAGCTCAAGAATAGGGTGAGACAAAGGCAGAGAATCATGCTGTGGGATCAGGATGCTTGATAATGGCTTATTCTCACTCCCATGTCCTCCCTGAGGCTCCACTGGTCACTCAACAGATGTGGCCTGGGTCATTATCCATGGATACACAGCAGTGAGCTGTGTGGGCCTCACTTCCTTAGACCAGATTAACGCAGTAAA
This sequence comes from Psammomys obesus, assembly GCF_907164565.1. Classification (NCBI taxonomy): domain Eukaryota; kingdom Metazoa; phylum Chordata; class Mammalia; order Rodentia; family Muridae; genus Psammomys; species Psammomys obesus. The sequence goes on along the minus strand of NW_026596039.1, from coordinate 578,099 downwards.
GGAACAAGCATGTGACTTCAGTCTCTTAGGCCCTCGGAGTGTAAGCACGATCATTTTGTAGGAAAGGAAGTTAAATGAATGTTCTTCCAGGTTTTTCTGGGTCTGATGAGGATGAGGACGAGGATGGCTTGGACCCCCCAGGCTGCAGTTTGTGCGCTGACCTGTCGACTACTGTGGGTTTGTTGATGACTGAGATGCCCGGGGACATCCAGCCCCATAGGTTGCAGGTCTGGCTACTTTGTTAGTTGAAAGATGGGAAGGCATGCAACTAGTTGTCTACAGGGGCTTGGGAGAGTACCCATGGAGGCTCCTGTTGAGCGCTCCAGCCTCGGGGAAGACCTAGGCACAGAAGCCAGGCGTGAGAGCTGGGTGGGGTGGGAGCTGAAGGCTGCTGCTCAAGTGGTCCTGAGCAGTGTGGAGGGACACTCCTCTTAGCTCCTCTCTGGCTTTGCCCTACCTGGTATTGGGGGAGGACAGCTTCCTCAGATCAGGCGAGGCTCCTTCCCACTGTTGTGATTGCCCAGCCCCTGACTGGGAGTTCTCTCCCTTCACTGAGCTATCAACCAAAGACCCAAGAAAGAAAGTGAGACTTAGAGAGCTCTGAATTTGTCCAAGACTCAGCAGATTGTACATGATTCTGTCTCCAATGTCTGGGCTCAGTGAGTTTTGCTGCTTGTGTGGCAAGGAGCTGTGAGAAAGTTGCTGGCTTCCTCTATCTCCTTTTCCATGCGGGGTGACATGTTCACAGGCTCCGAGCACACACTGGAGGGTGGGGTATAGGAATATACCCACAAGGTTCTCTTGTATACTGTATGGTAAGGTCTAGAGTACCCAGGATGGCACGCTTGCAGGGTCCTGATGCACAACACAGGGTGAGTTCTAGGGCTCTGGCTGTGATAGGATAAGGGGGACAGGAAGGTGATGGATGCAGATGGTGAAAATCCAACAACCCAGGCTGGGGCTGTTGGCCCAGCCGTGGCACGTCTCACTGTTTGACAGTGAAGCTGGCTTCGTTTTCCTTGTCAGTCAACTAGTGGTTGATGATACTTCCCCACAAGGCTGTGGGGGAAGATCAAGAAAGTTAACGTATGTAGATGTGTTATATATGCTGTATAAACATGAGTAACAGCGCCTACACAGTGCCTCACATGTAACATGAGGAGGGGGAGAAAACTGGTTGGCACAGACTGTGTGTTTCTTATTAGTATAAAACAAGAGTGCGCACACACAAATACACTCTCCCCCTCATCCTGGCTCATGCCGTGATGACAATCGTGTTGACGTGATTGAAAGCTGGCAGGATGGCTTTTGATGGCTGCCCCAACTACTGGGGCATGAATGGTCCCCTTGGGAATTCCTGAGTACCGGGCAGCTTTTCAGACTTCAGCTCAGAGTCACCTGAGCAGAACTGTGTACCTACTATGGGCCCGCACCCTCTCCCTTAGGCAGCTCCATGTACTGTGCCAGGTCCATCTGCTGGAAGTGGGCAGTTTCCTCCTGGCTGGCATCATTTATTCAGTAGGTTTTTACTGAGCACTTTATTCAGGTATGGAGGATATATAGCTGTGAACTAGAGCTGGTCTTCCCATTCGTACGTAAGACTGTGGAGAGGAAGGTATTTAGGCTCCATGGGAAAATGAAAACCATGAAGAGAGTCACAAAAGCCCAGAAACCTGAGGGAACACAGGCAAAGCTCAGCCTACTATGTAGGCCTTGCAGGGCAGAGTCCAAGCACGAAAGAGGAGTTGAAGAGAGCTATGGGCCACTTAGAGCCAGAATCCCAGCCATTCTGGGTTGGCCTTAGGCTCTTCCATCTCTTTTCTGAGGTCTTTCTAACTGTGCCTTCTTGCTTTGGCTCTTTTTCCCTCCCAGATGAGCCAGCCAGTGCCAGAAGGGTGCCAAGGGCTCTGCTGCTGCCTGGGGTCTGTCCTGGGAGTGTATCGGACAAGGTAGCTCATGCCTGACTTCTTAAGGAAGTAGCTTTCAGGAGCTGCCCTGGCACAGTGCAGGCACAACCTCCCCTCCAATTTCTGCTGCAGCCTCAGTTGGGTCCTGAACACCTTGGGTACCCAGAGTTGCCACACGCAGAACCAGTCCAATTTCACAGACAGACAGCCATGGTGAAGGGACAGAAGTGGCCATGCCCATCCCTCTCCACACCAGCCGCAGAGGAATTGTACTCACTCTTTCTGTTGACTGCTGAACTTGGGATCAGGGAGATCACAGACACACTGGCTAACCCCCTGAGCCTCAGTTCTCTGTAATTCTCAACTCAGGTGGCATCCACCATCATGGAATGATACAGGAGCTCACTAGCCCCATCCCCGCTTTACTCCCAGCTCTCCTCATACCCACAGCACCCTACTTTTGCCCCTTTTCTGTTCCCACTGTCCCTGGGCATACTTTCACTTTCATGTAATTACCTTTCAGATCTTTTTGGGATGCTCACAGTGTATTTGCAGAGGTGGCCTAGTGCCTAGGCTAGAGCATCAGTAAATGTTGCCTGTGTCCTGATGTTAAAAAGCCAGGTGTTTCACTTTTCTATTGCTGTGATAAGACACCATGACGATGGCAACTTATAAAAAAAAAAAAAAGGTAAATTTAAGGCTCACAGTTCCGGAGGGTTAGACTCTATGACGTATATGGTGGGGAACACGGCAGCAAGCAGCAGGCAGGCATAGTGCTGAACAGAGTAGTGACTGAGAGCTCACATCCTGAGACACAAGTTGGAGGCAGAGAGAGCCACTAGGAATGGTATGACTTTTCTGAAACCTCAAAGCCTACTCCCAGTGATATACTTCCTACTCCTCCACAGTTCCAAGTAAAGTTCTCCATAGGACTAAGTAAAGTATTCAAATATACAAGCCTATGGGCGGGGGGTGGGGTGGAGGGCATTCTTATGCAAACCATCACATAAAGTGTGGTGGTCGCCAATACAGGCAGATCCTTGGTGCTAGCCAACCAGACCAGCTGAAATGGTGAGGTCCAGGTCCACTGGGAGATCTTGGCTCTAGATAGAAGATGGAGAAGACTTAGAAGTGACATGGGAAGACAGCTGACATTGACCTCTGGCCTCCACATGTGCATGCACGGGTAAGTGCCCCCTAATACACACACACACACACACACACACACACACACACACACACACACACACCACAGAGAGAGGGAGTGGGGGAGCTGAGCTGGGGATGGCAGTTCAGTCCTGTAATCTCATCCCTTGGGAGGTGAAGATTCAGAAGTTCAAGGGTTAACCCCGGGGTACATGAACCACTGTCTGAAACCATAGAGACACGAGACACGAGTTTTAAGGAGCCCCTGAAGGATGCAGTCAGTGATCGGGAAGGCACTATAAGGCATGAAGACTCAAAGGGAGATGGGATATGACAGTAAAGATGGATGGGAATTGTGTTTTAGTCAAGGGATGGATGGTCCAAAAGCCCTGGAGGAGGAGGAAGGGCCGGAAAGCCCCCAGGGGCTAGGGAGAGGGACTAACCTGGAAGATCAAAGGGCCAGGAAGAGCTTGGGAGAGAAGGCTACTCTGACCCCTGCAGCTTCAGGAGGGGTAGCAGAGTCCAGTGTGAGAACTGGAAGTAGTGGCTAAATTAAGCCCTGGCAGAGGCCTGCACAGGAAAGGAGATGTCTACGGCCTGGGCTCATCTTTCCGAGTGGAATCAAGACAGTAGAACCCACAGCTGGATTGTTGGTCTGCGACGGAAGGAATGAGCGAGTGCACCATGTATGTGGCCTTCACACACACGAGCAGTGCCCAGTACATTTATGTCAAAACCTAGAGGGTTCAAGCTCATAACTGAAGAGATGTTACTCCGTGTCATGGTCCAGTTTCCCACACTCCTGTCACTGTCTCCTCCGTCTCATCTCCCTTAATCTCTTAGGCCTCTCTGATGTAATTGAAACAAGTCGCACATGCTCCAGCCTCAGGGCATTTGTACATGCTGTCCCAGCAGCCTGAGCACCCTTCCCCTACATACGTGCATGGCCCACACTGTGCCTTTGCTGAACTTGCCAAACCCCAGTCATTCTGTGGTGTGATCCTCCCCAAAGGCTCTAGCCAAACCTGAATCTCTTTCTCCCATCCCTCGCATGCCCTGCCCCCCGGCCCCCCCCCCCCAAACTCAGTGTCTAGTTGAGAGTGACCTTGAACTAACTTCTGGTCCCCTTGAGTCTCCTGAGTGCTGGAACTCAGGCCTTGCATTACAGTGTGTGCTCTATGCAGTACTGGGAGCAAACCCAGGGCTTTACATGTGCAACGCAGGTACTCTAGCCATCGAGCTGCACCCCTCCCTCCATCTTTATTTCTTCTAACAGCTGGAACCAGAAGAGTACATAGCTGTAGTACAACTTTAAGCAATGTGTGTGAATGAAGGAACAAATGAACAAATGAATGAAGAGAGCTGGTTACTGTGTTAGGTTCCAAGTATCTTTCTTTCCTTCTCTCTCTCTCTCTCTCTCTCTCTCTCTCTCTCTCTTTTAAACTGGTACTCTGAAATGAACCCATAGACTATCAAAACTGGAAGGCACTAAGTCTCTAGTCTTTGAGCAAATTTCCCATTATAACAACTGAGCAAAGTGAGGTCTTTAGAGGTTAAAAAGTTCGTGAAAGATCTCACAGCACAGAACTCATGAATAGAGAGGCTCCCAGAATTTGCTTCAGGACTCTCCTCATACGCTTCCTGGAAACAGGGTCTGTTCTTGTGCTGCAGGCTTCCTTGATTCCTCAACCACATTGCCTCACTCCTGACTGGCTCTTGCTTCATTCCAAGGGCTCTGGCACTGCTGCTTACGTTTCCTGTGAGACATTTGGGGGCTTTTTTTTTTTTTAATGTTGGGAAACACTACTGTTGTCAACCAGCACAGATATGCTTGGCTCCACTGTATAAAGAAGTAAAATGAATGAACCATCAGTGTCTCCACTCAGTTCTTGGGGAATGATGACCCAGTCTGCCTTGTCATCCTTCGCCAAGAATTGTTGGTCACCTGATAAGTCAGTCAGGATGGAGTGATGTCATGTGACTGGCAGGTCCATTGCCCTCTGCTCAGATTTTCACCCTCCTGGTAACAGCAGGAATTAGTGGAAGGAAACAGACCCGAGTTCCAGTCCCTATCTGTGTGTATGGTCACCTTGACTTTGGTCAAGTGCCTTAACTCACGTCTCTGGGTCCTCATTGTACAAACTGGGGCTGTGATAACTGTATCATGGTGCTGTTAGGAATACAAATGTCCTGGGGCAGGTGAATGCCTAGTGCCTGGTGGATGGCACATGTAACACCTAAGCCATTAGAATATTGCTTTGATTCACAATGGGGAAAGGCAGAGTAGCACCCTCACTGTCAGAGGCTGGAGGGAGGATACAAACCTCTAGTTTCTCCATGTGGCCTTTGCACTGCTTTCTGGCTGGGACCTGGCCTGACAGAAGCTCCTGGGTGGGGCTAGGGAAGGACACTTAGGTTTTTATGGAGAGAGAAAGAGAGATCAAAGTGGGTGTTATTGTCCTTTACTCCTGGGGCCTTAAATGAGGGTTTTTCCCTTTGGCCTTCTGGAAGATAGAAGGGTTTCTTGTTGTTTGGAATCCACTGAGCTTGGAGGTTGGGGGTGTGGTGCATGCAGTAGGGAAGTGGGGGAGGAGTACTCTTGTCTCAGCTGAGTTCCCTGGGATGAGGACCTGGCTCTGCTAAGGCTCTAATGGAAGGCAGCACTCAGGATCTCCCAACTACTGTGCTTAGAGTCTTGGGAGGTCCTTCAGGGAACATGGCACATGATGGTTCTGTGTTCGACCAAGCTGTTTCCTGACAGGAGACTGCTGGTATCTCACTGGTGATGTGTGTTAAGATCTTCAGCTAGTCACCGCTGCCACTTTTGTTTAGTCATGGGTCATTTCTCTTCAGTGGAAGGTGAGTTGTGTTCAGTGAACTTTGGTTCCAGCTTCATTCCAACCTCCCAAGCTCTCTTCCACATCAGTTTTTTTTTTTTTTTTTTTTTTTTTTTTTTTTTTTTTTTTTTTTTTTTGTTCATTTGTTTGAGAAAGGGTGTCCCTAAATGGCCTAAAACTCACATAAAGCTGACTGCCTGCCTATGCCTCCTGAATGCCAGGTTTAAAGGCATGTGCCACCACATTGTGGCCATTTCTGGTCTTTCTTTTCAGGGTTAGTTCATTTCCCTGGCCCCTGTGGTCAGAGCAACGTCTTAGTCTATATACAGCGTCACAAAGACCGTGCCCTTTACACATACCAGTTTTTAATAGAAAGCGTTCTGTTATTTTGACTTGATTCCCCCAGTTCAATTTAGTCTCATATACAAAATTAAATAATTAGCCTTTCCCCTACTTCCTTTCCTGTGGTAATGTGTGTACCTGGAATATGCATAAAATTGCAATTTATATATAAGATTTTCCATGTTAATAATTTGAAGTGTTCAACACAGTGGCATTAATTATATTTACATTACATTCACGTCATAGATGAATTACAACAGTGGCTGCGCATTCTGCCCTTCCTCAGCTCCTGCTCACGCTGTGTGAGTTCTACCAAGGACATACATACCCACCCCTAACTACCGGTAACTCATCTGCTTCCTCTACCTGCAGATGTCACTGCTCCAGACAGCTCCCCGAAAGTGAAGTCACACTGTACCCTTCCTTTTGTGTCTAGCATGTCACCCAGTGTGATATTTTTCCTCATCTGTGCTGTGTCATGCATCTGAACGTCAGTCCTTTTTTATGGATAAATTATATTCCATTGTGTGTATAAACCACCTTCGTTTTATCCGTTTATCTGTTTGTAGATGCTTGGGTTGTTTTATCTTTTGGGAATAATGCCATAACGGATGCTTCGGTATTTGTTTCTGTTTAAGTCTCTGTTTTCATTTTTAGGTCTATATAGAGTGGGGTTGCTGGGCCATATTCAGGGCACTTCTGTGTTTAAATTCTCAGTAGGTACAGTAGCATTTCATTATGGCTGAGTTGAGGGGACCCCCACGCAGTGAATGCTGAGAGCTTCTCTTGGTGTTATTGGCCACTTGATTATATCCTTGGAGAAATGTCTGTTTAAATCTTTGTCCATTTCAAACTTGGACAGTTTGGCCTTTTTTGGTCACGTTGTAGGCGGTCTTTACATATGGTGAATATTAAGCCATTGCCAGATATATGATCTGTGAATAGTTCCTCCCGTTCTGTAGGCTGTCTTTTAATTTTCTTGATAATATCCTTTGATATACAGAAAATTTTCAATTTAATGAGGACTAATTTATATATTTTCCTTTTGTTGCTTTTGATTTTGGTTGCTTTTAGATTTTATCTGAGAATTGTTGCCAAATCTAAGTCCTGAAAGTTTTATAGTTTTAACTCTTAAATTTAGGTTATAGATCCATTTTGAGTTGTGTGTGTGTGTGTGTGTGTGTGTGTGTGTGTGTGTGTTATAGAGTAGGATCCAACTCCACTCTTTGCCCGTGGACATCTAACTGCTTCAGCCCTGTTTATTGATGAGGAGCCTACTCTGTTGAATGGGCTTGGCACTATTGCCAAACACCAACTGGCCGTAGATTATGGGATTCTTTTTGGAGTCTGGCTTCTGTGTGTCCTGTGTGTCCACCCGTATGTCAGCAGCGCACTGTTTTCACTGCTGTAGATTAGTGGGAACATCTGAAGTTTGGGAATATAAGATTTCCAAATTTGTTCTTCTTTTTTTGGATTGTTTTGGCTCTTACGGCCCTTTTGCAATTTCGTTTGAATTTGAGGATTGGGTTTTGCATTTCTGAGAAAAAGCCTGTCAGAATTTTATACTTGATCTTTGCCAAAAGGCTAAGAAGCAATTGCTGTTGAAGTTTTCCTTTCCTTTTTTTTTTTTTTTTATAACAACAAAAAATTGTTTGTGTGTGTTATGTGCATACACGTGTGTATGTAGAGGCCCAAGGTTGACATAGATATCTTTTCCTAAAACTTGTGTTTTGAGGCAGGGTCTCTCACTGAATTGACATTTACCAGTTGGCGAGACTGGCTGCCTCGTGAACCACAGACATCTCCCTGTCTCAGCCTTCCCCAGTGCTGAGTTTACAGATATGCTCGAATGGCTGTCATGTTCTTGTTCAAACTCAGGTCCTCAGGCTTGCACAGCAAATACTCTATCACCAAGACATCTCTCCAACCCCCTGCTGCTGGAATTTGAGTAGGGTTTTTCATTTGTAGGTTCCTTAAGGGTGGCATTGACATCTTAAGTATTAAGGCTTCTTATCCATGAACGTGGGATATCTTTCCATGTGTTTACATATTCTTCATCTTAGTAATGTTTTGTAGCATTGAGTATACATGTGTTTCATCTCCTTCAAATTTACTTCTAGATAGTTTATTCTTTCAGGTTCTATTTTAAATGAAATCACATTCTTACTTTTTTTTTTAGACTGTTCACTGCTGTAGAAACACAAGTAATTTGTTTGTAATATTAGAAATTCTTATCTATGTATTGATTGTACAAAAATAGGCGTTATGACATTTTCATACAGGTGTGTAATGTACTTTGACCAAGCACATCCTTTCACTCACAAGCCCATTATTTCCTCCATGACAGTCCTCCAATTTTGGTGTCTTTTTTTTTTTTTTTTTTTAATCTAGATTCTGCAGATGAAGAAAACACTCAGCATTTGATTTTTCTAAATCTGTGGCTTAGCACAAAGATTTAGTTCCATCTCTTTGCAGATGACAGTATTTCATTTTTTTTTCTTATGGCTGAAGTAAACTTTGCTAAGCGTACGTGTCACATTGTCATCCGTTTATCTCTTGATGACTGATCCCACAGGCTGATCCCACAACTTAGCTATTGTGCCACAATAGTGCCACAATAACATGGGTGTGCTGGTGTCTCTATTGCATTCTGACGTTAATTCCTTCAGGTCTGTATCCAGGTATGGTGTATCTGTATCACACAGTCATTTTGTTCCTAGTGTTTTGAGAGACTTCCACTCTAATTTCTATGTGGTTGAACTAACGTAAATTTTCACCCACTATGTGTAAGCATCCTGCTCTTCTCTGTGCCCCCGTCTTCCATCTTCACTAGCATTTGACTCTTGATCTCCACAAGAGCCCTTCTGGCTGAGGAGAGATAGACTCTCAATATTGTTTTGATTTGCATTTACTTCATGGATAAGGTTTTTATTTGTTTCTTGCTTGTTTGTTTTGTTTTTTCAGTTTTTAAAGACAGGGTCTCTTTGTGTAGTCCTGGCTGTCTTGGAACTCTCTCTTCAGACCAGGCTGACCTTGAACTCAGAGATATGCCTGTCTTTGTTGGGATTAAAGGTGTGTGTCATCACAACTCATCAGGGTTTGGCATTTTTGAAAAGTGAATTTATTGACTATTTACACTTTTTTCCTGAAAACTGTCCAATTCATTTGCCCATTTATTAATTGAATAACTTGTTCATTTGTTGTTTAGTTTTATGAATTCTTTATATATGCTAGATATGAATCCCCATCAAAGAAATAGTTGGAAAAGATTTTCTCTTATGTGTAGGCTCTCTCTTTGCCATGGAAACAATTTTGTTGTTATTGTGCAAATACCTTTTAACTTCATGGAATTCCACTTGCCAGTTCTTGCCATTGTAGACCTAATGAAGCCCTTTTCAGAAATTGCTGCCTATACCTATATCCTGAAATGCTTCCCCCTAATAGAGTCAAAGTTTCAGCTCTATTATTGAAATATTTGATCTATCAATTTTTGAATTGATTTCTGTAAAGGGTAAGAGGTAGGGATCTAGTTGCAATGGTCTACAAGGGATATCCAGATTTCCTAGAACTATTTGTTGACAAGGCTGTCTTTTCTCCAACATGTATTTGCTTATTATTTTTATTTTTATTGTGCCTTTGTCAGTAATCAGTTAGCTGTAAATGTGTGAATTTCTTGGTCCTCTATTTTATGCCATTGTTCTGTGTATCTGTTTTTATGCCAGTACCATGGTGTTTGCATCACTGTGGCTATACAGCATAATTTAAAATCAGTATTGTGAAGCCTCCAGCATTGTCCTTTTTGCTCAGAATTGCTTTGAATATTTGGAGTTTTTTGTATTTTTGTGTACTTTTTAGAGCTGCTTCTATTTATGTAGAAAATGTGTTGGAGTTTGGAGGGGGAAATACATTGAATCTATAATTGCTTTTGGTAATATGTCCATTTTACAATATTAATTCTACTGATCCATGAACATAGGAGGTCTCTCCATCTTCCTGTGTCTTTCCTTGGTATTTTGCAGTTTCTCTGTGTGATCTTATGCCTCAAAAACTTGCTGAATGTATTTATTAATTCTAGCAGCTTTTTTTTTTTTTTGTGAATTATTTGGGATTATCTCAATATAGAATCACAGCACCAGATGTAGCCTATAGACTCAGTCTCCAAGTGAATTCCTTAGTAAGGAGAGCAGGGACTGTCTCTAGCATGAACTCAGTGGCAAGCTCTCTGATCACCTCCCCATGGGGGGGGGGGGTGTGCAGCCTTGGCAGGCCACGGAGGAAGACAATGCAGATAGTCCTGATGAGACCTGATAGCCTAGGGTCAGATGGAAGGGGAGGAGGACCTCCCCTATTAGTGGACTAGGGAAGGGGCATAGGGGAAGAAAAGGGAGGAAAGGTGGGATTGAGAAGAGACGAGGGAGGGGACCACAACTGGGATACAAAGTAAATAAATTGTAATAAACAAATTTTAAAAAGAATAGAAATGTTTCCTTCTTTCCACCTATTTTGGATTCTTTTTATTTCATTTTCTTACCTAATTGCTCTGGCCGGAACTTGGAGCCAGTGTTGACTAGTAGAGGTGACAGTGGCCGGCCATCTTGATCACTAATTTTGGGAAGGGAACCTTTCAGTCCCTCACCACTGAGTCTGGTGCTAGCTGTCTGTACCCGATGGTTGCCACTTCCGGGGCTGGGAGTGCTCATTTGCTTTTGTTGCACGACACACAGGTTTCTTCTGAGTCTTGCTCAGAGAAAACGCCTTTTAGTCAGAAAATATCCATTTCATGGTGGCACTAACCACATTATTAAAATGTCAGCTGAACTAAAACCTAAACATTTGTTAAGCTCCTACTATGTTGCAGGCACTTTTATTACCTCATTTGCTCCAACAAACAGTCCTTGGAAACAGAGTCCTATTATTGCCACCCCCACTTCAGAGGAGGAAATGAATGCTAAGAAATGAGGTGACACACATACAAAGTTGATTGTAATTGCTGACTTTCCTGGTTTGTAGGTTGACTTGATCTTTGTTTGCTAAGTCTCAAGGATAGAGGGGGCAGCTTTATTTTGTGGGGTGCACAGAATGTCCCCTGGGATTGCTGGACTGGAGAAAGCTTTCTCAAACACTCTGCTATCCCTCAGCCCATTCTGAGAGATCTGATCATGTCTGGAGCCTTTCACCCCCATAAGAGAACCATCACTGTGAGCCATGACTGGTAAGAGCTCACTGTGACTTGGGTCTGCCATGGGTGAAAGCCACTGCCAACCACAGCTCATTTTTATTCCCTGCTGTTGCTGAGGCCAGAGCTAGAACCTTGTGGAGCTGATGCTCTTGAAAAGGTTCAAGAGGGAGTTTCTGTGGGGGATGGCAAGCAAATGCTTTTCTGTGTAATGAGAAGCTGCTGGGCCTGGCAACTTTGTCCTCACCTGAAGCCCCTGTGCTGTTAACTCAGGAGTAATCTACACTCCCTGTGGAATCAGCTTTATCAAGTAACTGCAGCCACAGGTGCCTGGATAATTCATAGCCAATGGCTAGTTTCTGCCTCAAATTTCTGGGTCAAGAAAGCTGTGTGAGATCCTGTTCCGACAGTGTTGCAGTCATTAACCAGTGTACTGTTACGTCCTTTCTGGGTCTTTGGTTTTGAAGAAGTGTGAGGAAGAACCTGGAACAGAATCCCAGTTGGCGTCCCAAGGGTTGGCAGCCTGTACAGCCATCTTGGGGTCTTCTGGGTGCCAATTCTTGGCCTGGGTGGGACACAGGCCGTTACTGTGGATGGTCTGGTTGCAAAATGTCTGTACATAAGAGTCTAGAACTCTTTTGCCTTACTTTCTTTCCTTGGCCTCCTCCTCTGCACTGTAGTGTTAGGAAGGGAGGCAGGTGCATTGAATCTCTACCCCTCTTCAGTACTCCAAGCAGGCTTTGCTGAGCTTTTGCCTATGTGTGTGCTGAGGGTTTCTCTGTGTAGTGGTAGATATCCTGGAACTCATTCTGTAGACCAGGCTAGCCTTGAACTCAGAGATCTGCCTGCCTCTGCCTCCCAGAGTGCTGGGATTCAAGGCCTTTGCGGTTGTATCCTTGTTTTTAGCCGTAGACTCATAACATCCTTGTAAGGTTTTCCTCGGCTGCCAATGGCCACCTGTCAATTCCACTGCTAGAATTCCATTCCAAGCAGGCACATGTGCCCAAAAAGAGTGGGGGGTGGAGGGAGGCGTTGACAACTCCTTGGATTGTCTCTTTTAGATGACACTCAGCAGGTCTTTGTTGTCTCAATTCAGCTTGACATATATCTGTGCAATAATTCAGTTGAGCCACAGTTCTCGTCATAGAAACCAGAGCTGTTTGGCAGCTCAAGGGAGTAAACTCTTCCCGTAGCCTCTCTGCTCTGTGCTTGGATGCACGTCCCTCCATCATCCTCCCACCTGAACCTCCTTGCCAAACGCTGCATTTTCTTCAGCCCTCCAGGCTGAAATCCTGGAGATTCTTCTCTTTGGGAAGTCACTATCCTTCTCATTTGCCCGGGAAGGTCCTGGTTTAAGTCTGTTGTCCCAGTGTGATTGTTAATAGCTCCCTTCCCACTCTGAAAAGTGTCCAAGTTCAGACAGTAAATTAAATGGTCAGCCGGGCTTTAACCTATCAGAGGCCAAGGCTGCCCTCTGTCCGTGCCTGGCATGTCACTGCATTCCCACTGCCGCCATCCTAGTTCCCACAGTGTCGCCTCCTGCCAGATCGCTCCAACTGCTTTCTCGCTGCTGTTCTTATTTGTGTGTCACACTTCTGATCCACTCTGCAAATCATTGCCTGATTAATCCTCTCAAAATACAGCTCTTCTCGGTTCACTTCACTGGATCCTTGTTGCTTACAAGAGACCGTTCAAACATCGCAGCCTGGCACTCAGAGCCCTCCTTGACAGCCTGGCTTCTGCTGTGGTGGACGTGTTGCTTTTTCTAGCTTCTCCGGATGAGATCTCAGCTCTGCTCTAATCAGTCACTCTTCAGTGCCCTGCTCCTGCCTGGTGATAGTCACCTGTGAAATCTTGTTCACTGAGGTCCACTTGCTCAGCCATCCCCACGGACTCGAATGGGGGTCCTCATGCTTTAGGGGCAGCATCAATTCCAACCCTGTGAGTGCTGTGCTCTTGACCAGCCCACCCCTCAGCACTCTCTTCCTCTGAACTCCTCGACCTAGAGCAATTATTGCCTGCACAATCCATTTGGCATCTAATCACGTACTGCCTCATGGCTTTTTCGTAGATTTCTGTCTTGAACCAGGGCTGGAAGGCTTTGCCGTAAGTTTGCTTTGCACTTCCACGTATCTGTTGTCCTCCATGAAATTGCAGGTTCCTTGAGGACTGGGACAGCATCTTCTCCATCCTTTTGTTTCCATGGCAACAGCAAGTGCCTACTAAGTGTAAAATAAACAGTAAATATTCATTCAAAAATATCAGCTGGGAAAGACCCTCCTCATCACATATTTTAGACTCTATTTGATAGGTGAGCAAAGAAAGAGAGAAGGATGAAGCAAGTCAAGAGAGAACTACAATTGCTCAGAGATCTGGCTAATTCAAACGGCAGGCCAGACTTCAAATGCAGATTTTGATCAGGCCAGGGTACTTTCTGGTCAACAAGCTCTGTGTTTATTTTCTCTTTTGAATTTAAGGATAAGTAGGAATTTAGAAAGTAGAGGAAAAGAAAGTGAATAAACCAAGAGTGGGGTGTGGCATTGGCAAAACTGTAATGCTAGAAAATCGTCTGGTAGAATCTGGGGGATAGTAGCAATGAGTACCAGATAATTTCTATGGTCTAGAGTTTAAAACACACACACACACACACACACACACACTTACATGAACACATACACAGATACGTATACACAGACACACACGCACATGTGCGTGTGTGAGAGAGGAAGGTAAGAGGGGGATTATTTTAGAGAAGGCAGAGAATTAGTGGCAGGCCAAGGATGCACTAAAGAAGGTAACGAGGGTGAAGATGAGCAAAGTACATGATGTGCATATGTGAAGGTACCGCAGTGAAACTCATTATTGTATGCTAATTTCAAAATGAAAACAAACTAAGCAATTTAAAAAATTAAAAAGGTGAGAGAATTGGAGGGGAGGGTCAGCCAAAGAAGAGAGTGCCAGGATTCATAGTTTGCTGGTTTGCGAACTGGAAGTACCTCCTGCTAGCACCCATCTCTCTCTGTGCTCTCAGAAATTGTGGTGGGATAGGTTTTCGGGGGAGCGGGATGCTTATGGGGCACTCGTAAGGTCCAGGAGAGGGCACGGGAATGCCTGTTTCCAGGCAGCTGGTCACATGTGCTTTGGGCTGCACTGAAACCCAACCCCAGCAGTATTGAAAAGCGTCACCGGTAATGCTGTTATATATAGCTTTCAACTTTAATAAGGTGTTGCAGAAACTACAAAAATACATCTAACCAAAACCACATTTCACTGGAAGCTTGATCTGGAATCCCTTTCTACTGCTCCTGTGTGGTGCCCTGCGTTGTCAACAGAGCTGTTAAAACACAATGGAGAGTGGGTAATTGCGCATTATATGGCTTTTGTTTTCTGTTATGAAATATCGACATCGGAAAAGAGAGCGGATTACTGTGGCACTGGAGGGCACTGTGAGGAGACTCAGGGGGACATGGGGTGGGGACGGATGAGGGCAGATGGTGGCAGACCAATCTGTCTGAGACTGGGTTGTTTTTTTTGTTTTGTTTTTGTTTTTGTTTTTTTTTTTCTATCAGGAACCTGGAGAAATTCACACATCTCACTGACATGAAAAGGCTCTCAGTGGCGAAGGGGTTGGCTGAGGACTCACGGACCTGGCACAGTGGTGCCAGGGAGGCAGGGTTGTGTGCTCAGTTGTGGGTACAGTGGCTGGAATATGTGTCTGATGGTACCTTGGGGAGATAAGGACCAGTTCAGTCAGGAAACAGGCGCTGGGATCATTTCCCAGGAAAATCTGGGCTTGTGTCCATCTTGTGCGCGGTTGGAGTGTTAGGATGGGGGAAGGTTGGGGGACACCAATGATGTTTTACTCTGATGCTGAGGATCCTGGCAGGAGCCAGGTCTGGGGAAGGTGGAGGCTCACCAAAGTAAGATTAAGGCACTTGGTTCCTTCTAAGTAATAACAACAATAAAAGAACACAATCTCCCTTTGCTGAGTGCTGAGTGGCAGGTGCGGCACTTGTGGTTCTTTCTCAAGTATTTCCATAGCCTTGGAAGGCGAGTGTTGGCCCATTTTCTAGACAGGGGACTGAGGCCAAGTGCGGGAGTCCCTGCCTTGTCTGCTGAGTATTCATCGTCCCACTCTCCATAGGTCATGGTGGAGGGAAGGGTAACGGGGAAGGACAGAGGAGCGCACAGCCAGCTTGACAAGGTGTGGTCTTGCTTGCTTAGGGGAAAGAAGAGCAGGTGCTGGCAGAGAATTCACCGTGAGCTGTCAGTGGGCCAAGGGCTGTGAGGGGCAGATTGCCTCAGGTAACCCGATGACAGTCCCAAGTCATGTGAGCCAGCTCCCTGCCTCCATGAGGTGAACCACCGGCTGAGGTGGTACCTTTGGGCAGCTCAGTTGGGCAGTATTGCGGGGTCTGCCATTGGGTTTGAGAGATGGCCTGTCTCTCTAGATAGATTACATTTGGTTTGTTCAGAAGGCATTTATGGCTTTATAAAGCTCTTAAATTGGCTCTTTTCCCCCCTCAAAACATTTCTTCAAGCTTACAAGGCCAGTTTTAGAATAGCAATTACCAGCTCCAATATCCCCCAGCAAACTCACGCTGTGCTGTTGTATATAAACTGCTTGGGACATTTGTAATGCTGCCACACAGCATATCTGCGGGCGGAAAGCCCCTGTCTTGCCGAGGAATGCTGCCGAGGCCCTTTCTCAGCCCTAATTTATGGGCCACATAAAACTCTTGTGAAGTTGCCCTGCGTCTTTCTGAGGCAAAGTTGAGGATTTTTACTGTTTCAAGCTGCTAATTTTTTCCATTTAAAGCCAGCCTTCTGTCCGTGCCAGCGTGCATGTGTGCATACAAGTTGGCCACTTTAATTTATGTGCCTCCTTCTCTCCGTGTGCATAATGTACCACCAGCTCTTCCTTTTTTACAAGAGACTCAGCGGCTTTGTCCTGTGGCTGCAACAACCTGGACCCCTCCCGGCATCTCCACCACTGAAGCCCAGGGAGGAAACTTCAGTGTGAAGAGGGACATGTGCCTAGGGACTGTGTGGGCCAAGGCCTCCTGTCTTTACTCTCTGTCCCAGTTTGCTGCTTGTTGCTTTGAGAAACACCTTGACCAAAAGTAACCTGGGGAGGAAAGGGTTTGTTTCTCTTGTAGCTTGCAGTGCATCAAGAAGGGAAGTGAGGGCAGGAACCTGGAGGTCAGGAACTGAAGCAGAACCCAGGAGGAGTGCTGCTTACTGGCTTGCTTTCCATGGCTCACCCAGCTTACCTTTTTATACAACCCAGGACCACCTGTCCTGGGTGGCACTGCTCCCACTGAACTGGGTCCTCCCACATAAATAGTTAGTCAAGAAAATGGCCCAGAGATGTGTCCACAGGCCAGTCTCGTGCAGGGACTTCTCTCTTCCCAGGTGACTCTAGTTTGGTCAAGTTGAGAACAAGCTAACCTACACAGCCTGAAAGATGAAGGGCTTAACCAGAGGCAGTGGGGGCAGGGGGGAGAGGGGGTGGTGGCACAAAGCAGAAGCTCAGACCCGGGAATTAGAATTTAGAGCCCAAATAGGGCACCTGTGCTACCTCAGGCAAGTCATGGAACTTCACAATGCCTCAGTTTCTCCTCTTGAAGGATGGGGTAGGAGTACAAATTTCTCACCGGAGTATTTTGAGTTTCAAGTATGCTAATGACTGTAAAGGCCTTTCATAAGCTGAGGCAATATCCAAGGGTTGGCTGGAAGCTATTCCAAGCTCTCAACTGCTGGCAGGGCCCCCTAGGAAGGAGAACAGCCAAGAGCAATGTGATGTCTCAGGGCTTTCCGAAGTCAAATCTCATGCCTTTGCATGAGCCCTGCCTTCCTAGTCTCTGGTGAGCCCTGAGCCTGGGGCTCTTGTGTAACACAGGCTGGAGTTGGAATTCTACTCATGGCTCCTGCTTTTCCACCAGGGTCCTCTGTGCGCAGAGATTTCTGATTTTTTTTCACAAGAGCCCATTAATAAGCCTTTTACACCCCAGCCGGGTCCAACCCCTGCCCCTTCTTGGGAGCAATAATTCTTGGTCTTTGCAGATGCCTCCCACCTAGAAGTCACCCAGGCTTCTCTCCCTGGGTTTCCTAGACTCTCAGTGCTTGGCAGATGGTGGGAGAGTTATACACAGGGGGGCTCGTAGCTCCCAGTCCTGGCTCTATCCCCACATGAGGATCTTTGTTATAGGACAGAATCTCTAACACAGGGGACGTGGTCCTTGTGCGCACAGGCTGTGCTTACTCTGGCTGATAGTAGGGGGACGTTCAGCTCCTCCCGTGGCTTTGGTGAGCCCCCTCAGAATGGAGGACCCCAGTCCTAGTCTTGCTTCAGTATCTCTGAGGCATCATCTCCCTCTTTAACTGCTTGTGTTGGAATGCTCCCACTTGGATATTTTTCCACTAATGTGAAACTCTAAGAGTTTAAGGCAGACTCGATGCATTCCTAGTGAGCGGAAAGACTGCTGTCATTTATTGAGCATCTACGATGTGCCAGCCAGCTGCCTAGGTGCAATGTATGCTCCAGGTAATTAAATTCTCACCGCAAACCCTACTCGTCATAATCACTAGCATGGATCCAGCACAGTATATGCCAAACACTGTGCTGAGTCCCTTCCATGAATCCCAGCCTCACCACACTCTGGTTAATGATAAAACAGAGGCATGGAGAAGTTGTCCAGCATCGTATCACACAGCTCGTAATGGAGGATGATGGGATTTTCAGTCTGGGGGCTTAGTCACTACACAGGAAACTGTTTTCATTTTACCCCACCTAAATTTACATTGAAATGTAAAATGAGGTTCAGAAGTACTAAAGAGCTTGCCAGAAAAACTCAAACCCATACTGATTCACGGCGTCTTAGGCAAGTGAGTGACACTATAAAATTAGCCTTTTAAAAGATGAAGATGATTTGGACTTGGGAGAGCTGGGAGGCAGGAGGAAGGGAGAAGTCTTGGCAGTAAAGGGAGCGGTTTCCTAACATATCCTGTTGCATCCTTGAAACAGAGAAACCTCTAAAAAGTAGAGGTTCTTTTTTTTTTTTTTTTCTTTCTTTTTTTTTTACTTCCAGAGTCTGGGAAGTCCAAGACCAAGGGCCTTCTTGTGACATCTCCTGGCAGAAGGGGAGATGACAGCTCCAGAAGAGTGAGAGGGGAGCAGAACTCATCCAGCATCAGGAGGCCACTCCTGGGACACAGCATTCATTCATTCACCCTGTGACCTTGTTACTGCTTAGAGCTCCCACTTCTCAACGTTGTGTCAGGATTAAATTCCCAGCGCAAGAGCTTTGTGAGACACCCTCAGTTACTTTTCCAGTTGCTGTGATAAAGCAGCTTAAGGGAGAAAGGGCTTCTTTGCTCCAGCTGTGGAGCATCAACCCGAGAATTCCTGAGATACAGTGGCTCGGCTCAGAATGGGGGGGTCTAGGGCCTCTGTACTGCCTGAAAGCTTCTAGCCCAGTGGTTCTCAACCTTCCTAACACTGTGATCCTTTAATACAATCCCTCACGTTGTGGTAACTCCATCCATAAAATTATTTCGCTGCTACCTCATAGCTGTAATTTTGTTACTGTTATGAATCATAATGTAAACATCTGATACCCAGGCTATCTGATATGGGACCCTCAAAGGGGTCTCGACCCACAGGTTGAGGACCTCCTTTCTAGGCCCTTCCGCTACTTGGGCAGGGCACTAGCCCTATGTAAGAAACTGAAGCGCCCATGTTTTATCAAGACTCAGCTTGTTCTCTGGGTGTTAGGTATAAAGATCTGTGCCAGGATCCTTGAAGTGGCGACTTTCCCATGAAAGGATGTGCCCGTGTGTACTGGCTACAGTTTTCTTCAGACTCTCAGCCCAGAGGAGGTCAGTTTCCCTGAGCCTCTGAATCCCCATGTGTGCCCCATAACCAGCTTTGAGATTTGTCCACTGCTCTGTCAGCCACTCGTACTGGACACTGTTATTGGAGGTTGGCCTAAGCATTGAGTTGGCTCCTGTTGCCTGAGAACTGAACTCTGTACAGCTGAGGCAGGAGGCCCTCTTTTGTGAAGCTTACTCTTCTCTCCCTGTGTGCCAGACACTGAGTGGTAGAAAGGATCTCCCAAGAACCTTCCTTAGAGGCCAGTCTGCATCCTAATCAGGCTTTTATCCTGGGGGAGGGAGGGAGAGTAGCTGACAGAGGCAGGTACCGTGATCACAGGCCACACAGGGGAAAAGGATCCGAGAGCCAGTGAAGTCTTGCCTGTGTCCAACCTCTTACATTTTTTTCCCCTGTGACCTTGGGCAATCTGCCTCACCTCTCTGGACATGAATTTCCTCATCAGTACAACAAAGAAAGGCACTGGATCCGAGCACATCCAAAGCCCCAAATGTGTTTTTTTCCCAGTGTGTGAGGACTACCCACTGGGGCTACAGTAGCCCTGATCACTGGTGAGAGTAAAAAGGCACCTCTCCTACTTAGCAAGGGGTCCTCCCCAGCTCTGACTTTGAGCAGAGACTTCTGAATTTGCTCTTAGGATCGAGGTATGGAGACGATATGTCCCTGAGATTATTTGATTGCACCTCTCCCCAAGCATGCTGTGGCTACTTAAATACACTTTTAAATGATTCAGATGAACTCACATGAAAAATTCAGCCCCTTGGCCTCAGTAGCCATGTTTCACACTTTCAGTAGACTCTTGCCCACTGCAGAAAGTGGTGAACCGAAGGTCCCTGTCCCCAAGACCCTCCTTCCCAAGGAAAGTGGGTGTTTGAAATAGTTGAATGATAATGCTTGGGGACACCTTGATCCTTGTGTTGCTCATTATATCTTAGATGGGAGGGAGCTGACATCTCTCAATTAATTATAGATACAGTGACCTTCAGATTCACTTAATGAGTGCCCAGGCTATATGGGTGGATGAGCAGCAAGCCCAGAGACAGCCTCTGGTTCTCCCTGCCTGCTCAAAGGATCTTAAAGCCTCCCTACCAGGTCCTTTAAGCCAATGGTTTGGCCTCCAGATCTCATTCTGAACCCTCAGAATGAGGGTTTATTGGACATCCAGAGCTACCTGGGAGGCAGGCTCTAGCCTTTGTCTTCCTTGGAGCCCTTAGCTGCCTGTCAAAGCTCAGTGGGAGTGTGGCATGCTGGTGATATCATTCCACCTTACACCCCTTCCCCAATGAAGCAGGAGCCAAAGAGGCATTGGCTATGACTTTGACAGGGTCACAGCAAGGGTCAGTTGAGAGTTCTCAGGAGCTGGTACACAGCCCTGGGCTTTGGATGATAGCTGTCTGTTCCTAGATCTGGTGGATCTCCTGGAAAGGGGTCATGGTGACCTCAGGGTAGGTCATCTCCACTCTTACTCTACCTGCCTTTCACACAGATGTACCTCAGCTGGGGTTTGCCAATCGAAGCTCCTTTTCCTTTCCTTTTTCCTTCTTTCCCTTTCGTTTCTTCTTCCCCTGGGTATTTCTGCTCAGCTGATCAGGCTGGTTCCTCTGGCACCTTCTAGGCACTGATGGAACATTTCTCACACAGTGTGCATAGCTTTCAGATTGTTCTGAATAAGCAGGAGAATTTCTGGCAGGGTAGACCATAGGTTTCCTGAAGCTTTGTTTTCAAAAGTTTCCTTGCTTTCACTTTCACCCTGTCTAGCTGTCCCTGCCAGCCCCCACCCCTCACACTCACTCAGTGCAAATTAAATTTACTGTCCAATTAAATTAGGAAGTCAAATCGGTGATCGAAAAACAAAGCAATGTGTCAGGTTGAAAATACAGCCCAGTGGTGAAGAATCTGTAGAAAGTACAAAGCCAGAGTTTGGTTTTCTGCACCTTAAGAGACATAGTATGGGCAAGAAAGAAAAGAAAAAAAAATTGAAATAGGAAAGGAAGAAAAGGACTCCACAAGCATGCTTATTTTATTTCTGCACAGCAATTTGGGGTTCCTGGTTTGTTTAAATTTTTCATAGTGTTGGGGCTGGAGAGATGAATTAGTGGTTATGAGTGCTGTCTGCTCTTTCAGAGGACCCAGGTTCAATTCTCAGCACCCACATGGTGGCTCACAACTGTCTGTGCCCCCAGTCTCAGGGATCCAATTCCCTCCTTTGGACTCCTCAGGCACTTGGCACAAATGAGGTGCACAGAGATACAGGCAGGCAAAACACCCATATTAAAAAAAAATCATGGTTCTCTCCTGGCTCTTATGGGCTGGAAGAATAGAAGTAGCCCCTGCTTGTGGACTGAGCATCTAGCTTGGGATAAGACAACCTGTCTTGTAGACCCAGCTTTGGAACCCCTGCTGTGGAAGCAGGGGCAGGTAGCTCATGTCCTCTCTGGGTGATCTACAGTGACATAAGGTGCTTCTTCAGGCTGTATGTGTGGAGAACACCTTGCATTGTCACTCCTGCCAGTCTTCCTATCCTGCCATGATGCCTGTATCCCTCTTAACTTGTTTCTGTCAGGTGTTTTGTCAAAGTAACAAGAAAAGGTAGTCGACATGATTGTCTTGCTTCAAAGGCTCATACGGTTCACTCAACAAGCTGAGTCTGTGGATGGGCTAGTGCCCTAGGCTCTGTAGAGACATTCCGTATGAAAAAGACAAGCTGCTGCTGCTCATGAGAGCTTGAGCATTTTAGACGAAGGTCTTCCTTTGGAGACAGGCAGAAGAGAATAATCCAACAAGTGCCTTGCCTGAGCCATTCATTCATTTGTTCCTTTGTTCCCTATCAACAATACTTGTTCAGTGGTACCCACAGACCTTGCTGCTGGCCTTCTGTCTTCTGAGGGCAACTGGGCCAAAGGGAAGGCATTTTGTTCTTCAATACCATAGCCATCAGTCATGAGGACATAAGACTAAGATGAGATGAGAGAGGGAATGAAAAGGATCAGGCCAACTTATTCTCCTCCCCCTGTATCTCACCTGTCTGCCTCATCTCACCAAATATCACAGGCTGTTAAGCCCAAAGGCTTGTGCATCATCTTTGTTTTTGACCCTTCCTCTTGTTTCCACTTCTAAGCTCATTTCTAAGTTCTGTCAATTGGAACTCTTGACCTGACACTTCTTCATTATGGAGCCACTTCCATAGCTCATGCTTCTCCTCCCATCATTTGCTTGGCTTCCCCTACTTATCCTCACTTCTTTTCTACACTCTAACCAGAGCATCTTTTATGCCACATTTCTTCATTGAGACCACCAGGATTTATAGTCATATTTAGTGTGACTTGGAGTTTAATGTCTAGCTTGCTCATTAGTCACATTTCACGGAGTCAAGATCAGTGTCCATCTGAACGTCACTATAGGACCAGTACCACTGATAAGGACCAGAGGAGCAAATGAATGAATGGCTCAGGCAAGACACTTGTTGGATTATCCTCTTTTGCTTGTCTTCCAAAGGGAGACCTTCGTCTAAAATGCGCAAGCTCTCATGAGCAGCAGCAGCTTGTCTTTTTCATACGGAATGTCTCTACAGAGCCTAGGGCACTAGCCCATCCACGGATTCAGCAAAGCTTTGTCGAGTGAACTGTGTGAGCCTTTGAAGCGGGAAGATCATGCCCACTACTTTTTCTTGTCACTCTGACAAGTTAAGGGGGATACATGGCAGGGTAGGTATGCAGGCAGGTGTGGTTCCATTTGTGCTGGTGGAACTTGCCCTGTGGTATCTAGCTGTCTTGATGGATCAGGAAGCCGAGAGTGGTTCTGGGGATGGGGTGGGCTATATCCTTTACAGGGCTGCTTCCAGCAGCCCACATCCTGCTCTTAGGTCCCACATCCTAAAGGTCCTACAGAGCCATCAGCTGGGAACCTGAGGTGTCTAGATCACAACTGCAACAGAGATCCACTGGGCTCCCTTAATCCAGACTTACTGTCCCTAGAGAAGACATCGTTCTCTACATCATTCCTCACCTGATCTTTCTGATGTCCTGGGGTCTCAGTTTCCATGAGCCCTTTCTGATCTGAGACTTCTACTTGATTCTGTCCCTGATACCCTCGTGGAGGAAGTGGGGCCTTCCCTGTTACAGAGGAGTTCTGTTTGGGCTGGAGAAGTATGCTAGGGACACTCAAATGGAGCATAGTTGCTATTGCCACTCAGAGTCATTGATTGGCCAGAAGAGCTCTTGTGAATCTCTGTGCCCTCCTAGGGCTCCGCTGAGTGAAGCTGAAATCCTTCTCCACTTGCTGGGGGTGGGAGCGAAAGCAATTCCCTACCAATAAGATATGGAAAACATCAGTGGAGAACGGCCACAGAAGAGACAGCAGATCCTGAGACAGACAGAGAGAGAGACAGACTGTAGAGGCAGGGTGGGAAAGCTCCATGGTGACTTATCACTTTTCATCTCCGACCCCACTCTGGGCTGTAGCCTCCACCTGTGAAGTGAGATCATGCTACTTGTGCAGCTACCAGACTAAGATGCCCATCTGACCGATTCACAAGGATGCAGTACCTCAGCTAGAACATGAGTGTTGTTTACCCTACACCAGCAGCGAGGCCTTACACTTAGCAGCTTCTCGCTCTCCTGCTGGAAATGTCCATGGGGATTGAATTCTTCTGCTTTACTTCCTCACAACTTTTCTTTCAGAGCCTCCTCTTGGACACTCCCCACTTCCTTTCTGTTCCTCCTGCTGTGTAGGCATTTCCCCAAGAGCCAGCCTAGATTAGTTTGAGCCAAGGGTCAGGAAGACTGCGTGTTCGAGAGGCAGTGGGCTCAGCTGGGGGGGCTGGGGGTCTCGAGCTGCCTTGTGGCTGCTCTGCGGGGTCTGGCAGAGCCCCAGCCTCTGGCTGTGACATACAGCCTCCTTCATGAAACCAGACAGAATTAAGCCTTTTGTTTCCTGTTTGCTAGGCCAGCTTAAAGAAAACACAGAGGGTCCATGGGGCGGGGGCTCCCAACAAGACGGCCTTTGTATTCATTTAATTAATCAGTTAGCTGAGGGAAAGGAGAGGAGGGAAGTTCATGTTATAAATACATGTTTTTCTTTGGCTTTTTTCCCCCAAAAGACAGAGTCTGAATGGCGTCCCCATGAGAGCCTCCCCCCTCATCTCACCCTAGATGTGCTGGAGGCTGGGGCTAGCCCAGCTGCAGCTGTGACCCTTGGTGACCTGCACTCCCTCAGGGGACATTAACTATGATATCTGTGGGTCCTGGAGAAATGTTAGATACTGGCAGTGTGGCAAGGTGGCTGCTAGCCTCTGGCGCCTTCCACCCTTCCTCTTCCCCCCTGAACCTGCACCTCTTATAATCTCCTTGGATAAGGTACCTTCACTGCCACATAGAACAGGACATGTCATCCCCTGAGAGGACAGAGCCTCCTGTTCCCACCCACACTCCCTGGAGCTAGCTAGAGGCAGACAGCATGCTTAGCCACCTCCAGGGGACACTATGGCTGTCTATAACCTTGCTCTACCCAGTTGGAATGGAGGCTGGAATGGAGGCTCAGGATAAAGGAGAAGGAGAGAGCCCTCTGAGAGCTCTGGAGAGGATGGGTTTGTGGGGTGGGGCAGTCAGCCCTTTAGAGTAGACACACTCACGCTCAGTCCCATTTCCATGGAGATCTTTGAGAAACGCTTCCCTTGATGATACTATTTAAATAAAAAAAAATGTTTTAAAACATTGATTTGTTTTATTTTTTTAGAAAATCTTTTTGGTAATGGGTGAATTCATTTCTCATGCTCCTGCCCTCTCCTCACTCTCAGCTGCCAGGTGTTTTGGGAGTCAAAAATCTCTTTTATTATGAAGTAAAATATTTGCAGTCTGTAAATATATGGCCCTCGTAATGGAATTTCACTGTGGTAAAATTTTCCTTCTGTGCTCTTCATTTTAAGTCCTAGTTGGAACGCTCTGGTATCTGGTAACCATGGCTCCAGCCTCCTGAATATACTGCACAGAAAATCCCCAGACCTGCATGAGAGATGGAGGGCCTGGGCCTTGGACCTCACCTCTATCCTCTCAGATTCAGCTTCTTTTGTGAGAACCTCCGGTCAACTGCAGGGAAGTGGGAGGACCACAGAGGCCATGGGGAAGAGCTTGCAGATTATTATGTCAGGACGACATGGCTTAGCTTTCACTTTTCTTCCTTGGGGAGACACGTTCTTTCTCAGCCACTGAAAAAGGCCCGTGTTTCCAAACCACAGCTTCAATGCCCTTCCCTTCCCTCTAGGGGCCCTTGAGAGCATGGGTAAGCTAGGTTTATGCTCCTAGTCCCGGTGCTTGGGAGGCAGAGGCAGCATATTGCTGCACGGTCAGGGGCAGTCTAGTCTATATATAAGAGCTTGGTTTAGACACAGTAATAGTAAAGCTAGGCCGAGTCTCCCACCAAGGCTTGCCTCACGTCAGCAAACTGTTCAGCTCCACATGTGTGCTGTGAGGCTGTGTATATCAATGGGTACTCAGTCTCCCTAAGCAATAAACAAATGACTGAAGAATTAGTGGCTTTTCCAGAGTGATCTTGAATTAACCCTTTCTAACTGAATTGCATTTACCCAAACCAGGGCTTCCTTTGAACTTTTGAGTATTTCTCTCTTCCCAGGGGGTCAGGGTCGGGGGAGCCATAGGTCCTGAGGGGAGGGACACGATCCTTACTGCCTTTTGCTGAGAGCTCCTGGGACTATCTATTGCCAGAGGTTCACAGAGAGAGCAAGGAGAGAAGTCAGGTAGCAGAGAATTAATTTTTTTTTCTTTTCAAAGTCCCTTGAATTTTATACACAATTAGCTGGGAAAGATCCCATCGATAGAGATAAGGGCCAGTCATTTCTAAAAGGGGAAGTATGGCCTGTGGCATGATGGCCATGCTTGGGAAGCTGGATCTTCAGGGAAGAGGATCCCACTAACGCAGTGTTTTTTGATGCTAACATACAAATGAGTCACCTGTTAAAGTGAAATGGATGCTAAAGTGGCAGGTCTGAGTGGGATAGAAATCCTGGCTCCAAGTGGTACCGATGCTGCTGGCCTATGGGTCACACTGTGAATCCTCCAGGGTGTCTAGTACATATAGTTACTAATCCTTGGAAGGTAGATGCTGGTCTTTTGTGATTCTCTATGCCCCAAATTCAACATAGTGTCAGGTACAGAGTCTGCTGGTTACATGTTAAAAGATAGCCAGGGCATGTTACACTTGTGAATATGTTTTGACGTCTGAGTTCTTGACTTGCTTTTAATGGTGGTGGGCCTAGGACATGTACTCTACTACTAAGTTACATTCTCAGCTCCACTCTTTTAAGAAGACATTTATTAACCTGTGTGTTTGTGTATGTGAGTGCTTGCATGCTATTGTACGTGTGTGAAGGTCAGAGGACAGTTTACAGAGGTCGGTTCTTTCCTTCCATCATGTCGTTCCCAGGAATCAACCTCAGGTCATCAAACTTAATGGCAGATGCCTTTCTTATCTGATGAGACACCTCACTGGCCCTTGATTTTTTTTATGACAGAGTTTCATTGTATAGTTCGGACTAGATTCAAGCGTGTGATTTACTTGCCCTTGGGATTATAGGTTGTCTTAGGGTTTCTCTAGTTGTGATGAAACACCATGACCAAGTAACTTGGAGAGGAGAGGGCTTATTTCCCTTATATTTCCAAATCACAGTTCATCACTGAAGGCAGTCAGAGTGGACACTCAAATAGGGAAGAAATTTGGAGACAGGAGCTGATGCAGAGACCATGGAGGAGTGCTGCTTGCTGGCTTGTTCCCCCCTCCCCCTGCCCCGGCTGGTGCAGCCTGCTTTCTCATATAAATCCAGGACCAGCAGCCCTGGGGTAGCCTCACCTGCAATGGCCTGGGCCTTCCCCCAGCAATCACTAATGAAGAAAGTGCCCTACAGTGTAGCAGTCATTTCCTATTTTGTGGGTTCTTCTTTCTTTCATATTTCTTCATCTTTTTCCACCCTTTTAACCCCATAATACTAGATATGACAGAAAAAAGAATAGAGAGGAAAGGAAAGGGATCCCCGAATAAAGTCAGGGGTCAGAAAGGGGGCGATGTCATCATTAGAATACTTCCTGCTAATTAGGGGCAGCAAGCTCCTTGGGACAAGTTTAATCTTCATCGTCAGGATATCTAATTTCTTCTTGTTGTTTCTTCTTTGTGCATGACTACTTAACAAACTGTGACCAACCACAACTGACAGCCAAACGATAACCAACCAACAACACCCCACCGCCACCTCAGGGTCCTAGCATTTATATACCGTCTGAAAATTCCCCAGAATTCCAAATGTCACACAGCTGCAGAAACCATCTGCACCTGAAAAAATCAGCCCTCTGCTAGCGCACAAGGCAAATCATAGTAAGTTTTTGTAAAGCAGCCCCGTATCCCCATACCTGGGTTTAAAATGAAAGCATATTCTTATATCTCTGTGTGTTTTTGTTTGTTTGTTGAATTTTGAATCAAAATTCTCTCTACACTACAGGCTTGCCTACAGCCTTATGGAGGCATTTTCTTAGTTGAAGTTCCCTCTTCTCAGATGACTCTCACTTCTGTCAAATTGACATAAAAACTAGACAGGACAGCCACCATGGGTGCGGTTGTCATGTTTGTAAAATGTTGTGTTTGTTCTTCCTTTGAGATGCTGTTGGCACATAGCGAGGGCGTTTGTTCGTTGGGCACATAGTGCCTCCTGGAGAAGGTTGGGAGAGGTGTTCCTGAATGCCCCATGTGAACCAGCCTCTTAGTACACATTCTTCTCTCCATTGTTGTCTTTGTGTGGCTAGTCTTCGAGTGTTGGGCAGGCCAGGCAGGTGGCTTCTTGATGGGCAGCAGAGAGAGAGAGTGCTGCCTTTAGTCAGACCATCATACACTGTGACTCCCGTTTCTGAATCTAGAATTGCAACTTTGTATTTTATTACACACAAGTAATAATTCATCCCCAAGTGATTAGGACTCTCTCTTGGGGAGGGGGAGTGGACAGGCTTTGCACTGAGTTATGCTTCTCTGATCCTTAATGTCTCTAAGCAGTCCCTGTTCTAAATCTGGGACTTTTACCTCCTTTCTTAACTCATGGGCTGCCCTGACATATGGGCCACCACTCAACGCTGGCCTCCCCTTACTACATGCAATTAAATCGTCACAAATTTATTAGGTACTCAGTATGTTCAAGACACTTAAGGAAGATAAAATACAGTTGAAACCTAGCCCCCAACTCTCATCTGTGAAGGCTTTGTTCTCCGATTGGGGGAGCAGTTTGTGAAAAGTAATAATATAAAGTTAAATAATAATGGAGATTATAATGCAGGAGATGTCACACAGAGGAACAAAATGAATTAATTACTAAAATGAGGGCCATGTATTGAAGGAATTCCAGAGAGGAAGATGCTGTGCACTGGTGTGATGTAACATGACTGGGGCCAGGGAAGGGCTTGGCAGGGATGGGTGAAGTGCGTGGAGCCCAGATTAGCCTGGCACATGCTTATGGAACACACCTACTGTGTTCCAAACAGACCCCCATATTCCAAAAAGACAGAGATGAACAAGGCAAAGTCTCAGGGGCTGGGCAGCTGTAAGCACAAAAACCCAACTTTGGGTACCATGA
This sequence comes from Psammomys obesus, assembly GCF_907164565.1. NCBI lineage: Eukaryota > Metazoa > Chordata > Mammalia > Rodentia > Muridae > Psammomys > Psammomys obesus. The sequence continues at coordinate 549,175 of NW_026596039.1, read as the reverse complement.
CGGTTTGAATGGTCAATGCCCCCCAGAGGCTCATGTATTTGAATACTTGGTCCCTACTTGATGGAGCTGTTTGTGGAGGATATGGAATCTTTAGAAGGTATAGCTTTGCTGGAGGAAGTCCATCACTGGGGTAGACTTGGAGCGTGCATAGCCTCTCCCCACTTCCAGTTCATGTTCTTTGCTTTGTGTTTGCTGTTGAAATGTACACTCACTCAGCTTCCTTCCCTGGCTCCCTGCTGCTCTACCTCCTCACCACTATAGACTCTCTCTCTGGAACCCTAAGCCCAAATAAGTTTCTTTTGCTCATGGTGCTTTATCATAGCAACAAAAAGTAACTAATACAGATCCCCAGAGCCTCTGTGAAGTTGGATGTGGAAAACCTCCATCTGTAATTCCGTTGTACTTACTGTGAGATGGGAGGGAAGGTGGGGGTAGGGGGCCAGGACACTCCTCAGAAACCCATGGACTAGCCTGGAGCAAGCAGCACTGAATAACAACAGACCCTGTCTCATACAAGGTAGAAGGCAAGCACAGATACCTGGGGCTGTCCTCTGACCTGTGTGTCTCTGAAGCCTGTTGAGAATGCAGGATTTCTGCCTCGCTCAGACCTGCCACATTAGTTAGAATCAGTCCCACTTTAACAGGCAACTCATCTGTCTATTAACATCAAGAAATGAGGCTTTGGTGGGCTCCTCTTCTCTGGAGATTCAACTCTCCAAACCACTGGAATGTTGGGGTTACCAGCCATCTTTCAGGTGGTCAGAAGAGAGAGATAAGGATGTGGAGTTGTGAGCACAAGTCACCCTTTCAACAGTTTATTTGTGAGAAACAGAAGATGGGAGGGATCTAGATACAAAAGGCTAAGAAGATGATTTTTTAAATTAACTCTATACGTTTATCTTATCATTTACAAGCACTTTAAGTCTATTCTGTAATCTAATTAGTTAAGAGAGTCCAGGCAGGGACTATTGCATATGCTTTACAGATAAAGAAAAGAAGGTCAAGGGTTGTCACAAGTGGGTTCTGCCTTCCGAGTTAATGCTTCCACCTCACTATAATCCCTGTGGTCTTGGGAGACTCTATGATGGAGATCAAGGCAGGTAGCCTGAGTGAAATGTTAAACACACACACACACACACACCCCACAGACACACAGACGCAGACCCACAAACAACATACAGACACACAGAAACACAGAGAGGCAGACAGGCAGGCAGGCAGAGAGAGAGAGAGTTGATGAGTGCCATATGTTGGAGGGACCGAGCTCAGGTAGATTGGCCTTGGGAAGGAGAAGGGAAGAAAGGTTAAATGTACAGCATGTTGAGGAAGAAAGGAAGGAAACCAGGAAAAGTTAAATGACACAGAACCAGTGGACACCAAAAACACTCAGCTGATGCATTCAAAGAACATTTACAAGCAGCATGCCAAACAGTGATGAGTGCGAAAGGATTGGAGGACAAAGAGGACAAGTGGGCTCTGGGTCTTTAGAGCTCTACACAAAAGACATAAGCTAGAGATGTCTTTGTTGTTGTAAAATGACAAATAGGCGAAGGGATTCCTCTCCTAAGACCCTGAAAGCAGAAAGTTTGTGGGTAGGAGGGAGTTGACGTCATTCAACCCCTAGGACACACGCTAGTGTCTCTCTTTTCCCTTACTTTCACCTGTATTTGGTCTCTGCTGAATTTCTGGGCTGTTGTTGCTTTTATTCTAGCCCTGACCCCTAGGGAGGAAAAGTGTGTCTGTGTATTTCAGTAGCTACTCAGAATCAGAGGGGAGTCTTACGGCAACACTGATTGCTATTTCAGGTGAAGCAAGCTCAGGGTGTAGCGATGGAAGAGAAGACCCTGGATGGGGGAACTGAGGCAGCACAGTGAAGCTATGTGTTAAACATTCTTCCAATCCCTGACCAGAGAGTGGAAGGGAGAGGGAGGCTCCTGTTACTGAAGGAAGAGCCTGCACAGGCAACCCTTCCCTCTGAATCCTTTGATCTGGGAGTCCTGGAGGGGCCATCCCAGGGGCCCCGTGGGACTTCTGAGTAACTTACTGGCAGTCTTGAATTTTACTCCTTTGTGTCAGAGGTGATCTGGCTAAAACCAAAGCCACATTGACGGAATTCCAGGAATCTGCCCTCCTTGCTTTGGAAGGTCAGCTCACCCTTAGGGAAGGAGCCCACGCTGTTCTTGTTCTAAAGCCAAAGTTTGCATTCAGGGCACGGGGAGGCAGGAACTCCCCTCAGGCTTCTCTTAGTCCAAACGGCAGAGAGCTCTGACCTCCTCAGATGGCATGCTGCCACCTGTGGGGAGATGAACAGCCTGGGATCCTGGGGGTCTTTACAGAGTTTTCAGTCACTAGCAGTGGCTGCATCCCACCTAAGGCATCTGCTTCTTCTTGCCCGGGATGAAGGGATTTCTTAGGACAGGAGAATTTAGTGGTAGAACACAGAGAGTTCCAGGCAAACCAGCATGAGTTGGTCACCCAGTCCTCTTTGAAAAGGGCAGAGGTTCAGATTCTGAAACTTCCCTGGGCACAGCCTGGATTTTCTCCTGGGTTTTGGGGTGGGGAGAGTGTGCCGTCAACCATGTTGCAGAGATGTGGCCTAAGAATCTGCAGACCCTGATCAGAATTCCTAGTGACTTTTAAGGTATGTGAGCATGAATGGCTCACTTTGTGGGTATGAGTTTTCTTATCTGTATGGTTATGATATGAGGGATTATGATATGAGCTTCAGAAAGTCATGATAAGGAAGGAAGGAGGCAGAGTCCATCAGCCAGGGGTCTGACCCGACCCATTAGCTCTCCTGATGTGTCCCATTCCTTCTCTTCTTTGTTCTGGGGCAATAGGCATTCTGTTTCTGTTTTGTTTGTTTGTTTGTTTGGTCCATCTTTTCACAATCTGGTTATATATTTGTTACTCTTAAACTTATTTTTGACTTGATTCAGAAGTAAAAGCTCTCAGTGAGGACAGCCTACATCTCTTGGCAATCTGTTCTTGGTGTTTTTGTTTTTGTTTTCTTTGGGCTTCCTTCATTCTCTTGGCCAAACGTTTAGCATATACTGCAGCCCCCTCCTTGTTTTTCTTGGTGTTTTGTTTCTTCAGAGCAACACATCAGTGTCTGAGTTACAGGATCCGAGGAGTGACACACCCCTGGGGTATTTCAGCCCTGGGCTTCTTACTTTCTTTGTTTAAGGGATTTCTGACAACATACTGACAGACACCATCTTCTCAAGGAGACTGAGAAGTCTTCGGATTCTGCTCTTTTAGGCCTAACTGCCTCAGCCTCAGAATAGTAGTATCTGTCAGTCCAGGAATCAATCTCTCTCTTTCTCTCTTTCTCCCTCTCCCCCTCTCCAATAACCAAGAACACTTAGATTGGCAACTACAATGCATTCCTGAACAGACTTGCACTTTCTCTGTCCAGTTCTCCTTGCTCTATAACAGAAATGCCCCTTATTCAATAGCAGGCACATATGTTGTCGGTCAAGACACCTTCATGGGAAAACCTTGTTTGTCATTCCACTGCTGATTCAATCACACAAGCCTTAACACTTCACCCAGAGCATCAGCACCTATGGCTATGTACTTCTCAGAGAAAGCAGGACACTTGTGTCCTTTGCACACTTCTGTGAGTTTCTGACATCCAGTGGCTGGGAGAGAGATGTTCTGCTTCATCTTGACAAGGCTGACAGCGTAGGAGGTGCCATCAAAAATTAGAGGTGATACCCATTCTTTATGGAGGAGGTAAAGCTAGTGAGCAGGAAGAGTTTAATCTGGGTTAAAGTGATAGAATCAGAGACAAGCAGTAGAGTCCCACCTAGCTTTTAATTATATCTCCCTATTTTGAAGTGGGCATGGTTTTGCCACCTAGAATGTTCCCTGCTTGAGAGGTAAGGAGTATTTTTATTTATTTTTGTTCATTCATTTATTCAGCATTTTGCTGGATGCCTACTATGTGTCAAACACTGTTCCAGGACCTGGGGATACAATGGTCAACAAAAGATACAAGCATTCAGCCCACATAAAGCTTATGTCCTGACAGAGCAGACACAGTGAACATCTATGTCATATAAAGCCAAATAGTACTAATTGCTTACATGGGGACGTGAAGCAGGTTAAGGTGGCAGAGAGTGGCTGGCATGGCATCATTCTGCAAGAGCTATAGCAGGCTTCTCTCAGAGGCTAGTGTAGAGCTGGACCCTAGAATAAAAAGGCCATAAAACTATAGTGTTTGCTTCTGAATCTCCCAGTAACCTGTGGAGTCAGCTGCTAAGGAGACGGACAGTCCCTGACTGGGGCCGAAGGAGAAGAAGGGAATGCAGCTGTTTCTGATCAGCTGTCCTCTTCCTGTTCTGATTCCTCTGCTGATCTGAGCTTCGAGAAAAGGGAAGGAGGACATCAAGCTAGAATCCATTCTGGAGGCCAGACTGCAGATGAAAATGGCGTAAGTGAGTTGCTCTGCCCTTCTTAGAGACACTCTCTACCTGGGAGGACAAGTCACAGTGCATTTGGTTTCCTTTATGCCCCTATTTCATTGGCATCACCTTTTCCTTTAAGAAAAAAATACAGCCCTGTTTGGATCTCATGTTAAATGATTTATGAGCATTATTCTTCTCCATTCCTCCTACCTGTAAGAGCTCCAGCCCTTTCGATCCTATTCATGTTGATTAAGTACATTTGAAAGCAAGAGGAGGCTGAAATCTTCACAATACAGATTCAGCTTCCCCTGGCTCAGGGGAATTCCTCATCTCTTCTTTGAAAGAGCTCATTTGCAGAGACTGAGCAGGAGGCCCATCCATACTGGGAACAGGAAGCCCAGGGGAGCCTTCTCTCTGGAGCTGGTCATGGGTTTGAGACCCTAGCATTTCTGGGCAGAGGTACCCTCAGGAGTCGCCCTATGGTTCTTTTGCTTCTCAACTCCCGTCTACCTGGCACTGTGCCTGGCTTGATCCTGGCAGGACAACAGTGGTCAGAAACCCAGGAGGCATTTCTAGAGGAGCTTAACATTTTTAGGGAGCCCATTTAACAGAGGAGTGGGAGGATGGAAGGAGATCACTGTCTTTGTATAGTCCTGGGCTGATGAGCAGTGTGTGTGTGTGTAAAGCAACCACAGTCCACAAAGCGAGGTCCTCAAATTCAAGGTCTTCTCCTTAGGCTCTGTACTTGTGACAGGCTCAGGGATTTACCCACTTTCTACTCCATCCTTGTCTGTTTTTATGTGAGGGAGATCTCGAAAGTAGATGGCTAATTAACAGTCTAAACTTAAAACTTGGCACAAATTAATACAGGATGTAGATTTCAATGATTTCTTTGGCTTGGCTCACATTAACCTGGAAATCAGAGTTCAGCAGATTTTCTTTCTCTTCCAGTCTTGTCTCTTGCATCAGTCTGGCATAGAGCTCCCTTCCACAGATCCTCAAGTCAAAGGTGAAATGGAACAGTGATTCCCAAACTTGTAGTGTAGCTGTGAACACGTGGGAAGTTGCCCTGTCTTCTCTGCCTTTGCCCTACAGACACCCCGCTATGATACCTTCAGCATCCAATCTTTAAACACAGACTCTAATAGTCTTATTCTCTCCTGTCTTCAAAACGTCACCATCTTTTGTGACTTCGTGTGTTGAGTCCCAAGACTCCTTACTTGCCACCCTCCTGTCATTTTTGGGATATCATGGGGGTTCCCACCTGCAGCAGACATTGAACTAGCTGGCTCTAGTCTTATCCCCACCCTCATGCTCATCTGCTTGGTGACTTTGAAAACGTCACCTCATATCTGTGGTTCTCAGTTTCCTCATTTGTTAGCTTAGAGTGAGACCATTTGAAGAAAAAACGAGACATCAGCTTTGAAAAATGCTTTGTAAGCTGTGAATGGCTGCTGTCTTTTCAGAACAAGTTAAAATAAGTCCTTAAAAGCCAGGCCTGGTGGCACACGCCTTTAATCCCAGCCCTTGGAAGGCAGAGGCAGGCAGAAGCCAGCCTGGTCTACAGAGTGAGTTAGGTCTACACAGAAAAATCCTGTAGGGAAAAAAATCACCATCACCAATAATAATAATAATAATAATAATAATAATAATAATAATAATAATAATTTCTCAAAAATGGGATGAGGGATAGCCTAATTGGTAAACTGCTTGCCACATAAGCTTGAGGACCTGAGTTAGATTCCCAGAATCCACATGAAAAAGTTGGATGTAGTAGTGGCTGCTTATAAACCCCACAGGGGGATCCCTGGGGCTATTTCCACCATTCCTACAACCAGCCTACACTCTCCGACACTCTGAAGATCTGTGAGAGACCTTGTCTCAAAAAACAAGGTAGATGACTCCTGAAGAATGATACCCAAGGTTGTCCTCTGGCCTCTGCCCATGCATGTGCACCACGCACGTACATACACAAACATGAATACAAACACACAGACACTGACAAAATGTGAAAATTTAAAATTCTAATGTCTGGCTGTATCCAACCTGACAGGGGAGTCTGACAGGGCACCCCAAAAGAAAAAAAATGCTGAAACCATTTGTGTGGAAATAGAAACTAGTACTCCAGTACCAAACAGCCTCAGACCTTGCAGCAGTTAGAGGCTGGGGGAACTGGTCACCCACTAAAATGCCAAGTGTCTTCCTGGCTCTTTCGTATCTAGTGGTGCTTCCTTTCCACCAACCTGGAAATGGTATTATCCTTGTTTGAGTAAATGATGGGATGAGACCCAAAGGGGTTGCCTTGTTGCAGAAGATCACCAAGCTAGTGGATTAGAAGCTAGTGGATTAGAAGCTAGTGGATTACCTAGGTCTGTTCAGCCCTTGGGTCCCTGTTGTGCCATCCTGTCAGGACAAATAGCCTCCACAAGTAGCTGTGCGTGATCCCAAAAGTGTCCTCGGCACACAGCTACTTTTAATAGCCATTCACCTCTTGGATCTGTCATGTGACTGCTGACAGTGTGTTCATCAGAGAATTCCTTTCCAAGGCTCTTGCTTTGGCTCTTCCTCCCTGGAGCTCTCTGTTCAGTATACTTACCAGAGGGCTGTTCTAGAGCCTGAACTATGTGGTTAGCCAAACCAGAGCCAAACCTCAGCGCTGCGGGCGGCAGCAATCCCTAAAATGGCTGTGAGGAAAAGGCTGCCCACTGGACACAGATTTTAGCCTATGCTGAACCTGCCTCCATGCAGGTTGAGCCATGCTCTGGGGACAGACTCCGAGATCTTCCCCATGCCCCAGAGCTCTTAGGTGGCGTCCGCACTATCAGGAAACACAGTCCTGGATGGAGGGATATAGGAGTGTGGTCAGGTTGCCCGTCCATGACTGCTCTGGGCAGAGCCCTTTCATGTCCACCCTTTCCTCTGCCTATTCCCGTCTTCTCCCGAGCCTGGTATGGAAAGTCTAGCCCCACTCAAGTTTTTGCCTACACTGGGAACCCCCTTTCTGCAGAGTAGCTCAAAGGACCTTTTGAGTGAGGGAATGAGCAGCCTTTAGGCCTGGGAGGAGAGATAAAGGCGAGTGATCCCCAAGGGCCACGGGGTCAGGGGCTGTGTATCTGGTGACTTCTGAATGCAAGCGCCAACAAAGAGAAATCTGTGGTGGGAGAGCCTCCGTGAAGGAAATAAAATCTCCATGAAAACAAACTTTTGTTGGAAGCTTTCTCCTCTTGTTTTGGCAGCGCTGCTAGGTTCTGGGAGGGGAAGGCCGAGTCTTCCGGAGCAGTCTGGAGGTCCCCAGATTGTCCAAATATCGGCTTGCTCTGAGGGGACTGTTTTCCTCCCTGCAGGAAGAAGGCTTGGGAGTCAGTGTAAGAACCACTGGTTTTCTAATGAAGGCTAGAATGAGCTCTTGGACTGTGAGTTAGGAGGCATGGCTGCTGATAGAGCACTGTGTATCGTGCAGTTCTGTGCTCCCAGGATCCCTTACAGCCTTGGCATTTTCACATATAAAATGAGCGTTACTTGCCCAGATTCATTCAGCTAGAGACACAGGACTAGCTCTGAGTGAATATGGCTATTTCTCTGTACCCTGTGGCCAATGAAGACCAGAGGAAAGAGGTGAGGGCTGTCAGAGGAGGCTTGGATGATGGTTTCTTTTTCTTCTCTCCAGGGCTAGGTGGCCACAGATGACATTCAACAGTTTAGTTTCTGTGTCATGTTTTTTCAACTTCAAAGAAGCTGGCCTGGTGAGGCCTTTGGTTTGTCTCTACACCCAAGGATGTTTTCTCCCTGAAGCTAGTGGAAGAATCAGAATTTGTGTTGAGTCCAAGCCCTCAAAAGTTGCCTCCTTAAGCCCCACTCATGAGGAAAATCCTGGTTGTGGCTGTTGTCTTATAGAGCTCAGGACCCTGGGGAGTTCTGGGTGGCCAGAATGGATAGAGCAGGGACCAGAAAGAAGCTGAGCTATGGTTTTGAGTCTGTTTATTTTTATTATGCTGTGTGACTGTGGGCAAGAACTATCCTTCTCTGATACCCGTTTCTCTTACCATGACCACACAGGGTGAGCAAGCCGCTGTTGCCTCTTCAGAAGAGAGAGATGTAGATATTAACCTGGAGCAGTTCTGCAGGGTGGAAGGGCCGTTCCCTGACAGCAAGGCTGGGAAACAATCGTACCCCTTCAACTCCTTTCCTTGCTGGTCAGCCAGGGATGTTGTTTCTCTTCATCTCGATGAAATCTTAGAGACAAGCTTGTGCCCACAGTGCTCTGGACATCCTTAAAAACTGAGTGTCACATGGCTCTCTTTTTGACCCCAGTGGGACTGACCGGGGAAAGCCTGTCCTTGGAAGCCTGATTGAGTCAACAAAGGTCCCTCCCTCTTCCCTCTGCTGTTCCTTCCAAGCAAAGTCTCTGACTTCATGAGGCTGGTCTGAACTGTGAGCAACAGGGAAGCATTGTTTGAGGTGGTTAATAAATGAGGCCTCCTCTGCTGAGCACATGGAGAGTTCACATGGGGCATGTCCAGGCTTGGCTGGCTGGGATATGCCAGTGTAAGAAAGGTTAGACTGGAGGAGTTTTTTTTTTTCCTCTCTTTCCCCCAAACACACACACACAAACACACACACACACACACACACACACACACACACACACACACACACATACATACATATACACACACATACACACATGTAAACACTCACACACATATACACATAAACATACAATACACATATCTATTCATGCACACATACATATATACACATAATATTACACATGTACATATATAATACATACATACACATATATATATACACATATGTACACATATACATATACATACCTGAAACACACTCGCATATATATACATACATACACACATACTGTCATGTAGTGCCCAGATCCAGAACAACACATAGCCATGGAGTCTCTTTCTCTCTCTCTCTCTCTCTCTCTCTCTCTCTCTCTCCCTTTTTTCTCCCCGCCCCCCACAGACGTGTGTGCATGCTTGTACACTCAAGCAATAGTGCACTGGCCACATTTTTTACTTTTCTTCCTTTTTTTATTTTCTATTTTTCAGTGCTTGTGATCATACCCAGGATCTCATACATGCAAAGCACAAGCTCCACCACTGAGCCTCATGCTCCCAGACTCCAGAGGAACTTCTCTGTTCATGCTCTCTTTTGCCTCTTTCCTGCCCTGGGCTTACTCCCCTGCTACTCCTATCCCCCATCATCCTGGCTCACTTGTCAGCCATGACACAAGTCAGATTTGCAGGCCAGAGCTTATCCCATGCAGTTTGGAAGGAACAGGAAACAGAGAGGCACTTAGGCGTGGGAGCCTGGTAGAGCCAGGTTGGAGTCCTGACTCTCCTACTAGCCCAGACACAGCTACTCATCTCCCCTAAGCCTTCCTTAGTCATCACATCAGACCACAAACTCCTCCGTGCAGGGATGTCACTATCAGGAGTGTGCATGGCAGCAGCTGTGCACACCCAGCCCAGGCTGCACATGGAGTGCCAGCGAGCATCGCCTTTCTCTTCCAGGTTGCTGCCATGAACGTATTTCCGCTACGTGAGCCCCGCCTTTCTGTTTGAGCTAGAGGAGAGTCCCGCCCTAGGGAAGAGTTAGGGTCAACTTTGTCTCATTTAACCCCAGCTGTCACCGCTGGAGCGCCCTTTAGGTGGGACAACAGCCTGTCTACTGCCTTTTCACAAATAAGGAAGTGGCGACACAGAGAGGTTAAGTAATTTGTCAGGGCTTACACAGCCGTAAGGTGGACAGGAACAGAACTCCCAGGTCTGATTTTGTGCTCCACCAGATAGTCAGCTACAGCCTTCACGACTCTAGTGTCCTGTCAGCTTTGTTGGTATGACAGTACCCGAGACAATCAACGTAAAGAAGAAAGGGCTTGCTTTGGCTCAGGTGTAGATCCTACCTGTTGCTTTTAGGCCTTTGGCGACACAGCGCATTGCATGGCAGTAAGCGTGTAAGCAAAGCCACTCACCTCGTGACCTGGAGATTAAAGTAAATGGAATGCTGGGTTTGTTCCATACCTTTGAGGACTGTTCCCCAGGAACCAAAAGACCTTCCCCAGGACCCACTGGCTCCTATAGCACCATCCTGTAGACCAACGTTTATTAACACGCGGGCTTTTGGGCGACAATACACCATGTCTAAGGCAGACTGTGCTTTTATCTGGCGACCCACCCAGAAGTGGATGGCTCACCCACTTCTCTCCTCCCAGGATTGTCCTTTTGGATGGGCCTTCCTTCCAGCTTCTCTCTAAGGTGACTGCACTTGGTGGGAAGGTGTTGGTTCTGAAAAGCTGGGCAACAGAGGACTAAGGGCCACTGGGAACGGATGGATATGGGTGGGAATCTCAGTCTGTTTCTAAGCACCAGGGAGCACCTGCCAGGGCCCTCTGCTGAGTGCAGGAGAAGCAGCTGCGGCTGCCTCGCCCCTGCCTTTAGCATCTGGGGAGGTGGTGGGTTAGTAGGCACGGGCTCAGACGTATAGGTTCATGTCTCTATGGAGGAGGCTATGCGTGGCCGTGATGGGGAAGGGACAAGGACTTGGTCTAAAATTTGTTTGTAGGAGGTGATGTTTGTTTGGACTGATCTGGGCTTTACTCGGGAGAGGGAGGGAAGAAGCTAGCTAAGGAGGAGCTAAGGATGAGCCACATCATGGCTGTGTCGTAATCTCGGTGTGAGGTGGTATCTAACTATCTTTCCTCTGGGACACAGGATGGTGGTGGAAGTTCCAAACACCACACGGCTATCCAGGCTGGCAATTGAAAATAGTAGAGAGGGCGCTACATAGTTGTGGGGAGTAGTGAAGGCTGAGCAAAACAGGAAGGTATTTTGTTTGTTTGTTTTTTCTCTCTCTTTGTTGGTTTTCAGATTGTAAAACTGTAAAAACAAAAACCACTGGGAAAAATTACAAACGATGTCAAGAGACTAATGATAAGTTAGGAAGAAATTTCTTTACAAGTCTTTATGCCCCCATCGTGGTTGTACAGGTGTGTGTTGGAGCCTCACATCTGTAGTTCAAGTACTCGTGAGGCTGAGGCAAGGGGATTTGGCGTTCACACGGGTCTGGATGACACAGTAAGCTTGAGGCCAGCCTGAGCTTCATGAGATCTTGTCTGAAAACCAAAACCAAACCAACCAAATGAACAACAGCAACAACAATTCTCAAAAACAAAACAGGGCTGAAGATAGATTTCAGTTGGAGAAGTGTGCTGTGCAAATGTGAGCACCTGGACTTGATTCCCAGAACCCACGTAAAAAAATGCTGGGCATGAGGGCATGTCCTTAGTTAGGGTTACTGTTGCTGTGATAAGACACCATGACCAAGACAACTTAGGGAGGAAAGGGTTTATTTGGCTTACACTTCCACAGCACTGTTCATCATTGAAGGAAGTCAGGACAGGAACCCACGAAGGGGAAGGGCAGGAACCTGGAGACAGGAGCTGATGCAGAGGCCATGGAGGGGTGCTGCTTACTGGCTTGCTCCCCATGGCTTGCTCAACCTGTTTTCTTATAGAACCCAGGATCACCAGCTCAGGGATGACACCAGCCTGGGGATGGCACCACCCATGACAGACTGGGGCCTCCTCAGTCAATCACTAATTAAGAAAATGCCTTACAGCCAGATCTTATGGAGACATTTTCTCAACTGAGGTTCCTTCTTTTCAAATAACTCTACTTTGTGTCAAGTTGACATAAAAGTAGCCAGCACAGTGGCACAGGCTTAGAATCCCAGGACCAGGGAGAGAAAAATGAGCAGATTTCAGAGGCTTACATACTGGCCAGCTTAACCTAATCGGTGAGTTACAGGCCAGTAAGATAGACACCCTGCCTCAAAAGATGGTTGGCTTATAAGGAATGACAACTTAGGTTGACTGCTGTTGCATGAATACATACAGGAACATATGTGAATACACACACACACACACACACACACACACACACAATAGAGAGTGGGGAGCTTAAGGATGAAGTCGCTGGCCTAGTGTGTTCAAGGCCCTGAGTCTGATCCCTCCTACTGAAAAAAAAAATGTAAGTAGATAAATAAATGTAAAAGACAACATGCCTTGCAATTTGCAACTTGACTTGCAATTTTCATATCGGGACACTGGATTCTCACCACTCAGGTGCAGAATGCTCAGGATGTACTTGCATATATGTGGAATGGCGTCTGTAAAGGTATGTTCTTTGCAGCTTTATTTGTGACAGCAAAAAAAATCTTGGAAAGAACTCAAATATCTATTAATTGGAGACCAATTAGATTATGGAAGGTCCTGACAAGGGAATACTATGCATTTAATATGGGGAGGCTCTTTGTGATGATATGCAGAGTTCTCCAAAATGTGAGTAAAACGAGAGCCCAGCAAAAGTGCCAAAGGGTGTGCACGGAACAGGGAAAATAAGACTCTATATTTGTATTTGTTTAGACAGAGGAGAGCTAGAAATGGTAGGTAGACATTACTCTGTGTACCATTTTATACTATGGAATTTTGAACTGTGCTATATATTGTCTATTCTAAAAGTGGATTAAGAAAAAAAAAAACCTAAACTACTACCACGAACAACATCAACAAAAACAACAAAAACCCTTGCTACAAATTTCACAAAACATCTGGGACTGAATTCTATTAAGAACTACTGATTTTCAGTCTCTAGGCTGCAAGCTATACAGCAGTCATGCAGATGTAGGGGACAGATTTGAGGAGTTATTTGGGTGGGGAATGAAATCCCCCTCTGTTGAGTGTCAGAGAGCATGGAGTAAGATGAGTCCCAAAGGCAGCCTCAATCTGAGATGAGAAGGCCTGAAAGAAGCCCGCTGAGGACAGGGGCAACCTCCAGTCACCAGGCAAGTCCCCCTGGAGAATCACCAGCTCTGGCATTCCTTTCCGAGTCATCCCAGAACTGGTCCTGACTCTCCCTGTTTCTCTGTCCATGGAGGCAGTGTTGCTGCAGAGGGACCATTCCTCAAAAGCTTTGTGTTTTGCTGGATTCTGCACCACGGATGGCTCCAGGCTCTAGCTTGCTACTGAAACTCCCTCCTTCCTGAGTAGCCCCCCTCAGTTCTATGTCCCAAGGAGGTGGGGTCTGCAGGGAGTAGAAGCCATGGGAGCACCTATAGACCAGGGATGGGGAAGAGGTCCACCTGGAGCACACAACAGCAGAAACCGTCATTCCTCTCTGGGTTAGTGTGTCCTAGGATGTGAGAGATGCAGGCTGTGAACCTGGGGCTTGTGGCCTGGGTTGTACCAGAATACAGGTCCTCCCAAGGTTGCTTTCGCACTGATGGCAGAGAGAGAGGGAGACAGAGACAAGAATATGTAGTATATGGCTGCATGTTTGGGGCACATGTACTTTTTCGGTGAGACAACACCGAAGGGTGGGGCTAGGATGAAACATGGAGTGGACAGCTGTGGGCAGCTGTGTCGTTTGGTGTTGGAGCCATATGAGCTGATGTAAAATATGACCATGCTCTTGGTTTTGGTGGTAGCTAGAAAGGATTCCAGGACAATTAATAAATCATTTAGTAGCCCAAGTTTAAGTAACTTATTATTATGGGCTGCATATATTTATTATGCTCCACTAAGCAACATGGGCACATTTCCTTTGACTGTCACACAATTTGTATGCAATTTGTTTCAGCAGCTTTTTTTTTTTTAATGAATCTATAAATTATTAACCCGAATTCTTCAGGACAGATTGCACAATTTTCATCCCCTCCCCCATCGCCTGCAAAATCCTTGTGTCCTCAAATGATGGGCAGTGCTACCTGTTGTCTGAGGGACAGGGCAGGGTTGGAGTGGCTGTCCTACTGGTTTGGGTATCTGGAGCTGGGGCCTACCCAGGTATAGTATAATTGGGGCCAGAGAGAAGCACCCCTGTTAATGTAGGAGCCTGAAGCTTTTCAGAGACCAGTGGTCCCAAATACTCATTATGTAGATGAGGAAGCCCAGCCCTGGAACCTCATCTCTCTTACTTTCCCCAGCTCTGATTTTTCACACTTACTTACCTTTTGTCTAAGATGTTCTCCACACTTGTTTGCAGTCCTATATTTTCTTGGTGGTCTAGTTTGAAGCTTTTGGTACTGCGACATTTCCAGCAGAATCCTTAATTATCATTGCCCCTTGCCACAAATATTCTCTCCAAAGTACTTAGGGCTGGGGCTAACAGACAGCTTATTTGCCTCTCCACTTCCTAGCTGTCTTTTCTAATGTCTAGACAGTGTACGTCATTGGGTATATTGTGAATGACAGGTGTTCCCTGTCTGCATTTCTTCCCAGTTTGTTGGAGTGACCCAACATTGACAGGTATCAATGCCTCTTGAATGAATGAATGAATGAATGAATGAATGAATGAATGAATGAATGAACGAACCAATTAGAAACCCAAGTGACTTCTGAAATACAGGCATCCCAGAGGAAGAACTCAGCACTGTAGGGCCCTCTAGAAAAGCAGACTCTAGGCACTAACACAGAGCATGTGCTATATACTGTGAGTGAAAGGGTCTCTCCCTAGCCTTCCTGAGCAAATTACCCTGACCATGACTAAACCTGGCTTGTTCCCTGCCCCTCTCTCTGGCCCTCCAGACTCCAAAGTTTGCCTTTTGGGAAAGCCTACTTTCCTCATCTTTTATGATGTCTAGACATCGGAGTCCTAATCAGTTACCTTAGCCTGTTAGAAATGTGTGCAAAAAATAGAGGAAGGAACAGTAAAGTCTCAGAGCATCCCTTTCAAATAAAGTTCAAAAATGTGATTTTGTGACACGTATTTTGACTGCTCAGAGAATTTCTAAAAATTGTCCCCTTTTCTGTACTTCTACTCAAGGTCGGATTTATGAAATTATCGAACAGCTAAATCATCGGCTAGCGAGGATGGCATTTTTGTCATAGAAACCATGGCACATGCTGGGAGGCTGGGGGTAAAAGCAGTGTGTGCTGGAAAAGGCATTCTGTCTGCTTTTTTTGCTTTTAAGAGGGTCACACTGAAAGCCCTCTGATTCAAATACTTTAAGACACAAGAAGGCAGTTTGACGGTGAGAAGGGCCTCTTGTTTGCTGGCAGTTTTGCACATGCAATGCACACGGGAAGGCAGCTGTTTTTGGCCCCAGCCTTGCTCACCATCTCTTCCCCTTTGCCCCTAGAGGGTACTAGCTCTTCAGTTTGTCACAAACAGAGCTTTGCTTGTGTCCTCTCCAAAGGTTGCCTATGGTTGACCTTTCTGCAACGCAACAGAGGGCATTTTGAGCAAGCCCTCCCCCCAGAGGGCCTTTAGATCCTTCTATGTGTGGGCAGAGGCCCCCAGCCAGCTCCTGAGCCCTCTGCCACCTTCAGACTCTCTTGCAGGCAGATGCCAGGTGGAGACAGTCAACTGCACAGGAGAGACTGTTCTGGGTAGTTACTGCTAGCGAGGGACCATATTCTATCTCCCTGCCATCAGAATAATCTGTCCTCTGTTGGAGGTACCTCGGAGGAGCAATGAGCAGGTGAGGCTCAGCAGATGGCACTGCAGCCGGGTGGCTAGGAGCTGGAGGGCAGAGATGCCATCTTACCTCAGTGTAGGAGGCCCTGCTTCATTGCCTGATGACTCTGCCACAGTGCCTAGTGGGCCTGTGCTGTGAACTTAGGAACCCTCTCCTCCCTCTTCCCCTATTTATGGCAAAATTGGGTCTCCTTAGGAAAGGCATGGTTTTCTTACTCCGTTTGTTCTCAGATTGGTGTTATACCCTGGAGCCAAATTAGTGGCTAAGAACAATTGGAAACAAATGCTCTTTCAGCATCCCACTGTGATCTGGGGATCCAGGTGGGGACACCAGCCACTTTTGCTTTCTCTACTGAGCCACCCCTCTGCTGAGAGTCAGCATCCCAGAACCGTTTAGCACAGCCATAGTCCCTCATCATCAACCCGCACTGTGCACATCTGCCTAACCCGGGAGCCCTGTTCAGTTATTTATGAAACAATATTCAGGGCCAGCCCCAGGAGGCAAGTTGGGAAATAATGAATGGGAAGTGCCTTAATGCTGTTTGGAGGGAGCCTGGGATTCCTTTTGTGAGATGTACAGAATGTTTGGTTTTGTCTTCTTTCCAGCACTGTTCTAAGAAAGGTGACTAACCTCACTGTCCCCTGTTGTATGAGTGTATTAGCTGCAAAGGGACCTAGTACTAGAAAGTTCTGGGAGTACTTGGTGGGAAGAGCCCACCGTTGTCTCTTCATACTCCACCCCAGGCTTGTTCAGCCTTTGAACACGACAGATGTGTGTTCACATCAGAGAACTGATAGTGTTTCATGTTTGTGAGTTTTGTGTGGGACAGCATTCATTGCTGTCCTTGGCGGTACACAGCCCAAGGACATGCTTAAGAGCACACTTAGAAAAATATAGGTCTCTGCAGGTCAGAGAACTGGCTTTGTTGTTCATCACTGATCTCAACCTACCAAAAGGGCTGGCACTCAAGAAACATTTTATACATGAGTGAATGCCTGACATGGCTTCCCATCTGGGATTCCCTAAATAAATCCTGCCCCACCACAGCCAACCCATGTCTTAAGTGTGAAATGAAAAGGGGAGTTTTGTTTTGTTGGCTGGTTGGTTGGTTGGTGTTTTGAGGCAGGATCTCATAATGGCTGGCCTAGAACTTGTGGCAATCCTCCTGCCTCCAAAGGGCCGACATTGAAGACTTATGCTACCACTGCCTGCCATGCTCTCCAGTTTGTCTTTGGTTGTGACTGACTCCTAGGCTAGCACTGCACTGACCCCAGTTGCAGATGCTCCCTCCCCCTTGATGACCCTGGTTTAGTCCTTATTGCTTGTTGGTGGCAAAATGCTGTATTTTGCCTGCTCTGCTTCCCTTGATGAATCCTCAGATTGTCACTTTCTCTTGTCACACAGCTGAGAATTCTATGCAAAGTAAAGCCAGATGCCAGTGGGGACTTGTTAGCACAAAGACATGCATTTGTTCTGCCCGGGGCTGCACCTCCTGGGTAGGCTGTATTTACTTTTCTTTTGGAGCCAGACCCCTCTCCAGAGGGGACTTTGGGGCCTCTTCACTTTTAACCAAATGAGGAATGTCCAGGGTCATCCTGCAGCTGACCCTTCTCCTGTGTCACATGGCTTTGTTCCCCAAAGCAGGGGTAATTTCTTCCCTTCCCCCTCCATGCCTGGCCCACATTTTCTCTTACTTCTAGCCATACAATGCTCCAACATGAATATTTACTTGCAAGAGGGGCAGCATTTTAACTTTTAAAAGTGTATCAGGATATCATTATTGCATTTTTACAATGTCTCTTATAGGCAAGGCAAGATAAACATTTGGGTTGAGACCAAAAGATTTATTGATGTTTTGTCCAAAATTTCTTGGAATCTTAAGATTTTTTTGGCTGCATATGCACCTAGTGGACATCTTTCCTTCCGACTTAAAACCGTGGAAATGTGGAAAGCCTCAAAATCTGGCTATAATTCATAACACTTTCCCACAGTATCATACACACCATTCTGGATAAAAATCTAAGGGCTTGCAGGCATCTGAACCGTAAAGCCTGCTCTTGCTCTAATCCAGCCACTTAGTCCAAAAGATGAAAAAAACTGAGGTCCAGAGAGTTAGAATGCTGTGTACAGGGTCCTAGGACTGAGATGACTAAGGCCATTCTTTGTATTGTCTAGCCCTCCCACACTACCTGACATTAAGAGGCTAGAGTTCTTGTCCTCCGATTCCCTTCCCTCTCTAGACTTCCTGCACATCATTTATTGCTGTGGATACATTCCTAGCCCATCTCTCATTTCAGATGAGAAAGCTGGTCTTCTCTCCCCACCAGGCAGTCCTTCTCTTCTGTCTTAAAATACCAAATAATTTCAAATAATTTCTAATCCCAGTACCAACCCTTCAGTCACCTTAGTTTGGGTACTAGCATGAAAGGCAGCTTTCCCTGCTGCCCCACACTTTGGCTGTTTTTGTTGTTGTTGCATTTGGAGGAGACAGTCCTCGTCCTTTCTTGTAGTCCCTCCTCTGCGGATGCAGAGACTTGGGGTTCCCTGGTCTCTCTGCCAGTAATCCTTGGCTCCCCTTGTCTTGTCTTTGGGCCACTGAATGCCTCCCTTTTCTGCTCTTTAAAGATACTGGGCGTTTTCCTTTTCCTGACAGAAATTAGCTGTTCATGGTGACTGTGGTGGTGTGTGTATGTATATAAAGTATGCATTAGGTAAAACTATTTTTAAGTGCACTGAACATTCAGTGGCATTACGTCCATCCATAATGGTGCAGCTATTACCACCATCCATTCTTAGACCTCTTTCCACCTTGCAAAATTAAAATTTCCCTATTAAACAACTCCCTGTTCAGCTAACCTCACTCTCAGCCTTTGGCAACCATCATTGTGCTTTCTGTCTCTGTGGATTTGACTGCTCCAGGTTATCATCTATGGGTGGAATCAAAGAATATTTTCCCTTTTGTCCTTGATTATTTCACTTTAGTCTAATGTCCTCAAGGTTCAGCTATGTTGTAGCATATATCTCTTGCAACATTATGTGTATCTACCCACGCTAGTCAGCTGTCTATCACTGTGACAAAATACTAGAGAAAATAGTTCTAGTAAAAGATAGCATTTATTTTGACTCCTGGGTTTAGAGCTTTTAGTCCATGTCATGTGGTCCCTTTGCTTTGTGCATATGGTATAGTGCACCATGGTTGGAATGGTGATGATGGATGCCTGCTTACCAAATGGTGGCAAAGACAGAAATGAAAAGCCAGAGTCTCAACATCTCTGTCAAGAACATTCCCCAGTGACCTAACTTCCTACACTAGGTCCTACCTCCTTCCAACTTCTAACACCTCTCAATAGTGTTGTTGGTTGTACAGGACCAGCCTGCCTCCATTTTAGGCTTAAAAGCCATCTAATAGTAAAGACAATTTAGGTTCATTCGTGTTTATGATTGAACCTCTATTTCTCAAGGATTGGTCTATGTCCCATGTGTAACCTTAACTAAAAATGGTTCTATATTGCCTGTTCCAGGAATGGCAATCATGTCTTTGTTTCACAAAAAAAAAAAAAACTGTTCATAAGCATCTTGCAATGCTACCTTTGTTTCAAAAGGTTATCCCACCTAGGACTATCTTGTTATCACTACCTGTTGACTATCTTGTTATGCCCACCCTGCAACCACATCTTTGTTTCAGGAGAGCGTTAGGGCTAACTTGTTATGTTTATGTCTGCTCCTCTAGCCCCACCTACTTTGCCACCTAGTTCCCCATTGAAAACCCCCTACTAATGAGCTATAAAAGCCACATCTTCTTCATATCCAACTCTGACTTAGGGGCAGGCAGTCCATGTACACAAATAAGAAGCTTGCTTTAATTAATTGGGCCATGGTGACTTGGGTCAGTGGTCTTTCTCCTTCCATCTTTGGGATTAATGTTGGTAATCAAGCCTTTAACACTTGCGTCTTTGGGGGGACTTTTCAGATCCAAACTGTAACAGCTACATTTTGTTTTATCTATTATTTTGTCAATGGACACTGGGTTGCTTCCACTTTTTTGTGGAAGATAAAGATATCTTTTTTTTTTTAGAGATAAAGAGACCACACGTGGGCCTAGATGTGGCTCCAACCCCTCCCATGGCCACTGAAGATTGTCACTGGAGTTGGTCACTAATTCATTGTTTGACCTTGGCCAAACAATATAATCTTTGTGTGCATTGGTCCTGTCATTCATAGTAGAAGTAAGTTGATCATATATGTGGCTATTCCACACTTGACCAGAGACTGACTTTTGTGCTGTGTATTTTAATTAATTAGCATTTAACTGTGAAGAGCCACATGGGGTGGCCAGTTTCTATCTCACAGCAGTGTGTGGCTCTAGAGAATGAGGATGAGATCTGCAGAAATCCAATAGACAGAATGTACTCAGCTAGCCAATGTCTGGTGCATAGTAAGCACTCAATAAATGCTTGCTATTATTAGGCGTTCTGTGTCTTGCTTTCCAGCCCACCACACCTGATGGCCCTTAACAATGCCCCACACTAGCTGTCCTGAGTCACCTGGGGAAGGGAGAGAAGGTGTTTCTGCCATGGTGCATGTCAGTAATGAGCCTTGCACTGAATGTTTCTGGTCTGCTACTTTCCCTGGAGGGTCATGGGAGCCAGAGTGGTATGTGGCCTGCTTTGCAAGTGATTAACATGGTGTAAGCAATCTGCATAGAGAGAAAAATCCCTCCGTTGGTATTCCATTATTCTATTAGAGTTTCAGAGCTGGGATTAAGTGGACATGATTTCTTCCTATGGGCCATTAATTTTGTTTTATTGCTGGTCTGATGGCCATTACCCTTTTTTGCCAATGCATTCCCCCATTAGGTTTGTACAATTAACAAAATATGTGCTGTTAGGGCTTTGATAGGAAGAGTGGGATAGAAATAAAGGGAGGGGGGTGCAGCTGCTACGGGGGAGGGGGGTTAGGAGAGGCAAGAGCTAGGGGTGGAGCCTCAGGAATGAGGTGGGGTGGGAGTAAGTCTCTTGAGAACAAGCCTCAGGCCATTGGCATTCCTGGAAAGCTGCAGAAAGTCCTCCCTGGCTCTTGCCTGTAGCCTGGAAGCGAAGGAAGCAGAGGTAGAGCAGCGCTGACACTCCTCAGTGTCCTACTTCAGCTTCCGGTTGGGTCCAGCACAGATGAGAATATACTGTGCTACTCTACCTTCCCCACTCTGTCTCCTTGAACCTGAGACTCCTCCACAGGCAGCAGAAGTTGGTCCAGATACCTGGCCCTGTGACAAAAGACACTTCCGGGAGTGCCTGCTTTCTTTCTAGTCAACAAACAGGAGGACTTGTGCCCAGTAAAATTTTACAGGTGGCTGATCTCTAAGGCCATTCACTGGGTGTGCAAGATTGGCTAAACCTTTTTTTTTTTTTTTTTTTTTTTTATGAAAAGTTAGAAATCAGAATTTTAAAACTTGAAATTTTCCAAATGTCTTAGTGTTGTCAGAATTCAGAAAAATAATAGAGTCTTGGAATGGTTTTAAAGAGTGGATGTGATCTCATTGGTGTTTCAAAGGGATCTCCAGGAGTGGGGAGACAGGCAAGATCAGGGTGAGTCTGGAACCAGAAGGCCAACTGGGATTCCTTGCCTGAGTCTGGGGAATGGAAAGTAAGACGCAGCATGAATAGAGTTGCTGAGCTAACTGATAGACGTAGCAAGCTCTGGGTCTTGTCTTTGCACTGCAGAGAATGTCCCCAGGGTCAGGGGAACTTGCCCTAAAGCAGGCCTTTCTTGGTTTGGACTCTGCAAAGACCAGGCTGGTGTGTTAGCCATAGGGCTCAGTATAGGTGGGTCTTCCTTCTGGGCTCAGAGAGCGAATCACAGGCTACCAGCCACTGTCCAGGGGTCAGAGAATCTCTGATTCCTTCTTCCTTTAGAATAGTGATTAGGGTTAGGCTACCAGTTGTAAGACTCTGTATAGGGCTTCAGATTCATACCTACAATGTGACTCAGGAACTACATGCAGGTTCTTTGCAACTGGGTGAAAGAACTGGGTGGTGTGGAAGTGAATCTATGTCTAGCAGGCGTAGAGGACTGTTAACCACTGTTCTCAGTGCCAATGATTAAGACTTTCAAGCTCTGTATATTTACTGCCAAGTGACGATACGTTTGTTCCCTCAGCTACTGTGTCATGTAGAACCCGTTGGCCAGGAGCTACAATGCTTTTATGGCAGTCTCATAGGGCAAATATAAACAATGACAGAATATCATCCATGGCAGGTGAGCCAGTGTGGGGACTCTGGTGTTTCAGCAGTGGGGTACAGGATGTGCCATCCAAAGTCGCTGAAGTAAATTAATAGGTATCCTCCATGAATGCCTTGTCCAGCTCTGGTTTTTGCTCAGTTGTTTTCCACTTGGAAGGTTTGCTCATATGCCTGCAGGAGTTTTTCAGAGAAGATGAGCATCCAGGGAAACTGTTGGCGCCCAAGAAGGGTATCTCACCAGATCTGGTCTCAAAGGTCTGGCTTGGGGCAAGAACGGGAAAGTTCTGGGCCATCAGCTGAATGCTGATGCCCTGGTCTTTTCCATTTGCTTTTTTTTTTCTTCCCCCACACAGTTGCTTGTAGTCCCTCTTAGACACTGAATAACATCAATAATCCTATTAAGTTATTAATATAGCCCAAGCCGTTCAATAGATGTGATACATGCATTATCTCATTGGTTGTTGTTTCCAGTGTCCTCTTCCTCTTAGAGATGTGAAGATTGAGACTGAGAGAGACCAAGGTCAAAAACACTAGCGGGTCCCAGCTTGAACCCAACATATCTGACTCCCAAATCTTTGCTCTTAGCCACAACTACATTATGAGACCCATTAGGGAGAGATTTAGCACTTTCCCTGGAAATTAATAATGACCATATCAGACATACAGATGTTGGGGGAATTTTGTGTTATGGATTGGCTACTATCTAACTTTTCCATTTTCTAATGGGGGAATTGAGGCATAATGTGGTTTAATGGTCCTTCTCCCAAATAATTGCAAATTCAGAGTATGAATACACATATCTGGATGATACCCCTTGATCTAGTACTGTATGGGACCATGGTGGTTTCTGACAATGTCATCTCCTCCATCCTTCTAACTTACCTGAGTGTGCCTCACAGATGGCTACACAGCTGTCTAAGGACACAAAGTCAAGTTCTGGAAGTACTTCCGGGGAAGCTTTCTTCTATCCTTCACCCCACCTCTTGTCCAAACAAATAAGACCATTCAACAACTCCCTTTCATTTATCATTTTGCATATTCCTTCCTGTCTGTAAATGTGAGTGGCCAATTTCACTTATGACTCCATGTCATGTTCAGAGTGGATAATATAGACTGATGTTCTAATTCCTGTCATATTACTTCATGGCTGTGTGCCTTTGACGTGGTATTTCCTTACTGAGATTACATAGTGCTGGCTTTGAAAGGCTCTAAAATATAATGAATATGGATGTCCACAGGGTGGTTCTTGCTTGGTGCACAGTGAGAAGTGAAAGATAACATGGAAAAGTAGCATGTGCATAAGTGTGTGTGTGTGTGTGTGTGTGTGTGTGTGTGTGTGTGTGTGTGAAAGAGAGAGAGAGGAAGAAAGAGAGAGAAAGAAGGAGAGAGAGAAACAGAGATAGAGACACAGGAGAAAGATAGAGGACAGAGGCAGAGATAGACAAACAAACATAAACGAAGAGAACAGAGAGACAGAGACAGACGGAGACATGAGGGACAGAATGCCCCATCCCTAACCCAGAAATCATCTCCAATTGATAACTGTTTGCAAATGACAATTTAGTTTTCTCTATAGGGAAACAAACTACTCCTAAGGGTAGGCTCCATGCCCAACAATAAATGGTCTTGGAGGTTCTCTTAATGGTATTTTCTTTCTTTCTTTCTTTCTTTCTTTCTTTCTTTCTTTCTTTCTTTCTTTCTTTCTTTCCTTCCTTCCTTCCTTCCTTCCTTCTTGTTTTATTTTGTTTTGGTTGGTTGGTTGTTTGTTTTCTCTCTCTCTTTTAAATTATCCTATTTTTAGATTTTATTTACATATATATTTAAGTTTTTTTTCTTCTCTATTTTTACTCTACAGGTCCTTTGCATATACATTATGGCTTCCAGTTTATTGTTTTTATGGGATTCTTGAGTTTGTGTACAAGAGGCTCTATTCATCTATATCTGTCCCTTGTGCCTTTTCTTGGACTCTTTGCCTTCTGTTTGTTTTGTCCTATTCCAATGTGTTAGTTTTGTTTTATCTAATTACATTTTGTTTTATTATTATCCCTTAGAAGCCTGTTTATTTTCTGATGAGAGACAGAAAGGGGATGGAGGGAAGATAGGGAGGAACTGGGAGGAGAAAGCATAATCAGGATATATTATATGACTTCAAAAATCTATTTCAATGAAAGTGGAAATGGGGGAGAAATGAAACAAGCAGAATTTTGAAAAAAGGAAAGTTAGAAATAGAAAGAGACAGAGAGGCAGACAGCTGGAGACAGAAACAGAGACCTGCCTGCCTCTGGCCTCCATAAATGCCAGGATTACAGGCATGTGCCACCAGTGGCGCCTGATTTTATTATTATTATTATTATTATTATTATTATTATTATTATTATTATTATTTTGGTTTTTTGAACCAGGTGTCTCTGTGTAGACTTGACTGTCCTGGAACTCATATTGTAGACCAGGCTAGCCTTGAAATCACAGAGATCCACCTGCCTCTCCCTTCTCACGTGCTGGGGTTATAGGCAAGCACCACTTTTTATTATAGGCGTGCCTAGCTTTTATTATTTATTTATTTAGTTTGGTTTTTCAAGACTGGGTGTCTCTGCGTAGCCTTGGCTGTCCTGGAACTCACGCTGTAGACCAGTCTGGCTTTGAACTCACAGATCTGCCTGCTCAAGTGTTGGGATTAAAGGTGTGTTCTATCAGTTCTCATCAAAAGTGGCTGCATTGTCCTCTACTGTGGCCTGGTAAGGCTGCTCCCCCCTCAGGGGGAAGTGATCAAAGAGCAGGCCAATCAGATTATGTCAGTGGCAGTCCCTCTTGATGAGAACTGATAGACTAAGATCAGAAAGAAGGAGAGGAGGACCTCCCCTATCAGTGGACTTGGGGAGTGGCATGCATGCAGAAAGGGGAGGGAGGGTGGGATCGGCAGGGGAGGAGGGAGGGGCTCATGGGGGGATACAAAATGAATAAAGTGTAATTAATAAAAAAAAAAACTGTAAAAAAAAAAAAAAAAAGGTGTGTTCTACCACCAACTGGCTTGTATTTTGATTATATTCACCCTTCAGCTCCTCTTATATCTACCTTCACCTCCCTATGCACTTCTACTTTCTTGGGAGTGGGGCCTGCCCTGGAGTATGGTCAGTCTTCTAAGAGTCACAACATTAAGCAAAGTTGACCCTTCTCCCAGAAGCTATTAAACACCAACAGTTTCTCAGCTAGGGGTGGGCTTTCATGTCTATCTTCCCCTCTCTGTGCTTGGGTTTTGTCTGGCTGAAGCTTGTTGCAGGTCTCGTGCATGCTGTCACAGTTGCTGTGAGTTCACATATGCAGCTACCCTGTTGTGAGAGGATGTGATTTCGATGATACTTTAGTCATTAAATTCAACGGATGATCCTTAATTGTTAGATATTTGTTCTCCTTTTGTAGTTTGAATTGTGTTATGAGATGATGGTGAAAGATAACATGATTATTATTTCATCAAAATATGAATTAGCAGGGCTGTTATGATAGCTCAGAGGTTAGGCACACTGGCTGTACAACCATGAAGACCTGCGTTCAAATCCCAGAACTCACATAGCCAACTGGCTATGCTCTTGCACGAACCTGTAACCCCAGTGCTGTAGGTAGGGGTGGAGAAAGGGGGATGCTGAGACTTGCTGACTACCAGCCTCATCAAAACACATGAGCTCCAGGTTCAGCGAGAAGCTCTGCCTCAAAGGAATAAAGTTCAGACTGATAGAGGAGGATCCCTGGAGTCCCCCTCTGACTTCTTCCTTTGTGTCTACCTGCATATGTATACACATGGGCTACACAAACATGCACACAGAAATTACAAATGCAGTTTTAAACACACACACAGAGACAGACACACTCAAATGTGTGTGTGTCTTTTCTTTTTTATGTTGCTAATGGCTGAAGGCCAAATCTGGGACACCATTCCTTGGCACAGCTCTTCATCCAGTGCAGGAAGCTCCTTCAGGGCTATGAGTCACTATTTGGCGTGAAGCCTTATTAATTTCTGAATGTTTCTCGTTATTAGAGAGTCCCTTGTTATGCGAAGACTGGCTTCCTCTAAAATGTTTGATTAGTCTTGAGGCTACCTTCTAGAATAACGTAATCGCTTTTTCATGGTTTCTTTATGTATTTGGACATCTACCACGAGGAAGAGGGAACAGGTTGCTTTAGGCATTGGTGTTCCTAACTTTTACCCCCAGAGGGTACTGCTAGGAGGAATGAAACGCAGATACAGGTCTGGTTTCTTCTCCTTTATCTTCCACCTTTTAACCTCTTCCTAACGAAAAGAATGCAATAGCAACTGGTACTCAGTGTACGTATATTTTGTATGGGGCACTATTCTAACACCCCTAGTTTGGATGGCACCACACAATCCGCATAACCACACTTAGAACTATAGATTTAATTGGTCCCATTTTTAACATAAAAAACTAAGGCACAAAGATGTTCAGGAACTTGCCCATGGTCAAGTTTGGATTGAACCATGTATACCATGACCCCAGAACTGCCCTTATAGCCACCAAATTTAACCACTAAACATCTTTCTCTTTCTCTATTTCACTCATTGATGACAAAGTAAATACATTTGCATTACAGCAATTAGAACTAACATGATCTGGTAAGTCCAGGAGGACATTACCCATGCCTCAGCCAAGACACTGTATGGCTGTTAAGATCACATTTAACAAGTTTGGCAGCATCAAGGCCTTATCCTTGCACTGAACTCAAATGACCCAAGGCTCTTCTGTTGTTGTTGTTGTTTTTTTTTAAACTAATTCAACTCATCCTGATTCTGCAATTGATTTTCTTAAGAGCCAGGTTTTGTGTGTATATACTTGTCAAATCATTGTCTTCAGTTATATTAAGAAAATGGATTTGCATGTGGACATAAGAGTATAATTTGATGGTTTCAAGTAATGAAATTGTGGGCAATTTTCCCCCTGACTTTCAATATTATTTCATTTGTGGTTGTCATGATATTGGTGTGCAAGAAATAAAAGCTGGTGATGGAAAAATGAGTGTTCTAGTTTAGGTCAGTTTTTAGCTTGCTCAATGCTTTATAGCAATCTGGATTCTGATCCTCGAATACAGCAGCTTCCCTTCTTGGCTTTGTATCATGCACAGATGAAAAGTCAGCTATATCTTCTAAGTTGTTGGTGTCTCAGGTAGAAAGTCTCAAAGGGCAGGTAGAGAGTACACTGCCTCAACTAAATAGACTCTAGATCAGTGGTTCTCAACCTCCCTAATGCTGTGACCTTTTAATACAGTTCCTCATGTTGTAGTGACCCCAACCTTGAAATTATTTTTGTTGCTACTTCATAACTGTAATTTTGCTACTGTTTTGAATCGCCGTGTAAATTTCTGTGCTTTCTGATGATCTCAGCTGAGCCCTATGAAAGGGTTGTTTGACCCACAGGTTGAGAACCACTGCCATTGGGATTCTGAATCTCCAGTTTATGTAATGCTCAAAAATAATGTGAAAATAAATCAGAAGAATACACATTAGGGTCCATTGCCAACGAAGAGCTGGATTTTGGTTACTCCTGTTGGATTCTGGTTGGAATGAACAATGTCCATCAGTCAACATTTCAGCAGATACTTACTGGGGATTTGACCAATTCAAGGTCAGATCTAAAATTTAGGGATAGAAAGACATGTAAAATGTGTTTCCTTTCCTCAGTGACTTACAGTCTTGTGATATGGTCTACTTCATGAGGGGCATAAGCTATGAACATGCAGCCATTAGCAGACAGCCTTTGCCCGGAGAATATCATGGATAAGAGGGACAATCTATTTCCACGTACACATCTCACTGTACTCCAGGCCTGAGTCTAATTGAAATTCCACCTCTTTCTAAGACACTTCTCTTGTTTTAGTTAAAGGGGAAATGCAGAAATGAGAGGGAGAGGGACACCATATTCTACCATTTCTTTACCAACACAACCTTCTGTAACTCGGGGCTCTGGTGCCAGATCTGATCTTTCTTGTGTAATACTCAAATTCCTGGATGCTTTAGATCACTGCTGCTTGCTTCACATTATTTCTTCCTTTAGAATCCTGGCGGCAGAGAAACCTTGACACTGTCTCAGGGATCACTACGCTTCTCCCTTCTTGCCTCTCTTTTTTGGCATGTCCTCATTCGAGTCAGCTCTCCATCACTATTACAAAACATCACAGATAATGAACTTATAAAGAAAATAGTTAATTTTGACTCATAATTTTGGAGGGTCTAGTCCATGGTTGATTGGTCAAGTTGCTTTGGACCTATGCCAAGGCATGCTGTGGTAGGAGCCTGTTTGGGAGTAAAATTGCTCACCTTCTGGCTGAAGAGCAGAAGGCAAAGAGGGAGAAAGCAGGGCCCTGCAATCCACTTCAAGATCTCTCAACACTCTGAATACCTCCCACCAGGCTCTACCTCTCCAGGATTGGATCATCTAATAGTGCCACTCTGGCAACCAAGCTTTTGACACACAGGCCTTTGGGAGACATTTAGGTCCAAACTCTCCATGCTTGACACCCTCTCCCTCCCACCAGCCGAGTCATGCCTATTCAAGTCTTCAGATTCACATTCTAGCTCCTGGGAAACCTCCCTTGTGTGCTTCAACCCCTGCTAACTTCATTTCGTTGTTGAGAGAGAATGGCGGTCTCCACTAGAACGTGGTGCAACTTTCTGTGCAGTGGTGTCTTTTCTGGGATTCTTTCATGAGGGCAACCTTACTTCCCCAGTGAGGCGACATTTTAAACACAGGACCTATTCCCGAGTACTCTGTGCCCGTCGATCATGGCATAGACACCCGATAAACATATGCTTCTACTTTTTAAAGTATTTCTTATCCCAGAAAGAGCGTTAAAAATAGGCTTTTTATTTTTCTAAATTGTCCCCATCATTCTTTTCCACGCACATTTTTCTTCCTACCCATCTGGACTTTTCATCTTGAGTTCCTCCTGTTGGGAAAGGGAAATGAGGTAATTATATGATAATCTCAAAAATTAAAAAAAAAAAAAGAAGAAAAGAAAAAAAAGTCCCTCCTGTTGCAAGACTTTTATCTTCTCACCATGAACAATGGGGTCACTTTTGTTTTCGTGCATTGTGCAAACTTCCTGCCTGCACTTGAGCCTTCCATTAGGGTTCTCTGTTCCTTGCACAAGGTCTTCCACAGGTGAGAAGTTCCAGTCAGTCGTTATTGCTATGGACAGCTTGAAGCATTCAACCACCAAGAATGTTTTTCCTCCTCTGGGATTCTTATAGGGAAGGGACTGAAAACAAAAAACGAACAAACAAACAAACAAACAAACAAGAAAAATGAGGCATGCTGGAGGAGAGTGTGGTCCTGTCTCTGTCCTGACTTGTAATAAACAGCGCTCACTTTGTGCCTGAAATCTTTTGCCAGGAAACTTTTCCCCTCACCCTGTGGGCACAGGGCTGCCAGCCCCAGCTTTGCTATTGAGCAGTTTCACTCATAGATCTTCCCCGTGCCCACCCAGCTTCTTAACCTCAGAATTTTACTCAGTCTATAAAGATATTTCCTTTCCTTGGCAGGTGGAGCCTGGAACACGACTTTAAGGCTTTCTGTCCTCCGTGCTGCTCATTAGAAAAGGAGACCTGAACTGTAAGTAACTTTGATTGGCATTTTCCACACTGACCCCGTAAGGTTATGGGTTCAGGGACAGCCCCAAGCCTGATCTTTAACTGCTACATATTGCAGCAAAGACACTGAACAATGAACTAGTCAGAATGTAAAATATAGTGGGGCTCTAATTAGATTACGTCTGAATGTGACAAAGAGGCTCTGTAATATGACACGCTATTTAATTAGACTGTATTGATTGGACATAAAGGTGGACTTGATATGTTACATGTGTCATGAGTGCCAGGGAAGGAAGCTCTTGAGTTTACAAGGCCAACCTGATCCTTGGCCATTTCTGTCTGCTGTTGGAGCAGGGGTTCAGGGAAAGGAAGAAAGGATGACGTCAGGGGCTCCAGTCCGGGCCATGTTCATAGCCTATGCTTTCTTTTCTATTTGGTTACTTCTGGGGATGTCAGAAGGAGGGAAAAGGAAATATTGCTTGTCACTTCCTTCCTTCAGCACTGTAATGGTTCCACCTCATTTGAGGCTCGGCGGCTCATTGTTGGCTCACCATGCCTGGTATCAGTCTGGCCACGTGTAGGACCCGGCCAAAGTTCAGGCCCCTCTGCTCAGCATTTCTTGATAACTCCAACTGGATGTGATGTCTCTCTTCTGGGATTCTGCAGCACTGCCACTCTGTCCACTCCTCTAACTCTCTCCGGTACCAGGGCATGAGCTCCTGTTGGGGCAGGTCTGGGACTCACCTTCTTCCTAGTTTTCAGTGTCAGCCGGTGACCGGGTTACTCTGGGCCAGCGGAAAGACTTCTTTGCTTCAGGGGCTACCTGAGGCTGAGGAACTACCGCTGCGACTTTGATAGTACATTGGCTTTCAACCAGTCCATGGAATTATAAATGATTAACCGTTATCAGTGCACATCTTCACCTCTGTGTAAAAATAGATTGACTGTAATGAGTGTTTGAATAAATCATAAGAATGGCTGCCTTGCGATCGGCTAACATCCTGCCAATGGCTGCCCGGTGAGTGAGCAGGGCGCCGGTCCTCTGCCTAATGGCCTGCAATTCAGAGCTGGTTGCCTGAGTGAGTGATTGACGCGCCTCCGCTCCCAGGGCACCTCCTCTCAAGCCCTGGCTAGTCTAGAGTGGTCGAATCCCCGGCTGAAGGGTCTGGAAGGGTGCCCTTCTCCATCCTGTTCCGGGAAAGCCTACCTAGAACTGAGGATAAGGGCGTGGGTGTTGGTGTGGGTCAGGGGAGCTGGAGCAGAGGCTAATGACCTCTGTGAGAATCAATGTCTCCTCATACCAGAGGTTACTGGGACCTTATAAGTCAAGACAAGTATAAGGTGCCAGCTGAGCGTGAACTTTAATGAGAGCGTAGAGTCAGAGAGAAATTGCTCCGTATCTTCCCTCCCCATTGTGGAGGGAAGTATGGCATTCTGAACACTGGACCACTCAAACTTAGGGAAAGGTCCCTTAAAGGGACACTCTTAGACCTGGGCTAAGAGCAGGCCCAGGGCTCTCTGATGGCCAGGAGTCAAAGGTTTCTCAGGTAGTAGTTGCCAAAGCCACCTCAGGTGTGAAGATCCGGCCCTTTGGAGAGGGAGGCAGAAAGGAGAGACAGCAGGCTCAGAGTGATGGGGGCAAGATAAGGAGGAAAGAGAGTCTGAAGATCCAGAGGGAATTCAGAGGGATCCAATGATGGCTTTATTTGCATGGAAATGATGCTGGATTTTCTGGAAACAACGGATAGTAGAGTTTAATTCTAGTGGTTTCTTACTAGGCTGTATAACAAACTGACCCACAAGCACAGGAGCTGAAAAATTCAGTCCATATATTTTGTGAGTCAGGAACTTATACAGGACATTGGTGAGGGCAGCTTGTC
The DNA here is from genome assembly GCF_907164565.1 of Psammomys obesus. Classification (NCBI taxonomy): domain Eukaryota; kingdom Metazoa; phylum Chordata; class Mammalia; order Rodentia; family Muridae; genus Psammomys; species Psammomys obesus. Next base: position 517,548 of record NW_026596039.1, on the reverse strand, counting down.
TCTGTCTATTACATATAGAATTTCAGTTAAGGCAACTCAAAAGCTGGGTGGTAGAATCACCATAATCTTTTTCTCTCCAAATTCTGGGCTTTGATTCTAGCTCTTAACTGAGACCTATCAGTCAGGCCTTCTTCACCTTTCCATGTAGTCTGGGCTCCCTTACAACATGGCTGCCAAATTTCAAGGCGAAGCAGCCTGAGGGAGAGCAAAAGCCAGGTGGAAGCTTTATTGCCTTTGATGACCTGCTCCATAAAGTCAAGTAGCACCTCATTCTGTCCATCAGAACAGGTCCAAAGGTTCACAGTCCTTACTGCCTCTCAACAGTATCAACATCCCATTAAATGAAGAGCAAGTGTGGTATGACGTGTATGTGTGTGTGTGTGTGTGTGTGTGCATGTGTGAATACACATTTTTTAAAATCATCCCTTCATATTTACAGGCAATGGTTCTGTACCCCTTTCAGAGCCCCAGAATCTGAAGATGTAGATGCGGATACTAGCAGGCATGCTATTTACAAATCACCTATGCACCTCCTCCCACATACTCATCTCTCGATTATTTATAAGACAAAACACAGTGTAAATTCTGTGTAAGTAGCTGCTAATACTATGTTATTTAGGGAATACTAGGAAAGAAAAATGCCTGTACTTACTTGTTCATTACAGATACTTTATTTATCACATATTTCCTGTCGGTGATTAAGTGAATCTGCGATATAAGCTACAGATATGGAAGCCATTGTATGCTGTTGCACTCATCTTTGAAGACCACATTCTACTGGAACTGCTATTTGCCTGGTACAACTGGCCCTACCTATTTTCCCAGAATAATTGAAACTGACCCTTCTTGGGGAGGGGGGAATGATACGTTCTGTGCAGTCTGGAGAAAGATCCATGACCGCTGCACTTTCAGTTTTAAAGGAGTGAGTTTATTAAGTAGACAGCAAACAAAAGATAAAAGAATAAATAGCAAATAGCAATAGAGGCAGCAGCCAGCCAGCCAAAAATATCATCAAATCAGGTGGTTGAGTAATTGGACTATGCCAATTGAGAGCCCAAACAAAAGGTAATATCATCAAATCAGGGATTACAAATGTCTAGCAGAAACCGACTTGGGGATGCCCCACTGAAGCAGCCAGCTGGAGCTCACAACTGAGAGAGTCTCTAATACAAAGCAAAGGGTCCCCTCGAGTGAGACTTCAAATAAAAGAACAAATAACAGCAGAAAAGTGACACCATCGAATCAGTTACTTACAATCATCCAGAAGAAACCAACTGGGGAAGTTGAGGCCGTCAGCTGGAGTTCCCTGTTAGCTTGTCGAGGCTGAATTTCTGGCCTCCTGTTCCCACTGGACGCATTTTTACATTATGGGATAAACAGTAGTAACCTCCTTTGGAAACGGTTTACCTTCGAGTTCTTCTTGAGGGCATGATGTCTTTAACACCCTTAGCTGCTTAGTTGTCTTTCTCCCTGCCATAGAACTGGGAAGGCCAGCATGACTCAGGACTGGGGTTTTGGAGGACATGAGCATGCTTGAATCTGAAGTGGGCTGAGGGACAACCTTGCTTCCAGAGTCAGCATCTCAGGGAGCTTACACAATGCATGATCCTTTGCAAACATAACATACCTGACACTCGGGAAAGAAACCTTAGCCTTAGAAATGCCTCAAAGCCAAGCTCAGCTCTTTCCAGACAGCGTGTGGTAGCAGTAGGAGATCCTGTGCTGGGAGAAACAATGGCATCGTGGTCCATACCAGGGAGAATGGGTCCAGTATATAACCCACAGCTTGGAATCTCAGATCTAGAGAATTCTAGACCTGTAAACAAGGACTCTGCAAGCCTGGATTCTTTGCTCACATCAAGGTTTCCCACATCTCCATTGTCATGGCCACCAAAGTTGGTTTGATTCTTGGCAAAGCTCAGAGCTTAAGAGACTATAAGGGACTTGATGAAGTTGGAGAATTCTGTACACCAACTTCTCCCTCGTCTCTCCAAGTCTTCTGTTTGTCTCCTTTCTCTCTGTCATATACTCTGGCCTGGGACCCTACATCTTTAAGGAACTTCTCTCATCCTCTTTCCCATGCCTAATAAAGATGCTGCTAAATTTTGAAGGGAATCTGGGTGCTCTGCCTGCTTAATTGTGAAAAATGAATTCCAAATCACCAAAGGATAGAAACAGAGCCTTACTAAAGCTGACACTTGGGAATGGCTAGTGCTAGGAGCTAGGCAGAGAAGAGGAGTACTTGGTTTTATTATTGATGAAAGGTACTCAGGATTGGTTTTATTTTATTATGAAGTCAAATTTAATATTAGTAAGCAGTGCTTGCTAAGTGTTTGCTGGACACTATGCTAAGCCCCTGGAGTGCATTTTCTCACTGCACCCTACGTTGTGGGATTCTGTTATTAGCTCTGTATATACAAAGAGAGAAGGCCTGGAGGATAAGAGAAGTACCCTAGGAAGGAAATCTGTGGAACAGTTGAAATTCAACCTAGAACACTTTATTATCGAGTCTTCAACTACTTCATTATTTGGTCAGTGTACATTGTATGCATGTATAGACAATCACTGAACTCCCTTTAATGTGTATAATTATTATGCTAACAAAATCTAATTTAAAAGAATTCAATTCAACAATAAAATATAATTTAAAAGAATGAGTTCAAGGCCAGCCTGATCTACAGAGCCAGTTCCAGGACAGCCAGCAATAAACCGAGAAACCCTGTCTCAGAACCCCTTCATTCCCCCCAAAAAGAAAGAGCCTTAGTTTTCTCTCCTCTATGTAGGAAATGTCTGATGACATCATCCCCAATGTCACCTTCAGTCCTCAGATTCTAAGTGCAGAGTCTGGGAACTTGCTTAGGTATAGTTAAAGCAGGCCTACTTACGAAGATGCTTTGGCATAAAGGTATGGGATACTTTCCTCTCTCCCTCCTTTCATGAAACTTAGGTCAGGACACCTGTTAAATCTGGTCAGTTAAAGGAATCACATTGTATCCATTTCCTAGGACCACTGTGGGGAAAACCAGCCTTGAATGCCCATTCCTGGTAGGCGGTGCTCAATAGTGATTTTGCCATTCATTTATCCAGTAAATAAAATAAAAAGACTAGAAAGAAAGAAGCTAGGAAGAAAGATCATTCCTTTCTATTGCTTCTGAGAGATGGTCAAGGATTTTGCCTTTAACTGTACTTGCCATAAAGTTCACTCATAAACTATTGATATTTTAATAATGCACATTAGCATCTTGCCCTTTGACAAATGAATATTGAATGAGCAATAAAGAGGCAAAGAGTATCCAGGTACACTGCTTCAGAGAAGCTAGAGTGTTGGGTGGTCGTCCAAGGGAATACGGACTTCCAGACCCCCTCTCTCCAAGAACCCTCAGAGTGGGCTCTTCAGGGAACTCAGCTCCACCCAGAGCAGCCTATTCAGAGCCGGGCTTTTGCACTCCCTCTTTTTCTTTCCCTTGCCTGGAGAGGAGGGAAGGTTAACAAAGAGCTGATAGGGATTGATTTTAGTCCTCAGTGAAGTCCCTGGCTTGGACCTCTCAGTGCTATTGCTTAAAGGTGCAGTTTCACCTTACATGTTCTTCTTCAATATCACGCGTGAGGCAAACTGGGCATGATGGTGCACACTTTTATTCTCAACCATGGAGGCAGAAGCAGGCAGGCCAGTGGGTGATCGCATACCAGAGGCCCTTCCTCAAAAAATAAAATTGTAATAGTAAAGAAGTCAAGACTGAGTGCAACCTCCAAGACACCAGACATGCCCAGCTTTTCCTTCCTGCTATGCTAGGTGTGTGTGTGTGTGTGTGTGTGTGTGTGTGTGTGTGTGTGTGTGTGTGT
>NW_026596039.1:504913-513695 GCF_907164565.1 Psammomys obesus | reverse complement strand
TGTGTGTGTGTGTGTGTGTGTGTGTGTGTGTGTGTGTGTGTGTGTGTCTTGAGAGGGATGTTGTGGTGTGCTGATCAAGTTTGTAAGAGAGAATCTACGACTTGTCCTTTCAGCATCTGTCTCCAGCCCCACTGTCTCAGCCTCCAGTGTCTTATGGCCTTCTGTAGGCTGGAGTGTACTGAGAGCCACGAAAAGGGCTCTGCGTAGGTCCAGCTTAATTGGTGTGATTTAATGGCGTTTTGGCAGATTCAGATTTATATGGCTTTCTGAGCTGCAAATCTGCTTTCTAAATGTAGAATTTTTGTGGAGTGGTAAAAAATAATGGCTGTTCTGTGATTCCTGCCTCCCAAGCTAGGAGATTGCAATTTACATTATGCAAATAGACATTATGCAATCAAGGCACTTTAGCGGGAATCTGGCAGCAGAGAGGCCGCTGATGAGATGCCGAGGTCTGCAGCCCTAACCGGAGGGGCCCTGGGAAGAGCAGAGATGAAGTGGAGAGGGGATGGGTTAGGCAGGCAGAGGGAGGAGGCCGAGAGTCTGTTCCCCAGGTCCACGGAGGCAGAGTGGAACCTGCCCGGAGATGAACGCAACTCGGGAGCTGCCAAAGCGACTCTCTCAATTAATGGCTTTGTTTAATCATACCCCCTGTCCAGAAGAGTATTGTCTTACGGATAATTTCGTTTGCCTAACGAGATTTTGCTAATTAAATCTCCTTTCAGTTGGTGTGACTATGCCTGCAGGAGAGGGGGCTATTTGGAGTCTTCTCCATAAACCTTTTTGGAGAGGGGCTTAGAAAGAGAGTTTGGAGGAGGGGCAGGAAAAGACAAGAGGGGAAGGAAACCGTGTCCTGCTGGGATCAGCTTTGAATGGGGTTTGGAAACTCCTACCCCACACTTTCCCTTGCCCACAGAAATGAAGTTGCTCACAAATGTCGCCCAGCAGAATGGCCTTTCTCTTCTCTCCTCCACCAATTCTTCTGACATCTTCACTAATATAACAGCCACTCTCAACTTCTTCCCAAATCCTCAAGGAGAACCGTGAAGCTCCGAAGAAGGTTTCCAAGGACTTCCAAGTGCCAGTTCTCTGCAGGTGCTGGGCTGGGCTGGTTGTGGGACCTCGCCTGTTGCCTTCCGTTAGTCAGCCAGTCTGTCTCTTCAGAAAGAAAAACGTGAGCCTAAATTGGCCATTTCTCCAGGGATAATTAATTATATGAATCGACGAGGAGACCTCCCTGTCTGACTCATTTATCATCACAGCTGGTCAAGGAGAGGCTTTATGTAGAGGAGGCCAGCACTGTGCGCCCGTAGCTGTAGCCCAGTTAATACTGTGTGTATAGCAGCCACCCTTATCTGTTAGTTTGCTTTCCAAGTTTTGGTTCTCTGCTGACAACCGCCAGCCAAAGACATCACACAGAAAATTCTCAAAAGTAAATGATTCTTAAGTTTTGAATGACTTTTATTGTAATATGTGGTACTAATCAGTAATATAATTATAATCATTCTATTTCTATTTAGCTATGGTTAATCTCTTACTTGCTTAATTTATAAATTGCACACTATCATATATGTATGTATACACACATACACACAAATATAGAGAAAGAGATATAGAGAAAGAGTGTGTGGGTGTGTGTATGTGTGTGTTTAGGACTTTCTATGGCTTTAGATATTCATGGAGAGTCTTGGAATCCATTTCCTGTGGGTATAGTAAGGCTACTGTATGTGACCATGTGACAGCTGTACTGAACCACTTCTAGTGGCGTTTCACTATTAACTGCCTAGGGCCAGCTGCCTTGGCCTGGCTGACCATGGGATGCATGCTTCAGCCATGGTCTACTTTTCCAGTTTCTTGTCCCCCTCACCCTACCATCATCTGCCCTTCCTGCCTGTCCACAGACCCTCTGGCATGGCGATTTCCTGTCACTGAGGTCCCGAGTGGCGGAGCCATGCAGTTTCACCCAGTGATTTGTGCTTTTCTGCCTGGCTGCTTTGGCACTTGCTGCTTCTCTGTGTGGAATTCTCTCATCCAGGGCTGCCCCTGCTCCTGCTCTATCAATCGGTTCCTCCCTCCATGGCTGCCTCCTCTGGTCTTGCCTGCTTCCATCTCTCTGCTCTGCTGTCTGCTCTCCTTCCTTCCCTGTGGGGACCGCAGGGCTTCATACCCATCACTCACATTAAGGACTAAATCTCATGCTTCCTTAACCCTAGCTTCTACAGCCGTGCCTGGCTGGCACAGCAAGGTGAGTTGATTGAAAGGAGAGATGCAGAGTGATGGGGAAATAAACCCCAGCAGCAGGAAGAAGATGATGGGGGATCACGGGGCTCATTTCTGCTGGGGCCATGCCTGCTCATCCGCCTCTTATCACCTTTATTTCACAGGTAACAACAACAACAACGGTGCTTTCTTCTGTGTCCTTTTCCGAGCACTGGCTCCTGTGCTGGAGGGGCCAGTGCCTCATTTCATACATGTTCACAAGAGCACTGTAACATGCAGATTATTTCAGCTGAGCGAACTGTGGCTCCTCTGTCCTCAGTAGAGGGCCAGGCCATGATGACTCCAGCAGGAGCTACCTGGAAGGGAGGTGAAGGTGCCTGCTTTGTCGTTCTCACCTCCTCACTCCACCTGCCAACACCCACTCACTCATCCACCCTGCCTAACCCAACACCACCTTGGAAGTGCGTACTCTTCCATTTCCGAGAATGCTAGAGCTCAGACATGGGTCAGCTGACTCCTACGCCTATGGGCTCTGTTTGTGTGTGCTGGTGCTGGTGCTGGTGGGAGTACGGGACCCAAGGGTGACCTTGTCTGCTGCTCTGGGCTGTTTTGGACTATTGCCCAAGCAGGAGTGGTTCTATCAGGAGTAAAAGTCTGTTCTGTGCTAGGTAGGGCCAACCCAGGAAAACTGGCTGAGATCTTCGTGTGTGATGTATGTGAGTAACTGTGAATGCGAATGAATGTGAATGACTGTGAGTGTGTGTCTGTGTCTCTTGGGTTGGTTTTAGTTCCTGGATTTTGGTGCTTATTGTCTTTTGCCCCAGAGATGTCTCTTCATCTAGGTTTGCATTTAGCTGAACTTCCTGACCATGCAGAAGTCTGAGTCTGTAGTGGTTCTAGTTATATGGTAGGTACTCAACAAGCACTGGGTAACTGTGCCAGTGAAGGCTAGAATCCTGTGCATTTACGTAGCAGTCTGGGTTTGAGTTCTGCCTCTGTTGTGTACTTAGGTGTGGTCTTGAGATTTGATTTTGTCATCTAGAAAGTACGAAAAATCAAACTTCCAATTCTGTCTTTCTGGAAGGTTGGGTGAAGGAATTTAAGAGACACATGAAAGTGTTTTATAAACTATAAAGCACTGCAGAAGTATAAGAGGTTATTACTCTAATGGCTGTTACAGTTGAAGTGATCATTGTGTTTGAAAATTAGGGATTCTGTTTTCAGGAATATAAAACCATGTAAGCCTGGCTTGAACTCTGAGACTCACAGAGCAAGGCTTAGGTTTGCCTGACTGCGGGAACTTTCAGCCTGAGGCCTAGCCCAGAGACCTCTGCTGTCTCTCTCCTTCAGCTGACTGTCACTAAGGTGGGAGGAGGCCGGGGAAAGCATCCCACGGACACTATGCACCTGCCCCCTAAATGGGTTCAAGGGCATTTTAATATTTTCCCAGAGTCTCTGCCATTGCTGAGGTTTCCATGCCGCCCCTTCTTTGCAAGCACTGTTCTCTCTGCCGGGAAGGAATGCCTTCCCATTTTCCCCACTGATCTTTGTGTGTGTTCATGAGTCTGTGAGCATACATGCACATGTATACATACATGTGTTTATTTCATGTATGTTTATTTATTATTTATTATCCACTTTATTTCTTGGGACAAGGTCTCTCACTGAACCTACTGCCCATGGATTGGCTAGACTGGCTAGCTCTCAAGCTCTAGGGATCCTCCTGCCTCCATTTCTCCGGTATACTTGCAACCACCTTAGCTTTTTATGTGAGTTCTTGGGATTCCAATCCGGGTCCTTAAGAGTTCAGGTCTTTATGCATGGATGGCAAGCACTTTCCTGGGTCTTCTGACCCACTCATGCCAAACTGCCGGCCCTTCTCTGGCTCCCGAGACATCAGGCATTTCCACCTCCTCTCTAAAGCACTTTGCAAAGTGTACCCAGGTCTGTTAATGTCTGCCTCCCATTCCCCACAGCATACAATAAGTCAAATCCCGTTCAGGTGAACGATGCCTCAGCTAGCTGGGTAGAGGCCTCCAGCTTGTAGGTGTGTTCTGTGGAGGGGGAACATCTGTCTGTTGCTGACCCCTACAGGTAAGCAGGTGCCCGCCTGCGAAGGCAGATGCTGCCTGCCTTATTCCCAGCCCTTCCAGATTCTGTCTCTTAGCAGGGTGGGTCCCAGCTGGTGGAGGATCTGCTGGTAGCTCTCCCTGGGATGTTGGTCCCTTGCCTTCTCCTTGCTTCAAGGCTTCTTGTCTTCCCTGTGTTCTGGGCCTTTCCCCTAGACCCTCCTACTCCCAGCCCCCAGGCAGCCTCTCCAAAGTGCCAGGGGGCTGGGAGGCTTTTCATTACCAAATGCACTGAACCTATTTGTGAGTGTTTTGCAAAGTGTTTAATCCAAGGTGTTCCCTCAATTAAATTAGTGCAAACATCTGTGTCCCACATCCACCTCCATTTGCATTCTGTGCCATTTATTACAGCAGGAAATTGGAAGGCACCTTAGGAATACTTAGGACTGAATTAGGCTGGGCTGGGGAAGGCATCAGGGGGAGGGCCTGGTGCCTGCGAGGTTGGCCCACCAGGCAGATCCCTCTCCAGGCTGGGACTTGCCAGGACCCAAGCCACTTTCTGGTGTAGGAGATCCTGTCTTGTGTGGAGATGACCAGGTCTCCTGGGGGAGACTGATTGAGTTTAATTAATGACTCTGGTCCCTTCCTAAGGTCAAATGCTTGCAGGGACAGGGAGGGCCCACTGCTGTCACTTTTAATTTTAAACCTAATTTTAAAAACTCTAAAGTGGGGCTACAAAGTTGGTGAAGAGTACTTGTTCTTAAGGACCCAAGGAACCAGCACCCACACAGAGGCTCACCACTTACTCAGGCACCCGACATGCATGTGGTACACAGATATATGATCAGGCAAAGTACTCGTATGAATAGAATAAATCTAAAAATAAAGTTCACTCGGCTGGGTCTTTCCTGGGGAGCCTGTCCTTGCTGGGAAGTAGAGTTTTCTATCATGAAACTGCCTAGCTTTAGTGACTGCCTGGGCCTGAGTGGCAACATCTCAACCCTTATATGAAGTTCCCATCGCTGTCAAGTATGTCAGGGGATCTACTATCACTCTGCTCTAGGAGGAGTGGCTGAATTGTCTTTACTATGACAGACCCTGAAAGCCCCAAGCCGCAATTTGCCCACCAGCCCTGAGACCAGCCTGGGAAAGGGCAGCCATATGCCGATGGGACCAAGGCTAGAAAGTGGATAGAAAGTGGGGCAAAGTTTCCATGACTCCAAAAGTTGTTTTCCAATGTTCCCAAGGTATCTTTCTCAAATGAAGTTGTTGAAATTGGCTTTGAATTGAGATACTTGCTTTTTCTCCTAACTCTTTGACCTACCTACCTGGCCTGGTTGAGGCCTTGTCTGCTCTTAGGATGGCTTAACCTAGGACTTCCCAAGGACCTGTGAGTGCCAGTGCTGGCTTGCAGCCAGATCACCAGTGAAAACCCTTGGTGTTAGGACAGAAAGAGATGGTGGGGGTGAGGAGAGAGAGACTTGGGACATGGAAGAGATTTATGGGTCTCTTGAAGAGCTTAGAGGTTGCTGAGTTTCTCAGCACAGAGCGAGAAAACTGAAGATTAGAAGAAGCAATCTCTTGACTAAAATACATAGGAAAAGGATCAAACTGTAACCTGGGGCTCCTAGGTTCTGAGGGCACAATACCTGGGTCTGGGAGACCTGGGGAAGGTTGGCAGGATGTAGGGTGAGTGCCACCTTTCCAGAGGCAAAATGTAAAATCAGGCTGGACCAAGGAACTAGTGTGGGAGGGGATTCCTCTAAACTGATGGGTAAAGATCCTTCCATCCTTCACATGGAACCTTCCAGGGCCCAGGGAACAGCTACCGTATTTACCCTAGAGGAAGGGGACAGGGGTCCTGAGGTTTTGTCTACAGACCTTTGGGGGTAGCAGAACAGCCAGGAGAGTACTGGGGTACCCCAATCTAGGCTAGTCACTTCCCAATAGGACCTATCACTTTCACCTTCCCCAGGTTGCCCTGCCATCAGAGGGAGAGGGGGTGAAATGAGGAGCAATGGGTTCCAGAATAAAATCCTGCTCCCCATAGCCAGGTGTGGAGGCAGAGGCAAGCAGATCTCTATGAGTTTGAGGCCAGCCTGGTGTACAAAGCAAATCCAGGACAGCCAAGGATACACAGAGAATCCTTGTCTCAAAAACAAAACAAAACAAAAAATAATCCTGCTCCCCTACTTTCCCCTCTCATCAGACAGAACATTGCTTTAGCCTTTGGTTTCCCAATAGATTAAAGAGTAATTGTAATCTCTGAAAGGCACCCTTAACTCTGGTTAGAGGTTTAAGAAGTTTTCCACCTTCTCTTCTTCGACCTGGGGCCTCAATTCTGGGGACTGGTAGTGTGTGGAGGTGAGGGTGGCCACCCTGTTTCAGCTTTCTCCCCCCTCCTGCCCCGCCTTTCTTCTTCTTGCTCCTCTTTCTCATCAGAAGTCTTTAATAAATGCACCTCAGCATGTGGCACTGCCTGGGGCCTTAGAAGAATGAATTGCTTATCTCAGCTCTTGCTTCAAGAAATGGCAGTCTCCAAGCAAAGCACATTTACTAAGCATTGGCTGTGTGCAGTAGTCAGGCCACCAGTGGGTCACCCTGAGAATGGGCCCAGATTCCTCTTATCTCCTCCCAGAAACCAACAGCCCTTTTTTTTCTTTGCAGTTGCCAGATCCCAAAGGGTTTTGGTCTTCTGTGCCTTTTTGAGACTGTCTGCTTGGACATATAGACACTTTGCCTACAATGTTCTCCATCCCTTCTTTTGACTGGTGAGAACTCGGGTTCTCTGTGCTGAAGTACACATCCTTCTAAGCTGTCATCACAAGGAACTTCAATTATGTCTTTCCCTGCAATACCTCAGCTCCTCTCCATTAGAAGAGACTACTCACACCTTCTCTAAAAGTGCTCTCTCAATAACATTGGTGCCCAATACATGCTTGTTTTGTTGGGCAACTTTTAAGGCCTGTCCTAGTGAGCTGGAAGAGAGGCTGTCATAGAAGCTCCTGGATCTCTCGTTTTCAGAGTGTCGGTTTAGATAGACTTTTTAGCCTCTTTTGTGTGCTCCTCTTGTATTTGCTCTCTCCTGCCCAGACCCAGAATATGGGATCTCTAGAAGGATGCAGGATAGGCACAGACAATTGGCCCCCTGAATGTAGCATCCCTTTACCTTGGCTGGAAGTCTTTCTTTTCTCTCCATGTGGCCAAACCCTGCTCTCTCATAGTCCTATTCCTGGTGTCATCTTTTCCAGAGAATTTTAGATTCTTCTGGGGAAAGGCCGATATTTCCTTCCTAGTCCCTGGCCTGAAGCTCCTGATACTGGCCAGTGTAGCTGCATCTTAGATGTCTTGTGCTGTCCTTTCATAGGAAGGTCCCCTGGCTGGTGGCTGATGCTGCTAGACCTTGCTCGGCTTGGCATTGCTCCTGGCATGCTCTGATTGGCGATGCCTGTTTACCTAACGGAAGAATAAACAAGTCCATGACTTCTGATTTATCTAAGAGGGAGGCATTCAGGTTCTTTTCTCATTCTTGGCTTTGAGCTCTCTGCTCCAAGGTTCTGATAGGCCTGGAGGCACATTTGGTTCCAGAGCTGAAAGCCAGATGTTATGGCCAACAGAAGAAAATCAAGTGTTAAAGTCTGCTTGGTATTCAGAGCAGACTAGAGCGACGTTTGTGAGTGCATTCCATGAATCATATCATATTGTCAATGTGTTTGATACGCATGTGTGTATACACCCATGTACATAGCTATGTGTATGTTTATTTGTGTATATCTTGAGAGTATATTAAACATTTACTGATAGAGTGTAGTAACACTGGACTTGGGCCAGTGGGCCACTGCTTAGGAGAGGAGACCAGTGCTGATGCCTTCTAGTGTGGCCTTACCTCATGTCTAAAGCCTTACAGCCTGCATACATACATACATACATACATACATACATACATACATACATACATGAGAGAGAGAGAGAGAGAGAGAGAGAGAGAGAGAGAGAAAGAGAGAGAGAGAGAGAGAAGGTCTCCCTGTATAGCTCTGGCTGGCCTGGAACTCACTATGTGACCAGGCTGGCCTCAGGCTCATGGAGCTCTGACTGCCTCTGCTTCCCAAGTGCTGGGATTAAGTACCTGGTTTACACCTGAATCTTGCAAGTCCTTTAAGGAAAGGAAGTGGGGGCAGGGGTCCTCCTCTACAGTGTCTGGCATGTGGCAGGCACTCAAAGATATGTGTGATTTGAATTGATTATGAATATTAGACAATATTTGGAGGCTTTAAAATTTTATTTTAGTCTAATCCTCTATAGTTTATTTGCAAACAGTATATTTGTGAAGTGGTAGGGAACTATCATGCCACACAAATAAACAATGGGATGAATTTTCATTGTTACTGTCTCTGGGAACTTTCACAGGCTCACAGATTTAAGATCCTGGACCTCAAGTTTTACTCATATTTCTTCTTCTTCTTCTTCTTCTTCTTCTTCTTCTTCTTCTTCTTCTT
>NW_026596039.1:486834-504903 GCF_907164565.1 Psammomys obesus | reverse complement strand
TTCTTCTTCTTCTTCTTCTTCTTCTTCTTCTTCTTCTTCTTCTTCTTCTTCTTCTTCTTCTTCTTCTTCTTCTTCTTCTTCTTTTCTTTAAAAAAAAAAATCAAACAATCAAACAAGACAATTTCCTGATGTAAATTTTCAAAATTTTCAGAAACGAGAATGTGCTGAGTCATAAACTGTGGGCACACATCAGCTGGCTTCATCCCTACTTGGTCCTCCCCTGTTCGGCCAGTCCCAGGCAGTTTTGTCTGCAAATGCTACAAGGATCAGTCTTTTAGGAAGAGCCAGCCTTCTCTGACAAATGCCAGCTTGTGGTAGGAACTGCATGGAGCCTACTGGAAAGAGTCTCTCCACCTCCCCTGCCCCAGCAAGCTGGAAAATCAGCACTCCCTGAAGGAACGAGAGAGGGATCAGGAATGATTTTATGTCAATAGTACATAGGCTGAGTTGCTAAGTTTAACTTCTGGGCTCCTATGTTGAAATTTCAAGACTCAAAGGGAGACCCATCAGGTGAGGATGACACAGAGAGTCGTCACAGAGACGCATGTCCAGATGAGAAAACTGAGGCCCAGAAAGCCACCATCTCATGCCTGTGGTTGTACCACCAAAACCCAGTAGTGGCAGACTCAGGCTCCAACCTGGGTTCCCTTTGCCTCTTCTCAGTGGTCTGAAGTTCTTTAGCTGTGCCAGGTGGGGCCTGCCTTTTGTGTACACCCACATTTCTGTGTCTGGGTGTACACTGAACCCTCAGCTCAGCCCTGGGCTGTAGGTACCTTCTCTGTCCCTCAACAGTTTTCCAGGAGGGCCAGTGGCCTGCGGCCCCTTGAAACATGGTTGGTGACATGTGACTTCTTCCTTCCTGTACAAGTTGAGCACTTGCCACCCTGCTGTCTGTTTTTCCTTGCTAAGGTTCAGTTCTAATTATGTTGATTTTCTTCATCCCACCCCCTCCTGGAAGCTTATTAGGTTGAATATTTTTATTTATTATCATTTCGCCCAACTCCTGCCAGCATTTCCAATTACTCTCCCCGCTTCCTTGTAATTGTCTTTCTGTAATGGCTCTGAAACAATTGCGCTAAATGAGGTGTCTCCTGCAAGATGAGAGTCTCACTTCATTAAAGGCTAATGTATTCTCAGCTCCAGCTCTGTGGGGCTAGCTTGGAAGGAAGACATTTAAACAGCTTCTTTTATTTTATAGGGAGCAACTTTTCAGCAAAGAAGATGTCTGTGGGGTATATGTATATGTGTGTGCGTTGCCTGGATTTTAATTTAAAGAAAGTTTATGAAATAGTAGAAGTCCCCTTATTGATGAGACTATTGTCAGGTAGCTGTGATTTATGCAGATCCAGTATGAGGAAGAAAGATGGCAAGGGACTCTCCACACACATATATGCTCCCTGCCTTTCTGCCAGCACCCACTCCTTCCTCTGTTGTATTCTGCATGCTGGATCAACCCCTAAACATGTTCACCCCTCTATCCTGCCTCCACCTGTATTGTGTGCCCAGATTCCACAGTGGAGATGCTCTCCTGTTGTGCATTTTTGCAGACTCCAGTCTCTTCAGTTCATATGTCCTGACTCAATCACTCATTTATTCATTCCTTCACTTGCTCATTGTCTATTCGTTTGTCCTTTTGTCATTCATTCAGCATATGTTTATTGCCTACCCTGTTTGAGCTTCATTCAGCAGGGGCTATGTCCTTTTGGAGAAATAGAGACAGATGATTGGTGAGCCGGCACCAGTGATACAATATGGTAAGCGCTGTAATCAGGCACAGGCAGACACTCCATGAGCAGCCAGCAGGGCACCTCAGGAAATCTCAGGGGATTCTAGGAGGCTTCTAGAGGCAGAGTGGTCTGGCCTGATACCTGGAGGATGAGGAGTTAGCCAAGTGGCAGGCAGTGGGTGGAATAACTCCAGGCAGAGAGAACTTCATGAATCAGGTCCTGGTTGCCAGAGATAGCCTGGCAGGTGAGAAGAAATGTAAAAATTTCCATCTGGCAGGCACATTGTAGGACAAAGGCTGTGGTGAGAGGTGGGGCTAAGCATCAAGAAAGGTCTTGAAGGCTCTGTTCCCTAGAGACTGGTTGTGGGATACAGAAGAGCTCTAAGCAGGGGATTAATTGGCCAGCTTTGTGTTTTGGAAAGATTGCCACTATTTCAGTACATACAGTGGGTTGGAGAGAGGCAAACACAGAGGTCAGAAGATCTTGTAGGCAGCTGTTGCAAGACACCATAATGATCTGCAGTAGAGACAAGCGTATTAATCTGTCTGATTCCCAGATGGAGCAGTGACACGCTTGGGAGATGACTGGGCAAACGCGTAAAACCAGGGCAGCGTGGGACTCGCTGAGAAGTCCATGCAGTCTGCAGGTTGTGGGACCCTAGGCTCAAATTCTAGCAGATGTCTGTACCTTCATTACTATCAGCAGAAGCAGCTGAGCATTTTTGCCTGCAGGGCCCGTGGGCTGCACTTGAGCTTTTGCTCACTCCTTCAAGGAATCCAAGGTTGTTGCTCCGGAGAATCTTTAAAAGCACTCCTGGGTTAGCATTCTCACTGCTATGATGAAGAGCCAAGAAAAATAACTTGAAGTGAGGAAAGATTTTATTTTGTCTCACAGTTTCAGAGACTTCTGTTTATGGTTGGCTGGGTCCATGGCGGTAAGGCAGAGCATTATGGAGGAGAGGGCCTGTGGAAGAGCTGCTCTTTTCAGGGTGTTGAAAAAGCAGACAAGGCTGGCAAGAATGCTCACTGAGTAAAGGTGTTTGCCACTAAGCCCAGCAACTCGAGTTCAATATCCAGACCTACACGGTAGAAGGAAGTACCAACTCACCCAGGTTGTCTTTTGACCTCAACATGCATGCCCTGGCATGCACACATGCTGCTCATTCTCCACCAAAAATAAATTGAATATTTTTTTCTTTAATAATAAACAGAATAGGTCTACAAAGTGAGTCCAGGATAGCCAAGGCTACACAGAGAAACCCTGTCTCAAAAACTACCCCTCCCCAGAAAAAAAATAAAATAAGCAAAACAAAGAATTTGGAACATATTACAGCCCCCAAGTACATAGTCTTTGTGATTTATTTTTTTCTAACCAGTCCTCACTTCTGTCATATCTCTGTAAGGCCAACAAATAATAGATCCGAAATGTATTAATTTACTGATTAGATTATAGTTTCCACAATCCATAGATCCACTAGCTGGAGATCAACCTTCAGTATATAAGACTTTTAGGGGACACTTTTCATCCAAATCATAAGAACTCCTGAGCACTGAGCTGAGCAGGTCTCCTATCAGCTCTGCTCTCTGCCCTCAGAGCTTGGCCTATGCTAAGATCTCTAGTGTTGCCCCAGGAGCTCCCAAGTCAAAGGGCTGCTTCTTCCAAAGGAGGAAAGAGTCAAAAAGAGTAAAAAAAAAAAAAGGAGTCAAAAAGAAGTAAAAGGCTCTTCCTTTTCTTTTTGGGTTGGAAAGATTTAAGTAAAACCATCAGTGTCTTTATGCCTCAGGCAAACGTCACAAGGGTCCTTGGATGCTTGCCAGCAACAGTGATGTGAGATAATCATCTCAGCAACATCCTCTCACACTTATCAAGGTAGGCACCTTTTGATGCTGTTACATGCCTCTCATTTTGTTCCCACATCAGCCCTATCATGTAGATGTTGTTACAGTGTCTATTATGGAAAGGAGGACATTGAGGATCAAAAAGAATAAGCAGGCCTCAGGACACCCAAGGTTGCATTTCCTGCTCAGAATTAAAAGGAGGAAGGAGTCTGGCTACAAGAGAGCCAGTCTGGGTACTTTTGTACCCAGGAGAGATGGCTTGGCTCTGTCCCCATTTGCTGATTCCCCTACCGTCTTCATTTGGACAGATCCTTCCAGGTTCTATGCAAATGCCACTCCCTCCCTCCCCTAGACGCAGCCAGCAGTTCCTTCCTCCCCAGTTCCCAGAATACATACATTGCTCAGTTAGAGTCCTGCTGAGTTGCTTCTATTTCTTTGCATGTCTGTCACCTCCACTTTAGATTTTTCAAGGAAGGGATCTTGGCTTTCTCCTTTTTATATCCTGGGCACCCAGCACAGACGCTGGCACACAGTAGGTTTTCTATGAATAAATAAATGCTGTCAGGGAGCCCTGGGTACTCAAGGGGAACCCTAGAGGACACAGCAAAAGATCCTCAGTTTCCTTTTCTTACTAGGAAGCAAGCTATCAAAATAGGCTCCAGGGTGAACTCTATGCCCTTAGGAGTTTCCTGGTAATAAAGGGGGCAGTCATTGAGACCGAAGTCTTTCTGAGTACCCTAGAAAGGTATAGAGCTGAGGTAAGTGTTTCTTTTGGGTTGGAAGACTAAGGAAGCAGTGCGTTGTCTAGCTGGATATTAATCCTGATGAGGTGCTTATGTAACACCAGGCTCCCTCCACCTCTCAGGGATTGAAAAGCACACACACCAAGGAAACAAACAAATGGAGTGCACAGCACTTGTGCCATTAGACAGCTGGAGAGAGAGGAGATGTACACTTATGATGTCCTCAGCAAAACTTTGGCACCGAGCAACTTCCAAACAGCCTTTAGGAATAAAACATATCTTTAAAGATTCCAATAGAAAAAGTTAGCAACGGTTTCCCATCTCCCCAAACCTCAAACCACACTCTGACAGCCACTCTGCCAAGGCTGCTGTAAAAAGTCTTCCCGCTCTGTTTACAGGAGGGCCCTTCTGCAGCCCCAGGGCAGTTAGCAAGGGCAATAGGGGTCGGGGGTAGGGAGGTGAGTAAAAAGAAGTTCTGTCTTTCCCCAGTATCTGCAGGGTCTCCATGATGATTTAACTTGGCAAGGATGAAAATACTCAAGGAAAGTTTGCAATTGTCCTGAACATGTGCAGACTTCTCTTTCTTGTCATCATTCCTTCAACAATACAGTTTATCAACTATTTTACACAGCATTTTTGTTGCAGTAGCTATTATGAACCATCTAGAGATATTTGAAGGATATGGGAACATATTCATGTTATATATGTTACATGTGGTTAGTATAAGCCGTTTTAGTTATATAAGGGACTTGACTATCTACAGATTTTGGTGTCTGTAAGGGACCCTGGGACCAATTGTCTAGAAACACCAAGATTTTTGTATAATTTTTGTATTGTATAAGCCCTGAGAGCCAGGAACCTTGGTTCTGAAGCACAGCTACTACATAAACAGCTGGATGACTTTACGTGACTTCCCCTTTCTTAGCCTCAGTTGTGAATGTTTGTAAAGTGAAGAGAGCAGCCAGTTCTGCCCTGCCTGACTCATAAGCTTGTTGGAAATCTATGTCCTGTACAAAGAAGGGGACTACAATCATGGACTTTGCCTGTCTTAATACCTGGGATACAGAGTCCTCAGTCTGATCTGGTAAGCTCCCTTTTTTTCTTGCTCTAGAGATAAATCCTGGCCATACCTTGCTTTCTCTGACATAGGAAAAATGTCAGATGAATTAAAAATCTGAGGTTCGAGGGAACAGATAAGAACTCTTGAGCCCAAGGGAAATGAGAAACTGGCCTGCCTATGGCAAAGCAGTAGATAGTTTAGAGTATAAAGTCATAGGATCCTGAAACGAAGCTAGACAAAAATGTCATTTTTGAGGATCTAGCTTAGTGATAAAGGACTTGTCTAATAAGCATGAGGCCTTGAGTTTCATCCCCACTGTCCTAGGGGAAAACAAAATGTCTCAACCATACTGATTAAAGACAAACCACCTAAATATAAAGACATCTAAATACTGAGATGTAACAGCAAGTAACACAGTTTTATCCTTTTATATTTAGTATCCTCCAGGAAAGAAAGTGACTGTCCCAGGTTCCTTAGCCAGTAACTACATGTAATAAAACCCTAGCTTGTGTGGATGAAATGAGCCATTAGATGCATGGGTTCTTAGTGAGGGCTCTAACCAGATATCTACTCCCTTCCAGACTCCAGGAATATTTCCTTGATCCTAAACCACCTCACTGGCCCTGAGCCCAAGCCGCACTCAGACCTTGAGATCAGGTACTTGACGTGAGTCTAGCTACTTCCGTGCTGAAGCTGACAGGAATGACACTGGTCCTGAGGCCTTGGCTTTGGCTTTGGCTCTATCATTTTATTTCATTTGACCAATGCTTATGGAAAGCTTGTCACATGCCAGGTCCTAGACAACTTAGGATTTTAGTGGTGGGGCAAGGAGTCCATGGAACACTTTAGAGTAGCTTAAAAACACACCAGACATTTTCAAAAGGAGATATGAAAGATATAACTTCTATACAATGTGGTATACCAGTGAGGATGGGCTGGTCGATTAGAATTGTAAAGTGGGATGTAGGGACAGGTTTTGTTCACTTCGGGAAGCTGTCAAAATTCCAAGCTCAGCATTTCAAATAAACACCATCAGTACTTGGATGGTCCCTGCTCTGTCGCCCCTACCCATCGCTAGAAATAATGCCTCCTGTAGAACCCCATGCCTACTCTCCACCAGCATTCCTTCTGAGGGCTCAGTGATATCCCTCTATTAGAAACTGTAAATCAGGAGTAAAGGACATATAAACAAGAGCAAGGCCTGTCATTGGGACAACTTGGCCTGTCCAAAAAGGTGGATAGGATGAGTCCAGACTGATCTCTGGTATGATCAGGGTAATGACTCCAGCCCTGAGGAGTCAAAGGACTCACTTTATTCCACAGCAGAAGTATCCGCTGTAGACCAATGGCAGTATTACACTTCCAGGCTGGGAGAAGCTACCTCTCCTTTACCAGCATTGTTGCTGGCAGCATCTTTGTTTCCTTATGGTGCCTTTGAGTTGTTTCTTTTAAAAATCATTGACTTCTTTTGGACGTGTAACTGCCTGCTACCATCAGAACTGAATGGGCAGCCGCAGAATGGCACCCTAAAATCCTATGTCAGGGAAGAGGCTAAGATCTCCTAGTTCATTTTCTGGTTCACAAACAACTGGACCCAGTTTCCACTGCACCTCAGGGTCCATCCAGGAGGCTGCCTCAGGAATCAGACAGGCCAAAGAAACGAGGGAGGACCCGAGTGGAGCTGGATGTAGAGAACTCAGTTCTTGCTTCAGGAACTCCTGAGTCTGCCTGGGACCTCAGAAGGTCATCTTGTGTTATTCCTATTCCTTGACAGGACTGCACTTGACTAACCACCGAGGCAGCCAACCACGACAATCTCCCTGTCCCTAGGATTACCTACACCCAACAAGTAGAGAAGAGACCTTAGCTGAAGAAAATGTGTAGATGGCTGGGATGTCACTTTCTCAGGACGGCTGAGGAGATTCAGGAGTCCCCGGAGGCTTTGGGGAATAGATTGTTGGATCCACTAAGCTTGTGTCTTCTGAAGTATGTCAGGGCTTGTTACTCAGTGGCGCCCCCACCTTCCTCTGAATCTATTGTCCAATAAGAAGTCCTGTATAACTCCCCCGCCTCGAAGGGTAAAATGGAAACAAGTGAGGCATTTCCTACCAGGTAGCACTCATTGTGCTTGTATGAGGGAAGGACCACCTCCCCAGTTTCTCCACTAAAGTACCCTGATGCTAACTAAGTCAGTACTGGGTGTAAAGAGCCTGAGCTCCCCAAGCGGACCATTCACCTGGTTTTGGGGACTGGTGACCATCTCACCTTCCCTGCAGTGTTCTCATCCTTGCACCCCTGATCCTCACAGTTTCCTTCTTGTTCACCAACCCACTGGCTCTCTGGCACCTGACCGATGCTTTCTCTTTAGATAGTTGACCACTTCTTGGTTGCCCTGAAGATCAACCCTAACATTCTTCACTGCCTCAGCTGCTCATATGTCTTAGCCATGATCTTCTTCCTAGAGCAGGGGATGGGGAAGGCTCCTGCCACCTCTGCTGTCAACATAAAAGCCTTCCAGTGTGGCTTTGGTGGGATGGGAAGAATTGCGGGATAATTAAGTTGCATTTCTGCACATTGTTTACTGTTGCTCTCAACCAATCACTATTCCATGGGGGCTAATCTGTGTAGGGTTTTTATTTTTTCCTTTTCAGTGCCTCTTCATATCACATTCTTCATTATGCTTCGGTTACAATTTTAATTTTACTATTATTAAATCTTCCCCTAAGCTGTATTATTCTGTGCCTCTGAGCTGGAATTCCTGATTTGGGGACTGTTTACATCTGGGCCTGTTCACAAATGGTTGCTCTTGTTTACCGAAGAATATACATTAAAACTCAGGGCCGGAAGAACCACTCTGCCTTGCTCCAACCCACCTACTTGTCAGTTATAGGAAATGGAGGAGAAGTGAGCCAACGAGCAGTCAGGATGTGGCTCTTCTTGAGACTTTGCTGATGAAAGAGTATCTTCATAGGTTCTAATGAGCAAACCAGTGTGGAGGCAGTCGAGTGCCAGGGCTGGACAGGAGCTGGAGTCTTAGTTTTCAAACCCCACAATAGTACAGTGCTCTGTGCTCATTCCAACCGTAAGCCTTTGCATGGGGTTTGGAATCAGATCATGATTTGAAGCCCGACTTCTGCATCTACTAGACTTCTAAAACTGAGCAGTTACATAACTTCTTTCAGCCTCAATTCCTTTTGTTTTCAAAGATAAGGAAGAGGGGAGGGCTTGTTAGTTTCATCCCTAACTGAGGAGCTATTGACAGTTGATGGCTTCAGGGAGCAGGGGAGACTGTGGTAGGTAGATCAAACTACAGTAGCTGGCTAGAACTATAGGAGTAGCACAGCGGGTCATAAAATTATTAAATAGATAGATAAATAGATATATAAGACCAAAGTTAAGAGGGGTTTAAGAGATTGGGGTGAGGGTGGGAGGAACTACAAGAAGGAGTTTAGATTAATATATCAAAATTCATTGTGTGAAATTCTCATAGAATTAATAAAAATGTATTTAAAAAGAGATGAAGTGAGGAGGTGATGATGCTGGTCCCAGAGCTTGGAAGAAAAGAAGCAACATCCATACAGGGACAGTTCCTGACAAAGACAAGGACTTATTAAAGAGTAGTACATTATTAACCTGTTCTCTGTTGCCGTAGCAAAACACCTGAGGCCGGATACTTTATTTTTAAAAGGAGTTTGGGGGGCTTCCCAGGCTTCTGGAGATTCAATAACTAGGTACTGGAGCCTCTTGGGCTCTGGTGAGGGCCTTATGGCAGATGACATCACAAAAGGTGGTTCAGGGATTAAGAGAAGTTCGGATGCTAGGCTTACTCTTGATTCTGATGAACTCTTATGCTTAGGTCTTGTCCCCCGTGACCTAGCCACTTCCTAATGGGTCCATTTCTTAAAAAGTGCAGCCGCCTCTCAACAACGTCACAACTCCAGGACACAAAACCTTGGGAGACGCACTCAACCCATTATCCGAGTCACAGTAAGGATGAGGCGACGTTGCTTCCATCATCATAATTACCATTTCCTAATTCTGTCTCTTTGCTCATTTTGCTCCCTCTGTCACCCATCTGGTGTGTGCTTGCTCACTAGCTTTGCATGAGAGCTCTGAGGCCTAGGCCTGCCTCTGGTCCCATCAACAAGCCAATGGAGTGGAGTAGGACACACTCTCCATATGCTTATGAGTGCTGGTGGAATTAGTGACCTGCCTTCCCCAAATGACAGGGTGCTAGATTCCAGGGCACTGTGTCTTGCAGAAGAAAGCAGCCCTATTGCAGCCAAGTGTGACTGGTCCTGGGATCCTGAGAGCCCAGAAGCAGCTGCAGGCCCCCACTGCCCAAGCTGGCAGAACCAGTACAGTCAGTCACTGTGGTTGCTACCCCAGCACCCCTAAACCCCCACCTTCCTCCTGGACTTCCATTTGCTTCTTTCTTTCTCTATCACCCTGTCCCCCCATGCTGCCACATACACACTAAAACCATAACTTTTTCCCCCTTTCCCATTATCTCTAACCCATATACTCCGGGAAGTTTAATTTGTTCTCGGTAGTAATCACCATTAACTAGAAATTGTCTTTCTCTGTGTAAACACGTCATTAGTGAAGCTGGTTTTCTGCAGGGTCCAGATTTCATTTTTATTAAAATGAAACACTTTCAGGCTCCTCACTGTGTCCAAGGAAAGAGAGTATAATTTTAACCCATTGGGTTGGCCACAGATAATTGGGCTGGCATTTGATTGGACGATTAGGGAAATATCTTCTTTGCATGCAGTATAATTTGCATTTTTTTCCCACTTATATGAAGCTAAGTCATGCTTTCGTACACAGGCAGTTTTAATGAGCATTATAAATCCTAATGAATATATTTTCATGTTCATTTTATTGGCTTGTTTTTATTACTAGAGGTCTGAAAAACAGGGCCAGTGAGGGAGCTGCAGAGGAAATGGCAGAGAAGTGCTGTGGCAGGCTCTCCACCCCTCCTCTTCTGCCTTTGGCAGCCAGGGCTGTGAGCATGGTGGGAGGGGTCATCTAGGTTTTCTTTAACCAAGTCAAGGGACTTTCCCAAGGGAAACAGAGAGTAGCCCACACCTGGGAACCTCAGCTGAGCTCCTGCCGCAGCCTCTGCCTGAGCTGCAACATCACATACTGCAGAAGCTAGAAGGCAACAAGCCCCACTCCATCATGGCCTATGATGGAAGACCATGCAGAGCCTTTGGTGAATAGCAGGATCTCAGAGCAGCTCAGTCAAATGGAAATAAGTTGGGTCCTGGTTCACAGAACACCCATTTCCAACACCGAAAGCAGTTAGCACCACAGAGCACAGTCCTCTCCTGGGTGGTGTAGGAAGTTTGTCATCGTCTCAAGGCCTTAGCACATTGCTACACGGGTCAGGGACAGGCTTAGGAGTTCTGCCAATCCTAAAAGACAATATTTTCATTTATTCCCTCACTCATTCAATATCATGTATGTCGTCAACATAAACAAGTAGTCCTGAAGTTTTCTGCCAGCTTGAATAAAAAATAATTCAGAAATATGGAATCAAGAAAATAATCTTTCCATCTTGAGGTTCTAGTTCCAGCTCTCCATGGACACCAGGAGTTTGGTGTCTTTCCTTGGACATCTGAAGTCCCCTAGCCCTTCTGTGCCAGGAATCCACAACACATCAGGTCTCCTGTGCCCTGAGTCTAGCTGTGCACTTCTGCTTGACCATTTCCTCCAGCAGAAGGCCATCTTTCGTATTTCTTCCTTTCAGTATCTAGAGAATCACCACCTGCCTTTGCTCAGGAGGGCTGATGTGGGGAGCCTGTCTGGGATCTGTGTGTCCTTGAGTGGCCTCCATCCTGTGGCCTATTGCTTCTCATCACAGCCTGTTTTAAGACCAACCCACTGACCTCCCAACTCCACTTCTCCCAATACATCCCTCTCAATCTTTCTTTTTTTCTTCTTCATCAGAAAAGTATTTGCCGCTTACCTAAGTTGGGGATTTTGAGAATGTTTTAGAAGTTAAGTTAAAAAAAAAATAGTTCAGTTGCCTTTATCATCATTCCTTCAAAATGACGGCCCAACACCTGGGATGATCTCCCTTGCAATGGATCATGCAAGTGAGCACTTGCTGAAACATCTCCCTTCCCTCCCACCCCCCACCCCAAGCCCATTCTTACAGTCAGGGCTGAACACATCTTGCAGTGGCTTTCAGGACAGATGATTTTTTTTTTCAGCTAGGCATGTGTTTACTGAACATCTGCCATGTGCTAGAGCCTGTGAAGATAGGAAACACTAACAAAGAGGCCTTGTGCTGTAGGGGTAAGAGTGCTGGCCCGAAAAGGGAGCCTTGGTTAGTTAAATTTGGCCTTGGCTGATGTACTGCTCTCTACTCACTCATCACGTGGGAAAAGTAAGCTTTAACTATGAAGCAGGAGGTGATAAAAATTTAAATGAGATAGTGATGGTGGCAATGATTTGGAAACTGTAAATGCTGACTCATTATTTGGATGAGATACGACCATCTAAATGGTACTGGTGGTTTAGAACATGGTCTTGGTCCTGGGTCCTGACCTACCCTGTCATGGTAAGGGGTGTAGAGAGATGCTTGTAGTTAGAAAGGGATGTTGACACTTTGTAGAGTCAGAGACAATGGGTGGATTGGGATGGTTTCATGGATCCAACTTCATCCTCTGCTCTGAACTCGAACCCAGTCACTTCTCTGAGTGCATAGCTCTTTCCCTTGATAAATGGTTAAGACATTGCTTCTCTGGGATGGAACAGTGCCCTGTGACCACCACTCACTCCTATCAGGTGTGTATTGGTAGGTGTTGTGCTTCCTTTATCATTGCAAATTTATGGTCAGGGGTCCTTGCCATGGCTTCACATCACCCCTCCTCACCATCACACTCACAGTGCCTCGGTATGGAGTCAGGAGCCATCTGCTCAGTAAATGCTTTCAGTGATCTCACTGGCCAGAGTGGAAGCACCAGCAATAGTCTTGACCAGCAAATCTCCTTCGCAAGTGGGGGCTGAGTTCACAACTGACTAGTGAGCGCTCATGGTTTCCTTGTCAGATCAGTAAAACATAATAGAAATGTTTGGAGATAGCACATTTTTGTTAAGAAGTTAAATAAGTAAAAAAAAAAAAAAAAAACAATCAACAGGCCCATTGCCAAACCAGACCTTCAATTCTGGAGTGTCACAGTGACTGCTCAGTCCTTCGCTGACCCAAGTCTCTATGTCCATGGGGCCAAGCCATCATAAGAACCATTCCTTGGAGGCTCAGGAAGTCAGGAGAATGTAGACAATCTGCCAGTGCCCTGTGACCAAGCTTAGGCTGGCTGGTGGGTAAGAGTTTAAAGGAAAGTTAATTCATTGTGAAGTGAGCAGGAAGGGGTCTTAGCCACAACTAAGGAGGACTACTGGCTCACCCGACACTTTGGTGGCATACGAAGTTCTACATGAAAAGAAGGGTGAGGGTCAGAGTGAGAATGTGGGGGTGGCCCTGGGAGAGGGATTTCCTCTGCATATCTCTTTCCATGAACAGGAATGATGACCCCTGAGGGCCAGGAAAGCTAGTCAGACTGGAGAGAATGTAAAGGCTTGTGTTCTGGCCTCCTGATAGGAGACCGAAAGTTGGCTGACCAGCTAATAGGGCTGCCCAAGGACAGAAGTGGTTGCACCTCTCTGAGAAGGTATTTGTTGAGCATCAGAACCTAGCACAGATTAGCACAGGGGCACGGGTGTGCAAACAGTTGGTTGGCTGTAGGACACCTGATGAACTCTAGGTATTATGGAATGGCAGGAGATTGTCATGCCTATCGCTCCATTGTTTTTTTTTTTTTTTTTTTTTTTTTTTGTTTTTTCCTCTTTCTGTGTTTCTGGTCCTGTTCTTCTGCTTTCTGATGAAATCCTCTGGACCAAAGCCTTCTTGCCAGGGAGGAACGCAGACCACAGCTGGAAAGCCAGCTGCTAGGCTGTCTCATCTACCCCTCCTCCACTCCAGCACCTCCTCACCTCTCCTTTCTCCTCCTCTAACTCCCTGCCTCTCAACTCTGTCTACTTCTCCCACTCCTTCCCATCTGCTCATAAACT
Organism: Psammomys obesus; assembly: GCF_907164565.1. Classification (NCBI taxonomy): domain Eukaryota; kingdom Metazoa; phylum Chordata; class Mammalia; order Rodentia; family Muridae; genus Psammomys; species Psammomys obesus. Next base: position 491,453 of record NW_026596039.1, on the reverse strand, counting down.
CACATGCCTTCTCCTTTTTGTGTGCTCCTTTCTATTCCTGTGATCAGCTCCCCACATCCCAATCTCTCCCGCTCTCCTTACTCATCTTCTGATGCCCCCTCCCTAGCTTCCCCTGGTGGTGTCTGGAAAGGACTCCAGTTAGAGAACCGATCTGCATCCCACTCTTGGGAGGGATTCTGGAATGAAGGATGAGTTACCATGGGAGCACCAGTAGCTTGGAGGAACAGAGCCCCGGCCCAAGATTTCTCTTTCTTGGGCCTCAGTTTCCCCAGAAATAATGGAGAAGCCGTTGCACCCATAAGGATATGCTGTGTTTCATAGAGACCTCTTTTGAGATAGTCGGGTTCTGCCCCCTCCCTAGCCCAAGCCTGGCTGGCACCAGGTTCCTTTCCTGGCTGGAGCAAGTGTAACGCTTGGGGTAGGGGCGGGGGTCGGAGCCCACCGAGGGGCTCTGCTGCCTAGTTTAGGCAAACAGCAGGGACTGCTGGCGGCAGCTCCAGCCCCCACTTATGCTGTAACAGCTGCAGTCCAGCTGCTGGCATCCCTGCTGGGGGAGCGTGCTAAACCTCTCTGGGGTCAACGCTGTGGTATGTCGGTTTCCATAGCAACCAGCCAACGGGCCACTTTCTCAGAACAATTCCCCTACTCAGCCGGATTCTGGACTTAACTCAGCCCAAGGGCATGTGCTGAAGAGCAGAGCGGGATAGGGGAGAGGGCGCCTAGGGTCCCCACTCGGCCCCACAGAAAGTGGTTATCTCAGTCTTGTCTTCACACACTGGTTGGATCAGAGGCTAAGACTGCAGGAAGTCTTCCGGTCTGGCTGGCCCTGAGCCCCTCTCCGTGACACTGCTACCTCCCATTGCCCATCCCCAGACCCCCGAGCCTGGGCTGCTTGGAAGATAGCTCAGGCCTTTGTTTGGGTACAGACAACAGCTGCTTGGCCAGGCTTAGAGCTGGAAGCGAAAATCCCGGGTTGTGTACAGTGTAGGTGTGTGTATGTGTGTGGTGTGAGTGGGTGGGGGCACTTTCCCGTTTTTTTTTTTTTTTTTTTCTGCCTTCCATCTCTGTACCCTTGCGAAAATAAAGGAATCCCACTTGCCCCATCCATGTGACCTCATGGAATGGCGCCCGAATAAGCTCTCTCTCCCTTTTTAGGGGTGGGAAATAATTGCTGCTCAGAAATAAACTTCCTGGAATAGAGCAGTCTGGTTTGGTCCCTGACACTGTCAGAAAAAGGTGAACACTCAGTGTAGGAGTTACAAGGAACCTTGGTTCATTTTCTGGACAAGAAACTGACACTCAGTGGAAAATAGATGCCTGGGGACACGTTACCAGGCACCAGCGCTGCTGTCTGCTTCGCGCCTCCAGGAACCTGGCCAGTGTCTGTCTTTCCCCAGGTCCTCTGGAATGCACCTCGGTCCCCTCTGGACTTGCTCTGTGGACTTTGTTTCTGGACAGTTGACTTCTAAAAAGAACCTACTAGGAAGTGAAGAATGAGGTTAGACTGAGTTGATGAGGAACCCCAAGAACTACAGGGTTGAGCACTGGGGCTAGAACTTGGAGACGCTATGTGGGTGGTCCCTGAAAGGACCTGAGAGTCACAGAGTGTTATTCCCGGGGCCTGTCCAGCTGTTTTGATCTATTTTCTTCAGTGGTTTCACTTTTAAGGAGCCCAGTTCTGCTGTCTCCACACCCTTAAAACCAGGGGACAGAGGCCCATGCGCCCGCAGCTGCACCCAAGCACACAGCCTCTCTAAGCCCTGGAAACAGGTGTGGGATTACGTTCCCACCCCCAGCCCCGCCTCCTGCCTCGGGGGAATCAGAAAAGTGGCCAATTTTTAGACACTGAAGGTTTTTCCCACCTATGAAATGGGAGCGCGTCTTCTGAAGGCTCTGCGGGGTAAAGAATGGGTTCCAAAGCCAAACAAAGCCCAAAGAACTCCAGGGCTCCTTACAAGTTCAGACCTTTCAAGAAACGTGCTAAAAACCTAAAAACCCAATTTTACCTTGATGCGGAGGGGCCATTGTCACTTCATTCAAATCTTATGAACAAACCCCACTCTTGTAAACACTAGCATCTATAAGGCCTTTCTCCACTTGTATTCCTCACAACCACACTCCTCACCCTAACTATGTCTGGGTGCTTAAGGCCACCAGTGCTGTCTTTGCTTCCCAGGGTGGGACACTGCTCTAGAGCAAGGGAAGAGAGTGTTCTAGCCAAGCACCTGTTGGGGGAGCTTTAAGGGGGAGGTGTGCTCTGTCAGGAAGCAGGCCCCTGTTCTCCAGGGGCCAATGGCTGCCCAGTAAGAGGCACAGTCATAAATGTGAGCTGAAGAGAACTACTCTGCCTCCACAAGGAGGTAAGCTCTCTGCTTTCAGAAGGGATAAAACTGAAACACAGACAAGGGCTTGTCCAAGGTGATGTGGTGCTTTTCCAGTTTACCTCTTTACTTCACTTCCAGAAACACATGCATAATTAGGTGATAAGCGCTACCAATGAAGTACATCTCCAGCCCTGGTTTCCTTTACTGGAGAGAGAACCTTTTACCTTTCCCGGGCAAGGAAAAAAAGTAGGAAAACAGTGCTGCTTTTTTTTTTTTTTTTTTTTTAAGTGAAATGGGTATATGAGGATATGAGAAGGATGTATTAGTTATTTTTAAACAGAATTTAAAAATAATGGTAGGTTCATAAATTAAATGGATCATATTTCAGTTTTCAAAAAGCTCACCCTCTTAGAAGGAAAGAGACATCCAAAGTCCTCTAGGGGATGTCTAGAGGATGTAGGTGGGTGGCACCTACATGTACTATGGAAAGGTTTCTTGACCATAAGCAATATGATATGGTGACATTTCATCTGAAAACTGAGCCAGCTACTGAGTGGCTAACAGGTGAGTATTATATACAGCGTGGATACACTAGGCGAAAGGATGACTCATGCCCAAGGCGGGATAAAGAGACAGCCCAAGACTTCATCGTGCTACTATCGGGTCATGCAATTCAAAACTTCTGCATTGTGTATTGCACCATACTTCCTCTTTCCTGGCCTTACCCCCCACGCCCTGTCCTCAAGAAAGAGCCTGTCTCTTCTGCATGTGAACCACTGAATGCCGAGTCACCAGCTATAAGCCCTTTTCCACAGCAGAATAAATTTATATGTAAGGGGAAGACTCCTCAAGAGAAGATGCACTGCTAGACATTTCATCTAGTAATTTCTGTCTTAGTTTGGCTTCCAATTCTGTAATAAAACACCATGACCAAAAGCAACTTGCATAGGAAAGGGTTTTTATCCTATTCTTCCAGGTATCAGTCTATCACTGATGGAAGTCAGGGCAGGAGCTCAAGCAGGACAGGAGCCCAGAAGCACAAGGACATGGAGGAATGCTGCTTACTGGATTGCTCTTCATGGCTTGCTTAGTCTGCTTTCTTATACGACTCAGAACCACTTAACCAGGGATAGTACTGCCAGCCGGCAGTAGACTAGGACTTTCCACATCAATCATTAATCAAGAAAATGTTTCACAGGCTTGCCAGTAGGCCAGCCTTATGGAGGCAATTTCTCAACTGAGGTGTTCTCAGATGACCCCATCTTGTATCAAGTTGACAAAACCAAACAAAACCAACTAGGATATACAAAGGAAAAAAAGAACAAATGGGGAAAATAAAGAGACAACCCTAGAATGCCTAGATTGTATCCAGGTCTTAGAGTGACATTTCTGTAAAAATTGGTTCTTCCTTTTTGCTTTTATGTATTTGAGACAGGAACTGTTTGGAGTCCTTGGAGGCAAAATTTTTTATCCCTACAATGTATCAGAACTGACATTGCTCTCCCGGTGCCTGAAACAGTTGTCAGCCACTGCACAGACCTGGGCCAATGTCTTTATTCAGCTAAATCACTATTTCTTCTTCTATCTTCCTTTTCCCTCCATCATCGAAAACTGTCACAAACCCAAAGGTATGTTTCTGTGCTCATGTGTTTAAATGCTTTCTCCTGTTACCCGGATTTCACTCGTGCTCTGAGATGGTACCTTAGGAATCAAGAGATGGGTCCAGAAGGTTATGCTGGTCCAGGAGGCATGATGAGAAAGTAATTGTGACTGTAGCTTGTCCTTCTTACATACTCATACCCTGTATTTGGTGGGGATTTCCTCTCTTTCCCTTTCAGGGTGGGGCTCCTTCAGTTGTGAGAGAGAAGAAGATGGTGCTTAGAGGAACTCTCCAGTCTCTAAACTGGGGTGATTAACTCTGCTCATTTCAATGAAAGGGACAGCCAGACTTAAGCAGGTAGCTGGGAGGAGAGATACCAACTCCAAACATATCTTAGGGCCAGAGCCAGAGCTCAGTGTCCCACTACAAGTGAGATTTTTCTACCCAGCTTCTTGATAAATGGAGCCTGGGTGTGTGTGCATGTGTGAGTCACTGTATCTGATTTATAGACACTGTGTGAATCAGTAGACACAGGAGGAAGAGTGGGCAGGCACAGAGAATTGCCTGAGATCAGAGGCCTCATTAGAACAAGGACCTAATCAGCATTATTTATGAAGGGGTTCTGGGCAGGAATCTGTGGTAAAGTGGTGTGTGTGTGTGTGTGTGTGTGTGTGTGTGTGTGTGTGTGTGTGTGT
>NW_026596039.1:355901-486824 GCF_907164565.1 Psammomys obesus | reverse complement strand
TGTGTGTGTGTGTGTGTGTGTGTGTGTGTGTGTGTGTGTGTGTGTGTTGGTGGAGTGTTCTGAATGAGGTGGAAGGAGAAAAGGACAGAACAATTTAAAGTCTAGGGGTCGGAGAGCTGTTAAGACTTAGAACTTTGTTGTGTGTTATTGCCTTGGAGTTTTCTCACCAGTTTCTCCAGAAGAGATTGGGGCAGAAGCTGCCAGCAGGTGTTAAGGTAGAAGTCACTCTCTCTCAGCAGTAGGAAGCTACTTCTCCCTTGCATCCAGGTCAGTACTGGCTAGTGGTGACAAAACAGCGTATAAAACTTGTTTGGCAGCTTTAGGATAAGAACACCTGTGAGGGCAGAGGGCCCTCCTGGCTGCATGTGACAAAAGCCTCTTGCCTGGAGGAGTCCTCAGTTTAGTGTGTGTACAGCATGTATCCTCCAGGGTCAAGACTCAGGCAAGCACAACTTGGCTGCATCATCTTAGAATTCCATGGTCTCCTTGGGCAGACTGGAGGCCAAGAAATGGCCTCTGTTTCCATTAGTCATTCTGGCACCAGAAACCCAACAATAGTGGCTTTCCAGAGGGGAGTTAGGGATGGAGCCAGTTTCACAGCAGGTGTCATCAGGGTAGGGGTGGGGGTGGGGGACAGAGGCTACTGTCCTTGTTCCCTTTCTGACCCAAATGCTACTAAAGACGGTCCCTGGCACAGTGACCGCCAAGTGCCCCATGGGAGGAGAAGGATGAAAGAGATGGGAAATTCTCGTAAATTTTTAATCTGAAAAATAAAGAAAGTGTGAATTAGAATTAATGCAGGTATTAAATATTTAAAGTTTCTGTACTCACTTTCATTTTTAACATATTCCTCCCTCAAAAGCCTCCATAACGCTTGTCAGATTTGTTCTCAAGATGTCCCTGTCTCTCCACCTCCCCCCAGGCCTAGCCCCAAAGTTAGAATGCAGGTATTCATCATCCTGATGGAAATTTTCATTTTATTTCTCCTACAGGAACCATCTGATCTCTCTCTCTCTCTTTATATTTATGCTCTCTCTATATGGCAGCATAAATAATTAATGCCATTATAAACACATCCTATGCAAAATATTTATTAGAAAAAATAACTCTTTAATTTGGCATGTCATTTAATTCCAATCATAGCACACAGGCTACAATTAATGCCAGGACTGGGAATCCAGCCCGGCTGCTAACACTTGCACAGGTACAAGAAAGTCTCCCACACTGAAGCCCCTTGGACTCTTGGTTGTTTTTTCCACTTATATTCATTTGATTGATGGAAGCCGATGGCATCAGGCGTGTAGCGGGAGTGGGGCTGGGTGTGAGTGTGTGTGGAGGCAAGGCAGAGATTTACTTCTGTCTTTTCTAGAATGGCAGGCAGGGGTGTTGTGGATTTGGTATCATGCTTCTGAAAGGCTGCTGAGCACTCAGATATGGGTCCTTCAGTACAGCTTCATGGGAACAGATCCTATCCTTGGAATCCAAAGGCCTGGCTTTGGGTAGGATAGCAAATAGTATCCTAGAGTTGGATTTCATGCATGTATTCATTTAACAAATATTTATTGAGTGTTCTACGTGTGCTAGGCATTGTGGTGAGTAGTGGAAATATAACAATAAATAAGATGGGGGTGGAGATGAGAATATGCAGTTCCTGAATATTTTACCATTGCCTCTGCTCAGTCCCCCTTTCCAGCCAAACACACTTTCTGGCTATCTTAAGGCATCTGTCAGTGCAGCTCCACCCCCAGGTTTTAAGAAATCGTGGCTAATATTTGAATAACTCAGTGTTCCTAGTTTTATGGATTCCCATGGGCCACAACCTTGCCAGTAACAGTGAAGATACCGCCACCCACTCTTCCCTGGGAAGGATCCTGCAAACCATTTGACTTGTATCCACATTCTTCTCTCCTGGCTCCAGTGTGGTCCTCCCTCTGCAGCTAAGGGAAGTTTCTTTGGGAAAACTGTTGAATCCATCATGATATATTTCACCATGAGTCATCTCCACGGAGGGCCCAGACTCTGAGGGTTTGATTTCTGTTTTAATATGGCATTTTCTAGCCTTTCCTCCCTTTGACTATCTTCTGTAAGTGTCCCCAGGCCTGGCATTCAGTGTGTGTTCTCAAGCTTAAAAGCCATCCATCCACTTGTGGCCCAGATTCTTGATAATTTTTTTTTTTTTTTTTTATGTGGCAGAGAATAATGAGGAACAACTCCTGGCTTGGAAAAAAAAATCTTTTGCAGCTAACAAGTTGCCAGTCTGTTATAACTTTCACCAAGAATGAAATTAAAACGAATGGTGACTTTCATGTCTCTAAAAATAAGATGATTGGAAGAAATGTGGAACTCAAAACTAGCATTTTGTTCCTTCCTAGACTTGGATTCATGGTGCTGGGCCAGTGTTCATTTCACTGTTGCTTCCCCCCCACCCCTTGGCTGGCTGGCTTGCTTCCTTCCTTCTTTCCTTCCTTCCTTCCTTCCTTCCTTCCTTCCTTCCTTCCTTCCTTCCTTCCTGCCTACCTGCCTATTTGTCTTTTCTTTATTTCTTTCTTTCCCTCCTCTTCTCCTCCCCTCCTTCTCCTCTTCCTCCTCCTCTTTTGTGTTCTTCTTGCTCTTCTTCTTGAGACAGGATCTCATTGTGCTTGCTTTGAAGACTAGACTCATAGAGATCCCTCTACCTCTGCCTCATGAGTGCTGGGATCAAAAGCCTGCGCCTTTTCAGCTGTTCCCAAGCTGGCTCATTCTGTACCTGAGAGTGACCTTGAACTTCTGATTATCTTGACTCTGACTCTCAAGCACTAGGATTCTAGGTGGCTTGTGTTACAATGCCTACTGCAGAGAGAGGTTGGTATCTGTCTTGAGAGGTCTTCAGGTATATCAGGTGCTATCAATTGGCTGGAACCAAAGATGCTCGGCTTCAGCTGCCTTGGAGATGACACCTAAGGTCCTTCAGGAATCATAAGTATGGTTCCATCTCTGAGCCTTTCAGGGGAGCTGATGATCCTCTCTAGAGATTTGTAGCATGAACATTTAAAGGACTTCTCAGTTCCTTGCCTTGCTATTTCCAGTCTGTAGGGACAGCCACAGGATTAGGTCCTACCCAGGATCTAGGACGCACTCTGACCTTCTTTATTAGGAAGGTGGTCAAGAGCTCTGGATTAGTCCCCTTGGTCATTTTGCTTTGATTTCAGAAAGTAGGCTTCTTTCTGAAAAAGAAAAAGTGGGCTTACTTCTAAGACCAGCTCCCATTTGATAAGATATTCAGAATATTTCTCTGGAGAGAGATGGCTCAGCAGTCAGGAGTGCCAATTGTTCTAGCAGAGGACTGGATTCAGATCCCCCCACACACATCAGATAGCTCACACCTGTGTGTGTGTACACACACACACACAGAACATATACACATAAATATAAGCAAACCAAACGCCTCCTTCTGAACTGTGCCAAACCTGAGTAGTACCTGGCCACAGTCCTCCATAATTCTTTCTTCATTGGCCCTCCCTGGTGCTTGCTTCTTCATTGCTGTACAGTCTGCCTTCACCCACATCACAGCACTGATGGGCTTATGCTCTCAGCTCACTGCTCGCTTCACTCATGCACTCCGCATCGACGGTTTAGATATCATATCTCAGGACATGTGTTGGGCACTTGGGTTGCAGAGCAGATTCTCTCTCTTCCTTCCAGAGGACTCTGATTTTAGTTCTAGTAAGCTTTTTAGTGAGTTTCATGTTAAGGGAGGAATAGCCATAAACTGATGATGTTTTCAAGAATCAGAAGTATAAGGCTTATGAAGAAACACTGCCTCGGAGCTCAGAGCCTTTTCCTGGCTCCTGATCAGCACTCAGAGCTAAGAAATGACCTGACTCCAAAAGAAGTGATGGTGAAGCCTGATCTCTGATGGAAAGCCACCTCTATCCCATCCCCCATGACAGAAGCACCTTTGTGACTCTTGGCTTGGTTAATAAAACCTGTTCTTGCTTTTCCTAATGTCCAGTGCCTGGAGTGGCAGGGCCATAGCCAGTAAGTGTTACAGTGACAAACCAGAGAACATCATCAGCCTGGAGCCACTGAGTACCTTTTATTGAACTCAACAAATATCCAATAACCCAGGCCTGTGGCATTGTCTCCTAGAATATTTGTTACAAATTGAATGGAGGTTTGAAAGGAGGGGTACTTCAAATAGAGAAAAATGCTGGTACCTCTGAGTCTCGGAGAACAATAAGGTATAAGGACAGCTCTGGAGGTCCTTTCTGTAAGTCTGTCTCCTATGATTGACTCTGAATCCTTAAGTGCTTGATCTAATGGATGAATAAAAAACTAAAATCTAAAAATCCCATTACTGATTACTAAGCCCAGTTCATGTACACATCATCTTAGGGAATGTTCAGCTCAACTCAGATGAGTCTGTTGTTCCAGTTTTATAGCTTAGGTGATGGAGACACAGTTTAAGTGACAAGACAGATAATCAAAGTTTATTCTCAGACCTTGCTTTTGTATCTCGTGTACCTTTGCTTATTCATTTTCTCCTGTGAGTGCCCTTTCTCCACAATGCAGAGGATCCAAGCCTTGTTCTCCAATGGAACTAAAGCAAGCATTAAAGCATTTAAGCTTGAATTCTGTCAAGTAAAAAGGATGTAGGGATAACCCAGCTTTTCTTTGAGGGGTGTTCCCTATTGTTCCCCATCTCTAGTGCCTTCAGTGTAGGGCCTTGTATATTCAGCAAAGAGCAGTGAGAAACCAGTTTCCAGGAGGAAGGGACTGGGCTACTTCTGTTGCCTCATGCCTCTTTGTTTCTCCAGTCTGACCCCAGTAAGGATGGGAACCTTTATGAGAAGCTAGGCCAAAGGTCTTATATTTATTTCATTGTCTATCACTTGTGTGCTATGGTCTTAGACACTGTAGCCTGTCTGCCTGAAAACACACCCAACATCCCAGGAGCCCAAATGAGAGGCAGTAGGCAAGCCAGGAGGCAGCTGATAAAGTGGACAGATTCCCCAGATGGGGCTCAGGCCATTGTGGGTGTTTACCTTAACAGCCCAGTGTGCTTCTTGCCACTTGAAGTTCTACCAAAAACCCAGGGGAGGAGCTGAAAATATCCCAGGCAATATGAAAATGAATGAGGGCTCAGCAAACAGAACCCAGCTTCTGAGCAAACAGCTGAAAAGGCAAGCAGGCAGGCAGGCAGGCAGGCAAGCAAAGCAAGAAGCGTGGAGGATGCAAAAAGAAAGGTCTCAACAGGAAGAGTTGAGGGAAGGCAAGTCAGGACAAAGTGGCTTCCATTGTTCTTTGTCCAAGATGCCCTCTTTGCCAAGATAAGGTCATATATGGTCCAGGTAGTCTATAATATACTCTGTAGCTGGTGATGACTTAGAATTCCTGACCTTCCTAGCCTCTGTCTTCTAAGTACTAGGTTCTCAGGTATGTACCACCATACCTGGCTTTTTCTATCATATTTCTGCAACAGAAAGGAATTTGGAAGCAAGGAAGGTATGAGTTCTGTGCCTCCCTCTTCCAAACCTAGTTGTTACTATGTGACTGGGAACCGATACATCTCTTAGGGAAGGGTGTTCTGTAGGCTTCTAGGGTTTGGGGTATTACAACCCTAGAAAGAGTCTACTTCCTTACTAGAACCAAGAGGGGAGACTCACTGTAGGACTGTATGCCTTCACAATGCTAGTCCCATGCACTGCTCTATAGGATAACATTCCATAAAATCATGGCCTTCTGTTGCTTGTATGTTCTATTTAATTATTATTAAAATACTGTAAAGCAATCACAGCACTGAGAATGTAGACAAGGATTTGTAAGTAAACCCCACAGCAGGGGAAATAAATTGCAGAATATAGCAAAGAGTCCTTGATCCAAATCTGGACCACCTGTAAGTGGTGGTCCTCCTGGCTGCCCTCTTGACTGTTAAATTTCTCAGTCAAATACCCTAGGGCTTAAAAGGGTGAATGACAGTCTGTAGGGAATGTTAGGATAAATGAAAACTCTTGCTTTGCTCTAAGTATAGGGCAATCCAGTCCTGGAATTCAGAGACAAGGTTGGCAGCACAGCCAGCAGCAAACTGGTATGAGCAGAAACAGAAGGCCTCCTGATAGGGAGGAGGATGTAGAAAGATGAACAAAGACAAAAAAAAAATGACTCTAGGCTTTTATTAACAGGATGGAGAATACACTTCTCACTTAGTTGAGGAAGCCTGGTAGAGTGGGTATAGAGGTCTGAGGCAGGGGGAAGCAAATAAAAACCAGCTTTGAATCTGTCACATTGGGGATATTCTGAGACACCTAGGTCAGGATACCAAGTAGACTGTTCTTCTCTGGGACCTGGGAAAAAGAACAGCTAGCTGTCTGCCTGAGAGATGTGAGTGTGTGGGAAGGCATTTAAAGCAACAGGATTGGGTAAGATCATGTGGGGAGAGACAATAAAGAGGGGAATGGGGTTCCAGTATTTTTAGAAAATGACAACAGAGGTAACTGAGAAGGAATGCCAAGGAACTAGGGTTGGGAGGTCAGGTGAGTGGGGTGGATGAAGCTGGAGGAGAAAGGTTTTTGAGAAGCAGCAACCGAGCACCTGTGTCAAATGCTGCTGGAAAATGAAGATGAGTACAGAGAACTGAACACTTGCTCTATCATGGTGGGATGCTCACCACCTTGATAACTGGTCATCATTGGGTGGATGGGCGATGAAACCTGACTGGAGTGGGTTGAAGAGATGAGAAAGTGAAAACAAGGGTCTAGATGCTAACTTGGACCAGGGTTGCTGGAAAGAGGAGCTCAAACAAGATCAGAAAGTGGGGTAGGAGTAGAGTTGATGGAGCACTTTTGTAGAGGACAATATGGAGATTTTGTTTGTAGGCAGGCAGGAGGTTACACTAACACAAAGACAGAAAAGTTGTTGTTTTTTTTTAAAGTCCTTGTTCAAAGTGCTGAGAACAAGCATCAGCCACAAATAGGACATGTATATCATGCTCCCTCCCCAAGGCTTGTGGGGCAGAAAGATTGTAAGAGCCAAAGGTCAGAGGGTACCAGATCAGAACAGTGTCTTCTGAACATGATGAGGACTGCACCCAGAAACTCACAGCAGCTGTAGTTACCCATACACAACATGCGCAAGGTCAACCCGCTCAGCATCCTAGCACGAAGTAGAAGAAGGTCCGTGAGCCCCTACCCCTAACTGAGGAACTCTGAGCAGTTGATGGCTTCTGGAGAGTCAGATGTGTCTTCTGTGGGCTGATCTGTTAGCACCATGCCCAGTATGAGCAGTACTAACTGGAACCATTGAGTTATTAAAAAAGAGAGAGAGAGAGAGATGAAATTGGAGAAGGGGATAAGAAGGTGAGGATCTGTGGGTCTGGGAGGAATTGAGGAAAGCCTAGGGGTGAGTATGATCAAAACACATTGTATCACATTCTCAAGGAATTAATAATAAGAATTTTTAAAAAGTCTTTGTAATAGGAAGAAGAATGGGTTGAAAGCCTAGTGAATGTGCTGACCTTGTACAGATTCCATTGTGATTGGGGTGTGAGATGGCCAGAGAATTTTGGTTCTGATGTTGATGCAATAAAAGGATTATTGATGGGAGAATGAAGTAGTTCTCATCTCATAGAAATCCTTTTTGTCTATGAAATATACTGCAAGGTCATCAGCTAGAAATAGGGTCGGGGAGCAGAATGCTAGAGACTTGGGGAGGGAGAAGAAAGTGTGATGGCTTCCCCAGAGATTGGGAAATTGAATTTTCTAGGGAAGTGTAGTAGGTTCCTCTGACAGCATTGAGTGAGATTTGTGGTCATGGTTGTAGTGGCTCTAGTCAGCAAATTTGTGTCATTTTTTTTTTTCCTCTAGCAGTGTTCAGCTACTCTCTGCAGGCCCTGAATAAGCGGGTGAGATCCCAAGGCTGGAGTTCTGCCAGGCTGGGGGACAAGAGAAAAAAAGTGTAGCAAGAAGCTCAAGTTATTGGCAAGGGGTAGTGTTAGTGTTTGATTATGCAGTCTGTGATGGATAAAGAGTGAGCGTGCACAAGGAATGATAGACATAGGTAGCCAAGGGGTAGTTTCTGATAAAGTAAGGCTGAAAGGCTGCTAGGTTGCTAATGGTATCAGAAGCATACATTCAGAGGGGGGCGGCATTCAGTAATCAGTGTGACATAGTCTAAGGAATGGCCATGGGGGTGAACCAAACATTCATTAAAGCGAGAATATCAACAAAATTAGGAGGGCAGGACATGGGATGGGCCGTTTTCATGGATTCTGAAGTCTCTGACAATAACAGCAGGAGAAATGGTGGAGCCGTCAGTGATGTAGGTGCTAACCTCGTGATGAGTGAGGAGGGAATGTATAAGAGGGTGGTTGGACGGCAGTGTTATCTGTGTAGGAAGGTGGCTATGAGAGCTGAGGATGAATGCTTCAAATGAGCCTTGAGCTCCAAATAAAGAGAGTGTAGAAACGGTAGTGAACCAAGTGGGACACACACCAAGTTCTCATGTACGTATGTCATAGACGACAAAATGGTCATCACTAGAAAGGGCTTCTCAAGAAATATACTCTTCCACCGAAGCTTTGTTTCAAAAATAGGGACTCTCTGAGTGAACTGAGTTTTCCAGGATGTGTGGGGACAAAGGATATGAGCACAGCACGGACTGTCCATACTGTGGTGCACAGTTTAGGAAGTAGAGTCTTGATGGCAGCTCAGGTATGCTAGGTCCATCCTGAAAAGGTACAGAAATCACTGTTTGAAAACACTGGTTTGAGCCTGTGTTAGAGATTGGAGCCTTCAGCTGGAGACCAGCCAACGTATGTATGATGAGGTAACTAACAGTGTGGGTAGCTCATGCCTGGAACTATGCTAGTTACTGACACAGTAATCATATCAGGAGAGAGATGAAGATGCCTTTAGGAGTTTGTAACTAACACTGACTTACCATGCAAAGAATATGAATCCCAAAGAGGTCAAATAACTTGTCCAAGGTTGTCAGCTACTAAGTTTATTCAAAGCAAAGGAACATGCAGGGTTTGCAAACACTGTGTGTCTATGGAAGGCAGAAGGAGCAAGAGGCCCAGAGAAGTCAGTACTGGCTGAGCTAGAAGAACACGATGTTGCTCTGCCTGTTTTAGCCTTGTGCTTATCATGGTGGTCCACCCTAGGGACGTGCACATAGTTTACTGGGACCACCTCCAAAAACAGCAAGTAGATGACCTAGGAAACACAGTGGCTTAGACTACCTTTTAAAGTGGCCTGCAGCCTCTCCTGGACTGGCCTTGTGCTGGTCAAATGGTTGAATCACTGACTGAAGCCAATTCCTGCTAGTAGATACCCCATTTATCCCCAGGACTCACAGATTTAGTAATGAAAGATATCTGAAAGATCTTTGGATTCCATTACCTTATATCCAAACAGAAGAAACATAACTTGTAGCCCACAGCACACTATGGCCATGTGCTACCTTCTTATTCAACTTGCAGTGTCTATCCGAAAAGGTTCCCCCATCTACAGGTCTGAATCATGAACCTGATGTACCTACTTCCTCCTGAATACTTGAACATGGAGCAGGGAGAAGAGCTAGCCCCTATCTGGAGGCTGAGGGCAGATCCCCAATGAAGCATGGCACCAGAGGAGCCCTTTGGCTCTTCAGGGGAGAATGTGGATGAACTTGGTCTGGATGAGCTGGCTCCTGCCTTCCAACCCCTCTCTCCTTTCAGCCTGCGCAAGTGTTAAATACAGCATCAAATTAAGCAAAATTAAATACATTTCCATGCAGTATTTTTCTCTTGACAGAATCAAACAATGCAGTTGCCATAGTAACAGCCTCTTCTGAAAAGGTCACCTGCAAGAAACTGTGTTTTAGGTACAACTCAAGGAGATTATGGGGGATTAACTCATTTTATACATATATATTAAATATATTTTTTTCTTTAAAGGGACTGTTATGAAGGAATAATATCCAACAGAGCCGGAAGATACCCACAGGAAAAAAAATTCAAGTCCCTGATAAAGAATTTTTTTTTCTTCTTTCCTTTTTTTTTTTTTTTTTAACCAGCATGCAGTGGGGTGATATCTGAAATGGCGACTTTGTGTTTTTACTTGGCTTTAATTAAACCTCAGTCGGGGCTGAGAAATGTGGTGAAGCGAGATAATTGCACTATTCCCAGTACAGTTTTTAAACTCCAGCTTTGATATGCACCTCATGACAGCCTGAACCTGCCCCCAGACTCCTGAGGCTGCTTGAAGCTCAGCTTCTAACCGCCCCTCTTAACCTGGGGCTCTCCAGTGGTGGAGAAAGACTGAGGCTGAGGCTCGGGAACAGAGGCAGCAGCGCCTCTGGAAAGTTTAGCTCTAGCTTTTGGGAAGGGCCAACATGAGCCAACCTAACTTCAAGGCAGAGTGGGACAATTCTCCTCCTGCTTTCCTGAGCGTGGGAATCTTTAGAATATCTTAGCAACTCTTGTTAGACTTGAACTAACTGATGCACTGCCTGGTGCAGGGTTGTCGGTGAGATGTTCAGGCAAGCTGAGGGGCAGTAAATGCTTCTCTCCCTTCAGTGCCCTCTGGAAAGCTCTTAAGCAAAATTTCCAGGAAAAAAGAGGCTCAAGGCTTCAAACGTAGGCCCCCACAGCTCCTACAGCCAACCCCCAATACCCCTGGTACTACAAGTTCCGGCCTTCTGGAATCAGCATGACAGGTATCTAGCTGAGCTGTGCAAGAGTTTGCCTGGCCTTTTTCATCCATCTACCTAGTACCATTTGCTTTCTAGATAAGAGAAAGCAGGTTCCTGTCACAGACCAGGGGGCTCAGTGTCTCAAAGCACAGAGGTAAACAGAGGACTATATTGGCTTCCAGGGCACTAGCTAGACAACTTTCCAGCATTAGGCTGTTCATATTCCAAAGATAACCCATACTTGCTAGCCAGTGCTGACAGTCCCAGCCCAGGACCAGCTCAGGACGATGGTCTGTGTGTTCATGTGTATGGTGAGGGGCAGGGAGAGGTGGAGTCACAGGATACATGCCTGCGATATACAACCATATGTATGTAGACAAGTGTATATGTGTGTGTGTGTGTGTGTGTATAAACATGACATACATAGAGATAGAGAGAGGCACATAACTCTAGCCATGTGTAATATGTACTGTTTCTATAATTACTCTCAGATGGGTGACCTGACAGCATATGGAATTTCTCTCCCTTTCCGGCCCCAGATTCCAGTAACTTCCCTTAACTGATTCTTCTGTTAAACAAGATAAGCTTACTTAGTGTAGCAAAGATAGGAAGGCCTGAGTTTGAATCCTGGCTATGGAACAGCGGAATCCTGCCCTTTCCTTCCCATCAAGTGGGGATGGCAAGAGCTACTGTCTTAAATCACAGGTCCTTAAGGGGGTTGTTCTGAAGATTAAATGAAATGACCTGAGGGAAGGGGCTGGATAACGTAGGTGCTCACTGGATGTTTGTTGACTATTTGGCGAACATGACTTTTGTACAAAACAAACCGTGTGTTTCTTTCCTGTGAAATCCAGCCTGTCAGCCTGGGGACCACTGCAGAGATTAAAGAAAGAACAGCAATTTCTGTCTCTAATCCCCAATACAATCGCTGGAGGTTTTCTTAAACTCCTTTAAAAAAAGCAAAGCTACAGTTGTCCAGGGAAGAATTTTTATTTTCAGTGCAATCCAGCCCCCTCAAGGCAATGTATCCTTAAAATAAGACCCCCTAGTGTTGGGTCAGACCAGAAAGATCTTGGTAAAGACTGTGTCCCCAGATAGAAGAGGGCATGGGTTTCAGTTATGCAAACCTATCTCTTTTCTCCATATAGGCAAGGCAGCCCTGCCTTGTCCTTTACACCTCCCAGCAGTACATGCCTCGTCTGCATCCTTCCAGTGGAGACATCCCCACATGGCACCGGACATTGCCAGATAGATACAGTTATGAGCCACTGGCCCTGTGTATTTAGTGGGAGCCATTTCTAGTGGATCTGATAAGGTATCCCTTGACACCATCTGACTTAGAGTTAACTGGGGGTGGCTGCTGCCACCACAGAGCTGTTGTCCTGGCTGCTTTGGGGCTTTAGCCATGTTCCGTTTCCTGTCCTGGGTCTCACTGCTGAGCCTGTCAACTAAAAATATGTCCAATCCTCTAAAGGACACTTGACAAAAAGACTGTTCTACCAGTTGGGAGCCTTAGAAGCTGGCAAAATGGGCCTGGAACTCTGCCTTTATTGTGTGATCTTGAGCTGGTCCCTTCCTATTCTGAACCTCAGTTCCTGATCTACAGAATGAAAATATTAATTTCACAGTGCCATACCAAGATTAAGTGAAATAAGATTCTTGAAAGACTCACCATGATGACTAAAACAGCTGTCTCAGTGTGTGGCAGGCATCAAAATCACCTGGAGGGTGGTTGGTGGGCCCTACCTCTGCATTCCATAGATCTGGCATGGGCCTGAAAATCTGTATGTCCAAGTTCTCAGTGATACTACTGGTACTGACACCACACTCTGAAAAGCACTGACCTCTACTTTCCAGAGAGAGGTAGATCAAGACAGTCTCAAGACCTTGGAGGCCAACTCATGAATCTTTGTCTTTCCCTCATATACCTGAATGCCTAGGTATCCTGCTCAGCCAGAGTCAGGAACAGCTGAAACATAGGAAGTATGTGGTCTGAGTATCCAAGTGGAATTGTGATGGACCTTTTAGGGACAATCCTCTTCCTGGCAGAGATGTACTAGGATAGTTTAGAGTTAGAATAAAATAAACATATTCTCTCAATGGAAGTAGGAAAAATTGAAAAGCAGTATGATCTGTTAAAATATGGAGGAGCAAGAGAATTGGTTAGAAAGAAAATTTCATATGACCCAAGGCAAGACCGCTAGTAAAAGTTTGAAAAGGAGGAGCTAATTCTTCATGGTGATGGAGAATCGGAAAGGTGAAAATTCTGTCTGTGGGGCTGGAGAGATGTCTCCGCAGTTAAGAACACGGGCTGCTGTTCCATAAGAACTGGATTCAATTCCCAGCACTTACATGGTGGTTCACAAACATCTATAACTCCAGTCCCAAGGGATGTGACACCCTTTTCTGGCCTCTGCAGGCACTGCCTGCATGTGTTGCACAGGTATACGTAGAGGGAGAACACCCATACCGATACAAATACATAAATTTTTAAAAATTAAAAGAAAATTATGACTGTGGCTCAGATAAAAAGTTGCTTGCCATCTCAGGACAGTTCAGTACATAAGAAAAGAGTTCAGGAGCCCAAGAGATGGTTCAGAGGTTGAAGAGCACTGGCTACTCCTCCGGAGGTCCTGGGCTCAATTCTCAGCAACCATATGGTGGCTCATAACCATCTATAATGAGATCTGGTGCCCTCTTCTGGCATGCAGGCACACCTGCAGGCAGAACATTATATACATAATAAATAGATCTTTTCTTAAAGTGTATAAAAATAAAAAAATAATTCAGAAAGGAAAGAGTTCAGTGTTCTTCCAGAATCACTCTGACAATGTCCACTCAAGAATCTCTCATTTTATGCTGTGTCTACTGTGCTCGAGAAAATCATGTAAGACAACAGTGAGTTTCTCTAGGCCTGAGAGTCCACAGAGAGATTGCTTAAAGCTGTCTGTTGGACCTTAGGTAAGTTATGCAACCTCTTTAGCCTAGTCTTTCTATCTGTAAACAGAAGTGATCATGGTATGCATATAAAAAGGTGTTTTTTAAATTAAATGAAATAGTAGATCCCAAGTATTGCTTTAAAAAAAAGCAGCAAGTGTTTCTTTGATGGCAAGTTTATTACATATATGTACCAATGACCTCCCTCCTGGTCTCACATGGGCAGTACAAGAGTGGAGGCTCAGGGAGCCTTTCGTAGAATGTGACTTATCCTGGACCCTTTGACTTGAGCAGAGGTGACCTCTCTGCCCACAGGTCCCCAGGGGTGTGCTTTTGCTCCACAACAACAACCATGATGGATTGTAGTGCCTGATACAGCCAAGACACAAGAAATAGCATCATCAGAAAACCAACTTAAGCCTGGCCTGATTTAGTGCAGAGAAAATGACAGCTGTTGCGCTTGGCTGGCTTCCACCCAGGAGAAGGCTATTTTTTTTGCAAATAAAATGGTAAGTTGCTAATCAGAAAGATAAATTAAGAAGCATTAAGATAATGATGGTCTAATCACTGTCCACACAGAGAATTGCTAGAGTGAATATCCAGGCTACCAAGTGCTTGAGCACATTTGGTGATTATTTGTATTATGAAGGGAATGATGGATTTCGGGCCTGGAATCAATCTAGCTCAGGAAACACACAAGTCCAACCTCTACCAGGGACTTCTGGAGGTCAACTGTTCCCCTGCTGGGCCCCAGCCCTGAACAACCTTTCCCAAACCACTCTTCATCACTGAGTGTCCTCGGCTTCTATGAAGGCACCTCTTGGTCCAGCTGTTTGGGTGCCCAGTATGCCACTACTTGGGGACTGGCTGGGCTTGGAGTCACTGCTCTACTTTGAGAGCGACAAAAAATGTCCCTGCCTGGGAGCAAGCTGACTACATGGCAGAGGATGGGAGCTAGGTTCCTCCTTGCCCCTGAGACGTGTTGGGCAGAAGTGCTGTCTCATCATGCTGGAGTCTGAAGCCATCAGGACTGTGCAGGCTGTTGTCCCTTACTCTATAGTATGGACTATGACTTGTCTGCTGGCTCAGAGACCATCATAGGGACTTGGCCAGTGCTCCCATTGGTCCCTAATGACTCTCAGGGCACCAGCAGGAGAGCACTGAAGGATGAAATATACGGCATAGACTCAGCAGAAAACTTTCCGTTCATAGACTTGAGATGCTGACAAGTTTAGGTTTGATCCTGTATTGAATAATGTGATGTCTCCTAAGCTTCCACGTGACTTCACCTATATACTCATCTGTGAGATGGGGATAAATGACCCAGCCTATAGTCTGCAGCATCTCACTTGCTGAGCTGGTGTCGTTCCCTGCCTCTGTGGGGCATGAGCACCAACAGTAAGTGGGGGAGCAGTAGCTGGGTTCTAGACAGTGGGGTACTCAGGCCAGCTTACAAGAACTGGCTGTTCAGTTGTGAGAAATTTTACAAGCTAGGGGCTATCCACAACCATCATTAGAAATCAACCATATGTCCTTAGTGTCAAGTATATTAAGCAGGGCATAGTGGTGCACACCTTTAATTCCAGCACTCAGGAGGAAGAGACAGGCAGATCGCTGAGTTCAAGACCAGCCTGGTCTTCATAGTGAGCTCTATGCAGCCTCTCCAGCCTCTAGGACAGTAAGAGCTATGTAGACCTTGTCTTGAAAAACAACAACAACAAAATAAATTATATTAAAAACAAAGGTAATAAATACTCAAAATTCTTGCCTTTGTGAGCATTCTACCATCAGCCCTACCTTTAAGGTTAATTTACTTGTGAGGTCTGTCAGGGGAAATACTGTATGGTATGTGCTACTCTGAGTGTCTTCCCAACTTTATGTTCAGTAACTTTACTTGGTAGCGTAAAACTAACCATCGTGAAAATATCCTTCTAGAGAGCTGGTTAAGTGAGCACACCACTGGTCTTAGGATGCTGTGACATGGTGAAGGTTCCTAAAGCACCAGAAAAACCCCAGCTCAGGGCCAGATACACAGTGCATGCTTGGCTCATGGTAGATTGACCTGGGCAGCATGGATAATAAAAATCAATGCTGGGCCACAGCACTGACCTCAAAGTCAGCTTAAGAACTGCAATGGGAAGGTATTGAATATCTGAAAACCTCATATATTTGGATTTCTGAGTACTTGCATCTTAAAAAAATCAAATTGTGGGCTGGAGAGATGGCTCAATGGTTAAGAGCCCTGGCTACTCTTCCAGAAGATCCTTGTTTAATTCCCAGAACACACATGACAGCTCACAACTGTCTGTAACTCCAGTTCCAGGGGATCTGACCCCCCCCCATACAGACAAACATGCAGGGAAAACATCAATGCCTATAAAAGCAAATAAATCATTTTTTAAAAAAATCAAATTGTAAAAAGCCAAATCATATTTTGAAAGTTCCATTAAAAAGTAAAGAATTCAGGCTGGAGAGATAGTTCAGAGGTTAAGAGTTCTGGCTGTTCTTCCAGAGGACCTGGGTTCAATTCTCAGTATCAACATGGTGGCTCACAACTGTTTGTAACTCCAGATGAGGATCTGACACCCTCTTCTGGCCTCTGTGGGGACTGCATAGAGGTGGTGCACAGGCAAACAAAACACCCATGCACATACAATTTAGAAAAAGAAAAAGGAAAGAGTGAAGTAAAGAATTCTTTTGGAACATAATGTTTCTTCACGCTTGGCAGCAAGCAGCTTTAACCACTGAACTATCTTGCTGGGCCAGAAATGGATTTTTGCTCACTGTTTTTAAGTGAGCATCTAACATACAGGCACTAACTGGTGGGCACCATGCCACCTCTGTGCATTTTCTAAGCTTATACAGGGCCACACCTTGCTGCCCACTGAGGTTATAGCAGGAAAACGTACTGAGCACTTGTCCCTACTGTCAGCCTCCATCACCTGCCTGGACCCTGCTGGTCCTCCCAGGTTCAGGCCACCAGGACTGGCAGGACTGTGGCCAGGGCTGTGCTAGGAATTGGTACCTTCCTCCCTTTCTCGAAATTCTTTGAACATCTGGACTTGGATTCTGACTTTGGAGACATCTGTAGTTATGGAAGCTTGGCCCATTCTAGTGTTTTAGGGGGCTGGTGTTGCTGTTTGACTAGAGCTTCCTGGAGATGCCTCGTCCGAGCATTTAAGGACAGCACATACTGTGTACACACGGAGAACAGGATGAGTTCTCCCTGTCCCTTTTCAAGAGGGAGGACACTACTGTTTTCATCCTGGAACACATGTGCTATGTGGACTCTGCAAGAGGCACTTCAGAGTTTCCTACTGCCTGGGAGCTTGCCAGCCCAGGATAGAAGGTTCTCCTTGCTGTGGCCTTTTCTCTCTCTCTCAGGATATGGCAGTAATAACTTTATGAGGTACACATTTTATTATTCCCATTTTATAGATGGGAGCACAAAGGTTCATTAGCTTAGTCAAAAATCACATGGCTTAGTAAGTGATGACACTGGTACTCAGCTGACTCTGAAGCCCAGACCCAGCCACAGTACCACGCTTTCTTTACAGAGCAGATTGTGAATGAAGGGGATACAGCAAGGCACTCTGGGAAGGGCACAGTCAAGGCAGTTTCCATGCAAGATACCCATGTACCCTCAGCTCCACCAACTGGACCTGGCAACCTCGAGCCCAGGGGCAACTCACACGAATTAGCTGCACCAAGCTGCTGTGGCTCCCGCCCTGGGGAAGGACACACTTGCAGTCAAACATTCTGGGGTCCTTGTGGAAACGAAGTCTGACTCCCCTTCCCCATGTCTGCAGGGAAGAAGGGGTTTCCAGGACCTAACCCTTCTCCCATGCCTTCTTCAGTCAGCCAGTGGCTCCTTCCAGACAGCCCCCCACTACACACACTGCACCCCACCTCTGCATATCTCCAGGTCAACCTTGGACAACACGTGGCTCTGGGTTAATTCCTGGCTGAGCAGCTGGGGGAGGAAGGGAATTGGAAATTCCTGAAGACTCAGTCTTCTGGGGGAGCAAATGAATCTTCTTCCTCCCGGGTCTCCTCGGCAGCTGCTGAGCTGCAGAATTTATCGGAGTCCTTCACGCTCTGTGACAGACTGCTAATGAAAGGGAGGCCAGGCTTCTGTGCCTGCCTCCTTTGGTTTCTTATTTGTTAGGGGATTTTATCCCCAAGAGAAGACAGGATGGTGACTGGAAGCCAGGAGGGCCTCACAGAACCCTGTAGCTTGTCAGCGGGGCTTGGCTTGAAAGGGCCCGGCTGAGGGCCACCCAGGGGGCTGTTCCCAGCTCCAAGTACCTGCCGGGGATGTGAAACATGCCTTGAGATTAATGGGAACCAGATGGCCAGGGAGGCCCCCTCCACCTGGCCTGCTCAAACTTCTGGCACAGTTGGAGAAGCCTTTCTTAGGGGTTCTCTGATCTTGCATTTTGCTCCGGGCCACATGCCCAGGAACAGAAGCCAGGATTCCTGGCCCTTGCTGTCTGTATAAAAAGTTGAGGAAGTTAAGCAGGACCTCAGAGGTCTGCTGTCTAGTAGGATGGTTCTGGGCCCTGGCTACACATGAGCTCTGTAAAGCTACCTGGGCCTGAGCCCTACCCCAGACCACTGCATAAAAACCCTTGGGAAGAGGACCAGGCGCTTGTTATTTTAAAAGTTTCCCAGATGTTCTCACATGCTGCCCAGGTTGAGAATCACTGGATTCCTTGTAAACACTTCTGGATTGAGGAAGTGGCCACTCCAAGGTCACACGGTCAGGGCTGGAGACTGCCTCCTGCTCTCTGCCTTGGGTCTGTTCCTCCACGTGGTGATGATCTTCTCCTAGTGTCCCATGACCTGTCAGCCCCACAGGATGCCTGTGAAAGACAGCCACCGCCTTTTTTTCTTCTGCCCTGCATGTTGTTACTTGACACTTTATGTCTCCTTCCCTTTTGCAAACCAAGCACGCATACAATACCCCTAGGTAGGTGCTGGCTGCCCACTCCAGCTCCTCTAAGTGCTTGGGGTGGGGTCTAACTATTGAGAGTCTGGTCTGAAGACCGGTGACATCAGCACGGGCTAGGAGACTGTGTGAAACCCCTCAGCATGCCTCCACTCAGTTCAGACCCCACAGTCTGGGTCTACATCATAGCAGTATCCGCAGCAGGTTCATCAGCTCCGCTGCCTGCTGTTTAGAAAAGCACACTATCTATCCCGTTCTCCTCTGTAGGATTCGTCTCAATAACAAAACTGCCTTCTTTCAGAGAGCGGATGATATCTCACACGTAACCTGGGGCAACACAGCACAACTCTAGGCACACGGTGCCTCGTACCTTATTGCTGATTTGAATCCATCCCCTCAGTTATCTCAGGCATAGAGTTCCTATGAGGATGGACAGTTAGAAAGTCCTTAGCTTCGCTGGCAGAAGCCCCAGAAATCCTGGGCCCTGCTGAGCAGGTGAACTCTCTCCTCTGTTCTGTTGGAGTGCTCGTGAGGAAAGAGGGAAAGAGCATCCTTCCTGTACACTGTGCATGAGGACGATGCTTAGATGCTCTCCTCTCACCCAGCAGCTTGATGGGTGATGCAGTTTTTGTCCTCTGAGCCCTCTTCTCCCACATAGGAATGCTAATCTCTATCTCACTACATTCTGGGTCCCCTTTCATGTGGGGCACTTAGAAGACATTCAGTACGTACTCTTAATAAGAGTCAAGGGAGACCACAGAAGTGAAAGCACATTGGGACCCCAGAGGTCAGATCATCTTCTTCTTTGCCTTCTTTTTTTTTTTTTTTTTTTTTTTTTTTTGACAAACAAACAAACTACATTCTACATTGTCAGCCTTGAACTTTCAAGCTCTGAGTCAGATTTGAACAGTAACAGGTGTCCTTGGTGCTGTGACCAGAGTCCTGGGGGAAGAAGGGTGTGATCATGAACAAGCAAGTATCTGCCACCCAGGGCCAGAGTGGGGCTGAGTTTAGCCACATCCAAGTGGAAGAGGGAATAAAAGGTGGGACAGAAGATGAGAGCCTTAAATCACTCCCCTGAAACAATTCCTGCTCACCACTAGCATGTCGCCCGGTGCTCATTAAATGTGGAAGCACCTCCACCAGCGGCCTGTGCCTTCTGGATGCTTTATCCTTTGCCCAATAACCGTTAATCAGCCAGCAGCAGCGCAAGCCTTGTGAGGACTGGGCCTTGCCTGGCAACCACAATCTGCTCCTATTTCATCCTAAAAAAAAAAAAAAATAAAATAAAATAAAATAAAATAAAATAATAAAGCGGATAGGATGTTGTGTTTTCTCTTCCCATCTCCAGCATGAAAGAGTGTAGGATCAGAGTACTCTCCCAGCCCCCAACCCCCACCTCTTGATGAAAAATTAACCAGCTGTGCGGAGCGAATGAATCCCTAAAGGAGAATGAGGTCTCTGATGTGAGCTGGGCTGGGTTCTGGGAGCTCCAAAAAGCCTCCTGATTGTTAATTCTCTCGCCCCTAAATCCTCCGTGCAGCCACCCGACAGGTGTGTGCAGCATGTTAATTGGCCACTCCTTCCACGGCCAGCTGTGCCCAGCAACCGGTGGAGCACAGAAGCCCTGTTTGGTCTTTTGCTGTGACGCAAGTCCCCGTGTGCTTCTGGGGCAGGAGAGTCATTTGGGGTGTACTTCCTGTTTACTTCTGTCTGTATCTACTCCTCGGTGGGCTTCCTGAGAACAGAACCTGGATCTTATTGGGACCTGCCCCCAGCACCTGACAGACTGGCACATAGACGTGATTGTACTGAATAAATGAATGGATGAATGAATGAGGGCTTGGCTATAGGCCAAGTCTATGTACCAGGCACATTTCAGTCCTTGGGACCCCATTCATTCATGCACCCATTCATTCAATAGACATTCATTAAGCAACATGGTTCATTCATTCTTTATTCTCATTCATCTACTCATTCAATGTACTGGGCTTGTTCTAGGGCTAAGGGTGCAGAGATAAGATGTTAATTCTCTTCTCTCATTGTGTTGATAATGCAGTAGGAAAATAGGTCAGTTACCTGAAAACAATAAGCAGGTGATAACAGCCTCCATGATGAATTTGGGAGGCACTCTGGGAGCCAGAGGTGGGCACCCAACTACACCAAGGAAACAATACAGAAAGCTGAGTGTAGAGACTGGGTAGGAGTTCACCACAGGAGTCTTGACAGAAGGGTATGACTGGCAGAGGGTGCCAGGCACTTGGGATGGGGCCCTAATATCAGTGATGGTAGAGATAAGCACTAAGGTGCCCTACCCACTTCCTGCCTTGTAGGATCCCACCTTGCCAAGCCCTTCACTGGCAGGGTGGTACAGTAGAGAGAACAACAGGTCAAGAGACACAGATCGGGTGCCATCCATCAGAAGTAATGAGCGGACCTTAAGGCTAGCCATCTCCTGGATTGTGGTTTTATGGTGGACCCTCTCCCAAGTATGTCTGGAGACACTGGGAAGCAACTTGGAGAGGCAGAGGATTATTTCTCCCAAGGCCCTCGCTGCTCCTTGTGCCCATTCCAGGGCAGGCAAGCACGCTGTGTGGCCTTTTAAAAGCACTGTGCATTGCATTCTACCTACTGAGCAGAGACTGCACTGTTCTCATAAATCCTAGAGTAGCCACTACTGACACAGTGGGTCCTCACAAAAGTAAACAGAGAATCACCATTTGAGCCGGTCCATTCTCTCCTTTAAACTCCAAAGAATAAAAAGAGACTCGGGCATGTATTTGCACACCCTGATTCATGGCTGTATCTTCATATTGATTGACCAAATTCTAAAAATAAGCAAGTGTTTATCCTCTGCTGGATGTCCATAGCCACCCAATGGAATATTATTCTGCCACAAAAAGGACTGATACTCTGGCATGTGCTACAACAGAGATGAACCTCAGAAACATTGTATTAAGAAAAATAAAACACATAAAAGGACACAATACTATGTGGTTCCACTTTATGAACTATCTAGAGTTAGAAAGTCATCCATCAGAAAATAAATTTAGGGTTGCTGAGGCATGGAACAGGTGGGGCTGGGATGTTATTGTTTTAAAAGGCAAAGAGTTTCAGCTGGGGTGACAAAAGAAAATTAAGACCAAATAGTGGTAAAGTTTACAGAGCAGTGAGAATGTAATGATGCCAGTGGATTGTATGCTTTAAAAAATGGCTAAAATGACATATTTGCTTTTTATGTATGTTACCACAAATTTGTTGTTGTTGTTTTTGTTCTTTTTGAGACAGGGTTTCTCTGTGGAGCCCTAACTGTCCTAGAACTGACTCTGTAGACCAGGCTGGCCTTGATCTGCCTCCTGAGTGCTGGGATTAAAGGCAGGCACAGTGCACAGCCATGCCCAGCAAGCCTACATGGCAGTCTCCCATCCAAACACTAGCCAGGCCCAACCCTCCTTAGCTTCTGAGATCAGATGATCTCAGGCACATTCAGGGTAGTTGGCCGTACTGTTACCACAATTTTTAAAAACACCATCTAATGGCTTTTACAAGAGACCCAGCAGTCAATACTTTACTGCTGTCTCCTCTCAGGCCCACATACCCAGCAGGCCTCACTCCCCCCAGGACTCCTCTTGGCATCGAGTTCTGCCAGGCTGGTGTGTTTCATTTTTGTTTTTATTTCCTGCATCTGCTACTACCAGAATCTATTATTGCTCTCTGGGGCTCATGCCCCTGACAGCGATTATTTGTACATGTAAATCAGAAAACCAGGGACAAAGCTTTAATGACAGGCTCTTTGGAGGTAGCTGTGACAGCACCAAGAGATGAGCCAGCCCCAGCTGGACCCCTTCCTTGGACACAGTGCTCAGAAGCCAGATCTGGTGAGGTTGCTGACTCTGTGGTCCAGGTTCAGACTTCTTTGTGACAGCGATGTGGATTCTAGATTTTGGATGCTCTTGCTGTGTCCTGCACAGATGGGATTTAATTCTTGGCTCCTTCTGCAAGTCTGGGCCCATGGCAGGCCCAGTTAGGACCTATGCAGTTAAGCACCCAAGGGAAGACAGCTCTCTTTCAGCTTCCCTTTGCTATTAGAAACAGGCTGTGGTTTTTCTTAACAGTCCACAGTGCCTTACGCCTGAGAAGTGATTACCATGGAAGAGAGGAAATGCATCTATTCAAGAGTGGGGACACTAGGCTAGGGATGTGGCTCAGTGGCAGAGTTTGCTTTCGCATGCATCCCCACAAGACTGTGACATTTATCAACCCCTGAGGAACCCTGAAAAGGTGGGAGTTCAGGGTAAACCTGAAACCACAAATTAGGAGTGTGGTGTGATTTGGCTTTTTGCTGCTTGATTGGGTTTTGATTTTGGTCACGGATGGAGGTGAGGATTGAATGCACTTACCTGGACCACCTAAGGCCTGACAACTACAAGGGCAGTGTACGTTGCTGTGGACTTGAAGGGCAGCTCAGCTGGTAAAGTGCCTGCCTTTTTACCCACAGAACTCACATCAAAAGCTGAACATGCTCACTCCCCAGCACGAAGGAGACAGACATAAGAAGATCCTTAGGGCTTGCTGATGAGTAATAACAGGCCAATGAGAAACCCTGCCCAAGGGTAGAAAAAAAGTAGACAGTGTTTGAGGAATAGTACCTGGGTACCTGGTACCTACACACACACAAACATACACACACACACACACACACACTAAACAAACAAAAACTTGCATCATATATGAATACAACATCCCTGGGAGGTAGGTACAAATTATAACAGTGGTTGAATGTAGAGGAGCAATGGAAGGACAGAGGACTCAGAACCAGAAGTAGGAGAAATATGCATATAGTTTAGATACATACATCTGCATACATATTTTACATACGCAATATATACACAAACATAATTTTCTACTGCTTAAGTTTTTTACCATATGCTTTTCATTGGCTACTCAATAAATAATCTTTTATTTATTTTTATTCTAGTATGTCATAAGTGGACAGATGAATGGCATTTGGCTGTCCTGTCCCTCCCTTTGGTTTCTCTTGATGTTTCTCAGGAGTTTGGAGTAGAGAGAGGCTCTTCTGTTCCTGGCCAGGTACTCAACCAAATGTTGGGCGTTACCTGAGTTTCTTCCTTTCCAACTGTCTATTTTCTTGTTCTCCTGGACAGGAGCCTTGGTCTTGTATCTTGGTTCTCTTTCCCTCTGGGCACCATTTTGTTACTGTTCAAAACTCTCCACAAGGCATTCCTGTTTGTTGTTTGTTAACCTTGTCTTTCTGAACTCTAGGAAGAATCCACCATCATAAGATCATGTGTGATGCTCTCTTGCCCCTCTCTCCCTCTCTGCTCCCTTCTCTCCCTTCTCTCCTCTCTCCTCAGAGGGTGGCTACCTCTCCCATTTCCCTTTTATTTCTTACTTGAATGTCTTCAAGATGGCTAGGGATATTACCTTTAATCTTGTTTCCCCCAACATTGATTAAAGGAGCTTTAAAAAATGGAATGTTCCAGAACATTCTGAGCTGTGGAAAACTGCATGTGAGGAAGGAAGCTGCCTCCTCAGCTGGGCTCTGTAGTTCACCGCCACTAATGCTATAATAATATTTTTCTTAAATCACAAAGCTCCCTGTCCTCCCTATCCTATTTAAGTTGTAATTTCAGACAAGGATTTCCATGCTAACTGGAGGAAACACATAAAACACAAATACAGACCATTTCCATTTGAAGTTGTTTTGAATATTCCTGGTGAGGAACTAGTTGTTACTAGATTTTCATTGTCCCAAGTATTTATGGACGATCTCCCTTAGGTCCTGTCTAACCATTAGTCACCTTGAGTCCTGGGGCATAAAAGCAGAGGCTCCTATTCTCATGGAGCTTCCAGTTCATAAGAGCAACACTAAAAGGGAGGAGCAGGAGCTGAGAAAGATAAACTGTAGGTGGCCAGCTCACACATGAAAAGAAGCCAGTGCTGAATGGAGATGCTGGGAGAAGTTGGGCTGTGTGAAGCACTTGGGGGCTGGGGTGTAAAGGCTATTGGGAGGTGGGGTCTAGAACAGGGTACAGAGAGGACATAGCAAGAGAAGATATTGGGAGTTGAAGACCACAACCCAGCTCTCATCAGTGGGAAGATAATGAGAATGCAGAGCACCATGTAGTAAGGCAGAAAAGCTGTGGGTATGATAGTAGAAAGGACTGCCCACCCGCCCTGTGACTTGCTGGGCGTCATGGTAACCAAGAGTCTGTCTCTTCACCTCCGAAGTGAACCGGTCTGGGTCTACCTCTCAAGGCTGTCTCATGAGGCAATTCATGAGAAAGGACTGACACATCTAAACCTATCCAGGAACTGTTGGCTCCCCATTCCATTTATCTTGGGTAGGAAGTTGGGGTCTTCTAAGAGTGAGGAATGAGACAGGATTAGGGGGAGAAAGAAAGGCCTGGCTGAGGAACAGGAGCTCTGCCTCTCTAGGAGTGAGGACCCAGTCAGAGTCTTCAGTTTTTGAGCAGAGAGTGAAGGAGTTTATTCAGATCCATCAGGAAGATTGACAAGACAGCAAAGCAAGATCAGAGCCACAAGGTACCGATACGATATTTACTCATGAGTTCTAAATTACATGCCACAGTTAACTCTTGGGCTTAGAGCCAGTGTTGAGACAACCATGATGCAAAGAATCTATCCATTTTAGGTGAAAGTCCTTGGGAGAGTGGTTAGCCCGGGAGACAGTGTGTAAGAGTCAAGGGTTCACAAGGATCAGGGTGTGTGTGCGTTAGTGCAGGTGCAAGTATATGTGCCTATCTGTACCACATGCAGAGGTGTGCTTGTGTGCACGTGTGTGCAGGTGTGTCTGCTTGTACAGACCTGTCAGCACCAAAGAGGGCAGTGAGGGCTCAGGAGTGTCTTTTGGGTAACATAGGGGTTTGAGGACAGGACAGAGTGTGCCGGAGGACGCAGTGGGAAAGAGGGCTTAAAAGGAAGCTTAAGGAGGGAGTCACGTGAAAGAAGGCAGATCCTTGTATAAGCACTGACAATGAGCTACAGGACAATCAAGTTTGAGACAGAGTCACTTCGCTGAATTTGTCAAGAAAGTGACCTCCAAAGAACAGTGTCTGAGCCACGAGTTGCTCCTTCCTGAAGGGTAACCTAGCCCCTCCTTTGTCCTTGGTTCAATGCTCAACACTGAACTCAGGACCTCCTCACAGATGCTGGGCACAGCTGCTGAGTCATACCCCAGCCCAGCCCCCTCTTGCTGCCATGTGTTGGCTCTTGGCTTCTGCCGTTATTCCCTCATAGATGGTTATTCTGTACACTTTCCTCATTATATGTGCCGCTCTCCCTGTCTGGTTAAAAGCTCTCTGAGAGTGTTCTTTTGTTCTCTCCAGCCCCATACCAGGCAGCCTTCACCATTCAGTAAAAGGCCAATCAATGCTGCCAGTCACTGAAGTCTGAGAAGGGACTGGGGTTACAGTCCGAGGTAGAGTACACCCATTGGGATTAACCCAACTACTTTTCCTCTCCTACTGTCCGACCATGTCGTCAGAAAGCTCATCAGACATGACACACCCCCACTGTCCTGATCCCCCTGATAGCCTAAGTTCCTGCTGTCTCCTGCCTGGCTTACAGTATCCTCCCAACCTCTCACCCCCCACTTTTCCCTTCCTTTTCATTCTGTGCAACACGGAGCTGCCAGAGTCTCCATTTAAATGACAGTCAGTCAGGTCAGATCAGTCTGCTGCTGAAAAGCCTTCAAGAGGATTTCCTGCAGAGCAAACATTCAGAGCCTCCCCCACAGCTCACAGCCCTTGGATGATCCAGATTCCTGCCTGTTCCACCACTTCTCAGGCTTCGTGGAGTGCTGTGTCCCCATTGTCCTGCCACACACACATGACCCTGGCCTAAGATGCTTCCTCTGGGGACACACACAGGTCTCTGTTCCATTGTCATTTAACCAAACAGCTTCCATGATTGCACTTACAGAGAAGTGGATGGTACCCCTGCCCTCATTCTTAGCACTTCAACCTACTTTCGTGGCTCTTCTCTGCATCTGCCTCTGTACTTGCCTGTTTACGATCCGCCTCTCCCAAGTTTGAAGTCTGTCCTGTGAAGCCACGGAGTCCATTTAATTTGCTGCTTTGAACTTGGTGCCTAGAACAGTACCTGGCAATTAGTCGGTGATTAATAAGCCTGAGGTAAATGAAAGAGAAGGGAAAGCAGCATGGGTGTTTATTACGTGCTAAGTAATGCCTAAAGCATGTTCACTCATATTGTTACCCTTCTCAGCAATCCTTGGAGCACAGTTGTCCAGTAGTGTACATGGGGGATGAATTTCAGGACTTCCCTCAGGTACCAAAGTCAACAGATGCTCAGGTCTCTTAAGGAAAATGTGCCAGTATTTGCATATAAAGTACACACATCCTCCAGTGTGTCTTAAATCTTCTCCAGGTTCCTTACCAAACCTAATACAATAAAATGCCATGTAAGTAGTTATCTGCAATATTGTTTAGGGACTAAGGACGAGAAAAACTGTGTACATGTTCAGCGCAAACACAAAGTAACAACCTTTAGATTGCAGATCTGTCTACCTGATACATACAGGTCAACAACAAACTACTAGTTTGTTTGTTTGTTTTTGTTGTTTGAGACACGGCTTCACTGTATAGCCCTGGCTATCCAATAAACTACTATTTTGAGCCATCAATAGTTGAATCTGTGAATGCAAACCAGCAAAGTGCCAAGAGGAATGTTCTATGCTTCTTCTTATATAGATGAGGAAAAAGACAGAGTTATAGGTCAATCTTTACTTAAGCAGAGAGTTTAGGATGAAAGCGGATATCAGAAAATGAGCAAACTCTTTGACTCCAGTTTGAGCTCACTCATTCAATGGTAGACTATTTATTAAGCACCTAGTCTGTCCAGCCCTCTGCTTGTTTCTGGAGAGAACAAGTCTTCATCTCCATCCAGTGGTGGCAGCAGCCAGTTAGGTGAGAATTCAAAGCCAAGTGAGAGGCACTGTAACAGGAGCAGGAGGCTTCCATCAGTCCCCAGAAGGGCCTAGGGGTATATAGACAGGGATGGAGTGCTTCCCTATCATTCACAGGACCCTGGGTCCTGCCCTCAGTGCTGTTGAGCTGAGTTCTTGAAGACTCCTTGGACTGGAGGTGACTGTGAGGTAAATCTTTAGGAACTAACAGTATGTATTTAAAAACCTTTATTCCTAGCGGGATAAAGGCTAGGCCCCTTGAGCCTGGCATAGGGGACCCTTCCAGCCTCAGCAGCCTCATTCAGTGCTGTCCTTCACCATCAAGTCAAACTCATTATTTCCTGCTGTGTGGTGCCATTTCCTGCCTTTGCAAAATGATGTTTCCTCTGTCTAGAGCACTCTCCTCTTACCTCACCCCATTTTTATGTGTTGAGGCTCAGCTCAGTCATTTCCTCTGTCTGGGTGAACCTTGTGCCAGTCCTTGGCCCCATGTTCCCCTCCCATAGGTCTGCTCACTGTCGCCTTCTGTAACTCCTGAAACACAGCGACTCCTCCAAGGACCTTAATCACCTTAGTTCTTACTGCTGGTATGTGATATCACAAGACTGTGATATGTGGCATCACAGGACTGCTGGTATCTGCTGTCATTGGACCTCTGGTATGTGACATCATAGGACCTGTCACATAGATATGAGACATGGTTGTTAGATGCAGCTGTGCTAGAGGAGAAGAAAGGGTTTTGGAAGCTTGGGGAGACCCAGATATAGTGAAGATGTTTGAAGGTGTCTTAGTTAGGGTTTCTGTTGCTGCAATGAAACACCATGACCAAAAAGCAAGTTGGGGAGGAAAGGGTTTATTCAGCTTCCACTTCCACATCGTTGTTCATCACCAAAAAATGTCAGGAAAAGAACTCAAACAGGGCAGGAACCTGGAGTCAGGAGCTGATGCGGACGGAGGCCATGGAGGAGTGCTTCTTGCTGGCTTGCTTCTCCTGGCTTGCTCAGCCTGATTTCTTGTAGAACCCAGGACCACCAGCCCAGGGATGGCACCGCCCACCTTAGACTGGGCCTTCCCTCATTGATCACTAATTGAGAAAATGCCGTACATCTGGAGCTCAACTGAGGCTTCTTCCTCTCAGGATGTTCCAGCTTGTGTCAAATTGACACAAAACCAGCTGGTACAAAGGAGCGGTGAGTCAAAAGAGGCTACAATGAATGGTTCCTGGGTGCCCCTCAGAAGGTGGCATTAAGGAAACAGAAGGAAGAGCACCTTGGTGCTGGAGAAACAGGCCGGGACAGATGCTGGACTGGAGAAACACGGTGCATCTGGAGAAGCAGGCAACATTCCGCTGAGAGACGAGCCTGCCTTGCCTCCCGGGATGAAGACTGCATGTACACCTCAGCAGCAGCACATTTGGCCATGGAGCTGAGAACTTGGTGCCGCTTCCCTCCCTGCATAGCCAGCTTAGCCGTCAGCCCAGGATTTCACTGAGTGGGAGGCTCAAGCTAAAATGGGGCTGAGCTCTGTTGCCATAGCTGGAGGGGGTTGATTTGGCTCTGGGCTTGATAAAACGCAGTTGTTTCTTCCCTAGTACCTTCAGTTCCTTCAAGAGTGGGGAGCCTGAGTCAGGCATAGACAGGTCTCCGGGTCCTATGTTCTGAGCATTGGGAAGAACAGCACGTGTCACATATCAAATGACTAAGTAGAGTGAAAGAATGATAGATGGATGAGTAGCTGAAAGCAGAGATTTGGGCCTGTTATTAGAATGCAATAATACAAAGCAGGAAAAGAAATGAAAGGTTAGCTTTAGGGCTGTAAGAAGCCCCAGGTTTTGGTCTCAGATTACAGTTCTTGACCTTTGACACATTCTCAGGGTCTCTTCAACCAATGTGGGTTACCTGTAGGTTAGCCGTCTTCCATTGCTTTCTCAGACACAGTCTAGCCATTGGCTATCATGACACAGTACAAGAAACTGCTGCTAACATGTTTGGGGTCACACTCCCAGCCCAGCCACAGACAGACTGTGTCACTGTTTTTGTGTGTTTGTTTTTCCACCTTCTCTTTTGACATAAGATATAGGAGCTAGTTTGGACGAGGCACTCAGCTCTCTCCCTGTGAAGCAGAGGTGACCAAGGTCCCTGAGAGAACCGCTGACAATACGAAAGGTGGGCTTGGCTAAGAATGAGGATAAGGAAGCTTGGATGCTGTTGCCCTTACCTACTCAGGACCTTGGGCATGCTGTGCAACATCTCTGGGCCTCAAACTGAGTATCAGCTAAACGCAGTTAACAAGACCATACCTGTTGGCCTCAAAGGACTGCTGTGAGCAGCTGGTGATGTAGTGGGAGGATCTTCACGCATGGACCCTCTGCTTCCTGTCCCTGAAGAGAGCAGGGGCCTCCCTAAAACCTATGGCACAAACCCAGAGTGTCTTTTCCTTCTCTCCTCTGGTTTCTGAACCTTCTTCATAATGCCGTGCTGGAGATGAGCTGCCTGTGGGCCCAGGAGACACATGACTCTCGTTCTCCACAAAGGGCTGACACTCCCCATAGCCCTGCACTGATGGTCTAGGGCCAAGGGCACCATCCTCCACTCCCTGCCTTGCTCTCTCTACAGGGAAGGACAGGATGACAACCAGTAGCTGGCTCTGAGCTGTGGAGCCACCCACACTGTATCGTGGAGGTGGGGAGGGGATGGGATCAGAAAGGAGACTAAGGTAGAATGGCAGCTTCTGAGGGAGCAAAGCCGGACTGGTGATTGCTCTTTGTCTAGACCACTTTATCCATCCTTTGGACACTTTCCATTAGAATAATAGTAAGTTGGGGGTTTGGCTTAGTAATAGAGTTTTTGCCTAGCATATACAAGGCCGTAAGTCCCATTCCCAACATGGCAAAATAATAGTAATGATAAATAACAATAATAGCAGCTAGGATTTTTTTTTTTTAAGATTCATTACAGTTATCCATTGGGCAGAGTGGGCAGTGCTGTAGTGACCAACATATGTTGGTCAGAGGACAGCTTGGGGACCTCGGTTCTCTCCTTCCACCACATTTGTCCTGCAGATCAGCGGTAAGCCCCTTTACCTGATAAACCATCTCTCTGGCCCAGCAGCTAGAATTTCTTAAGCATGCTCTTGGCACCATGCTAAACGTGTTACTATATTATTCCATTTAATATTATACTGCATTATTAGCATGCCCATTTTATAGATGAAACAATGGAGGCACAGATAGGCTTAGCAACTTACCAATTCTCCAAGTAGCGTTACAACCAACATTTAAACTCAAACTCACACTCTTAATCACTATGAAAGAAAAAGGAAAAAAAAAATTACTAAACAAAACTTCCAGGTGTTGGGATGTGCCTGGAAAGCAGGTGTGTGTGTGTGTGTGTGTGTGTGTGTGAGAGAGAGAGAGAGAGAGAGAGAGAGAGAGAGAGAGAGAGAGAGAGTAAGACTAGGGAGGGAAATGGTTCCAGGGGAAGGGAGAGAGATTTGAAAATGCCAGCAGAAGGCAGACCTTGTTTGCCCCAATAGAACTTCCCCTGATCCAAACATGAGCCCTGCTCTTTGTCTCTGTAGAATCACTGAAAGCTGAGCTCCCTGGGCTCTCAGAAAGCTGCCTGGGTCCAAATACTTTGCCTGGCATATCACAAGCATTTAATATTTGTTCAAGACTCACAGGTGATTAGACACATAAGTAAATTTATGGGCTAGGTGTTGGAAGAAGGGGTTGTAAGAGCCAGGAAGATTGCAGTGTGGCTCTGGGCAAGTCTTGGCCTCTTTTTTCAGCTTCCTCTTCTAGAAATAAAGGCGCTGGTGATACATGCTTATGTCAGCCCCAAGCTGAAATGTGTTGCCCCCAAGTTGAGAGTCAGAGCTGGAAGGCGGCAGCTTTGTAACCTCCAGGGCCCTGGCAGGCACTGAACTCAGGAAGTGCTGTTTGCAGCTCTGATCAGAGGTGCTGCTGC
Organism: Psammomys obesus; assembly: GCF_907164565.1. Classification (NCBI taxonomy): domain Eukaryota; kingdom Metazoa; phylum Chordata; class Mammalia; order Rodentia; family Muridae; genus Psammomys; species Psammomys obesus. The sequence continues at coordinate 455,350 of NW_026596039.1, read as the reverse complement.
TGCTGCTGCTGCTGCTGCTGTCTGCACCAGAACAGAGCAGAAGGGCAGACAGTCTCAGGTGAACAGGGTCCTGCAGCCCCTGGATCTGGAGGCAAGGAGTACCAGGCTGCCCTTTACCTTGGCTAGATCAAGCTTAAGATCCTAAACTCTCACCATCCTCCAAAGGGAATATACTTCTACATGCAGAAGGAATATGGAACCTCACTTCCCACAGCTGGCAGCATCAAGTCGATATTTTTCTGTGGAGCAGAGAGAGTAAAGAGAATGTAAAGTGTTGAATTGTTTGGCATTATCAAGGATTTCAGCTCCCCAGGACTCCTGCATAAAGAGATGGAAATTTTAGCTGCCAGAGCCAAGAAACACACAGAAATATATGAATTTATTACATATTATCTTTCCCTCTTCCAAACAGCCTTGGAAATGTCAAAAGATCATCTGTTGTCTCATCGTTGATAAGAAGACAGTTTGGGTTTAGTGGACTCAGAGTTTGGGCACAAGGCAGACAGTGAGAGGCCATTGGGGAAGATAGTGGTTGCCCAGGACAACCTTCAGGAGTCCCAGCCATCTCCCCAGCTCTCATTTGCTGGGTGTTGATTTCTTGAGGCCAGGAAAGGATGTGCTGCCCTCTGAGTCAACATTTTTAAGCATCCACTGTGTGCAAGTTCTGTGCACAGAGAGGGCCAAGAGAGCTTGGAACCTGAGAGCAGTCCTGGCAGCTTAGACACAGCTCTTTTGCCTGCCAGGAGAATGCAGCTCTGGGGGTGGCTGTGCTGCCTGGAGGACATCCAGGGAGCACTCACAGAGATGGTGACATCAGAGCTGGACCTTGAAGTAGACACTATGCTGTTAGGGAGGGGAACAAAAGCGTTGCAGGCAAGAAAAACACAGCAAAGGTGACATAACTGGAAAGGCCACATTTGGTCTCCAGACCTGGAAGTTTGGGGCTTGAGAGATGCAGGGGCCTGGTGATTATTGGCCATGAGCTATCCACACCCCTCACCATCCGCTAAGTAACAGAGGTCATGTCTGATCAGAGACCTGCTGGTAGCACTCTGATGTCAATCAAGGTGTGACACTTCACCTGTGGTCCCTGTTGATCACTGTCTCCTCCCTGTCATCAGCAACATGGCTATCTCATAACTTAACTGGACTTGAAGGCCTGCATGGAAGAATTCAGTCTCTGGCTAGTTCCCCACTATCCTGCTTGGCTGGTGAGAGCCTGACTTAAGGAAGTGTTTACCATTCTATATTCCAGTGGGGGGAGGGAGGATGAAGTCTAGGAATTGACGTAGACCAGGGAAGTGTTACTGCCTCCAGCTCCACTGCATCACCAGGAGCCATCAGTCTCATGTATGTCCAGCACCTGATGAGGAAGTAGACACAGGCCCTGCAGCCAAGCTTCTCTGGCCAGACACTGGATCAAAGAGAAATTCTGAATCCTCCTCACCCTCTTGAGAAGTCAGAAAACACAGGAGTTTTGAAAGCCTTATAGAGTCCCCGGGTGCAGCTGCAGTTTGACCCCTATTCCAACACACACACATTAAGCTTTCTATTCCTGTCTGTCCTTCCTGACTCCCTGAGATGAAGAGAATAGGGACCCTGTTCAGATCAGCTGCTCAAAAGGGTGCTGGCCATTTCCCCAGCAGCTCTACCTGCAGAGAGCCAGGTGAACAACGTCCAGTCACACAGCAACTCCCAGAACCTTAAGCCTAGCTCGTTAAGAGGTCCCCTAGTCCCTGGAAAGAAATGAAACTAGAACGCCTTACTTTGAGGCTTACTTTGCTGTTAGGCTAACAGAGCCTTTCCACATTATATTTCTTAGGACCCTGCAGTCACTCCAATGGTGCTGGGGTAAGCTTTGCTCTGCCCTTGATTTAACAATGGGTGGATAGGCTGTGTGGTATGTCTGGAGTTACACAGTTAATTGGTAGCAAAGTCAGCACTGCGGCCTGGACTCAGGACTTCTGGTCACTACGATCTGCCACAGCCCTGGGCAGGCTCCAGGATACAGCAGGATGGGAGTACATGGGTGATGAGCTCCCAAGGCCCTATATCAACCTCTTTCCCCAAGAATTATGGCCTTCAAGAATCCTCCCAATTCCACATGGCCTGGTCCCATGACACCATCACATGTATTCTCCCTTCTCGTCAAAATTGCCTCTACCATATTTCTCTTCTTGGGGGAAATATTGACAGAAATGGAGGACAACGCTGAGTCCACATCACTGAACTGGTGATGGAATTAGCAGGTACTCAGAAAAGAATACAAAAGACACTACCTAGGCTAGGGAGGCTGCTGCCCTTGGGAGGCTGAAGCAGGAAGATCAGAGAAACAGAAACCAGGGGCTGCACAAGCCTGATGACCTGAGTCCCATTGCTGCAACCCTCATAAAGGTGGAAAGAGAACCCTGACGCCATAAACATAGCACGCATGGGCCTCTGTAAGAAAGAGAGAAGGAAAGAAAGAAGGAAAGAAAGAGAGAGAAAGAAAGAAAGAAGGAAAGAAAGAAGGCTAAGCATGGTGGTGCAGGCCTTTAGTCCCAGCGTTCAGCTAGAGGCAGGCAGATATCTGTGCCTCCGAGGGAAGTCTGGCCCACACAGGGCAGGAGAGCCTGAACTACATAGAGAGACCCTGCTTCCACCCCCCTAGAAGTGTGTGTACATACATGCCTGCATGCTTGTGTGTATAAAATACATACATATATATAAAGACATCCTCCATACTAGAAGAAAGACATTTTGTTTATTGTATTTTGAAAAAGCAAATAGAGAGGTTCTGATCCCATTGCAAGACTGTCTCCTTCTCTATCACTCCTGTCCGTCTCTTCCCCCACATAGATACAGGTGACTCATTTAAGTAAAAAAATAAACAAACAAACAAACAAAAAAAAAAAAACAGCTGGGACATAGTATGGGTGGATTCCAAGAGACTTCTTAGAGAATACAGGATGCTGCAAAAATCTAGAATGGTGAGGTGAAAGATCAGGTATGGTGGCCTTAAAATAGGTCTGCTTGGTTAGAGAACAAAAAACAATGATGCCCTAGACAGCAGACTACATCCCAGGCTCTGTCTCGCTCAATTCTGGCCTCGAAGACTTTCCAGTCTCCTTCTCTGGAAACCCCCTGGCTTACGGGAAGCTGGGTGTTATCTTAAGGTCTGTAATCGGCCTGCCTGCTTTTCCAGCTGGAGCTGTTCATTCAGAACAATTAACGTGCAGTTTAGAGCTGGAATGGAACATATGGCAGGGGGTCCCCAGGAGCCAGCACGTGGCAGCTCAGGAAGGAGAGGAGCAGCCCAGGAGGCACAGGAGGGGGTGTTTGGAAAGGCAGGCTCTAAGCCTGTGCCTGGCCCTGGTACACCAGCATTTCATACCGGAAGAACAGAAGTGAGGGTTGAAGCAAACTCCATATGCACCCCAAACTCAACACTTTATGTTAAGAAGCTTGAAAACTCCCACTAACCTACTTATGTAATATTGTTCCCCAGCAAGTTTCAGGGCTACTCTGGGTGAGCATTGGGAAATAGAAGTACTTATTCATGATTCATGTATCTATGCCCTGTACTATGTACAGTCTGGGGTGTTCACAATCAATCTGTGAAGAGAACAGTCAAGATCCGTGTCCGCATGGGACTGTCACTTTAGTGTGGGGCATCATTCAGTCAACATAATGCACAAACTGCTGATGGTACCAGAGAGTGTGTTAGTTGTGAGAAAGAGCTGAGGATCTGAAAGCTTGGAACAAAAACGTTTCCAGACTTCAGCATGCTTTATCTATTTATTGTTTAATTTTAGTATTTGCCTGTTCACAGAGGTAGAGGTGAAGCTAAAGTGTAAACACGGTTCCTTGTGTGTGGTGCACACATTTGCAAGCGTACGTGTGTGTGTGTGTGTGTGTGTGTGTGTGTGTGTGTGTGTGTGTGTGCCCCTGTAGGTATGTGCGTGGGTATAGAGGCCAAAAGTCCATGTCAGGTGTCCTCACTCTCCACCTTACTTTTTGAGACAGGGTCTCCTACTGACGCTGGAGCTCACAGACTTACCAAGGCTGGGTGGTCATGAGCTCCAGAGATCTTCCCGTCTCCGGTTTCCCAGTGCTGGGGTTACAGCAATGGACTGTCACACCGGGCTTCTTAAGTGGGTACCAGAGATTTAAACACAGGTCCTCAGTGCTTGTTTGGCAAGCACTTAGCAGCTGGATCCAGAACCCCCTAAGACATGAGATTCTTTCATGTTTCATGTGCACCTTACACATATACCCTGGAAGCAATGTCATATAGCATCTATCGTGTGCAAGCATTTTCACTAAAGCCTGTTATATGCCAGTTTTCCACTTTGAATATCATTTGGGTGCTCCAAATGGTTCAGGTTTTAGAGCACTTTGGACAGGATGACTGATCAAACAAGGTGTTTGCTTAGATTTTCCAGCATGGCCACGGGAGTGTTCTCAGAAAGAGGCAGCCTTAGCCATCTCTGTGCTCTTTGCCCCTCAGAGACCACAGACCTCTCGATACCCTTCACTTGCCCCAGCTTAGAAGCCATTGCGATCTGACAGTGTCCAGCTCTTGGAGCACTCACTGGGGCCTTTGGGGAGGAGCTGCTGAATAGCACTGCCACCACCTCAAGCCCACCCCTAAGGTGCTGCAGGGACTGGCTGTCAGCAGGTGTCGTGTGGGGTCTGGGACTGGACAGCACCCTGACTGTGAAGACAAACGGCACTCACAGCACTGAGGGCGGCTGTAAAGGTGGGAGGAGTGGGGGAAGAGAGAAGCTGGTCGAAACGCTGGGATTATGAGACCTAAATCGGAGCCCTGGGCGGGTAAAGAGCAGGGCCGTAAACCCAGCCTCCTGAAAGAATGTTCTGGAGGACGGAGGACGGAGATACAAGCTCCCTTAAAATATGTCTGAGATGCGAACCAAAGATCGTTAGTTTTGAGAAAGGGGATAAAATGCTAAACATGGTCTTTATTGGTCCTTTTAAAAGCCAAGTGTAAAATACTGCCATTCTCAAGATTGTGTTTTTCCTTTTCTTTTTTTTAATGGCAGAAATTAAAATCTCCTTAAGCCATTAGCCGTCACTCCCCAAGGTGAGCCCCTAAACCAGCCCTGCCAGAGATGGCTTCTCTCACTCAAGAGGTGTGGCCGCCCCTCCAGCAAGCTGCTCTCCTCCGCCTGCACTCCGTCCTGCCCCTCGGCCTGCACTGGCCCCGAATGCCCAGCCAGCAGCAGGTGGCTGACAGGCCGACGGGTTTTATGGGTCTGCCCAGCCGACCCTGTCTCCCACCAGTTGCCAATTTGGCTGGTTGCTCCCTGCTCACAAATACCTAACTGTAAAGATATTCACACACGTACACCCCTACCAAACCCTGCCAGGGCAGACCTGCCCCTGGGGAACAGCAATCGGAGAGGCAGCCTTCAGGCTGCCCGATGCTACTTCTGTTCCCAGAACTGCTTTTCCCCGGCTAGCCTTTCTTTTCCATCTCACACTTTCTTTCTTTTCTTTTTTTTTACCTTCTTTCTTTCCATCAAAGGCTGGTGCTACCCGAGAAAAAGTTCATAAAAATGTTATGTCCACCATAAAACCCCTAATGTGGCATTCTGCATGATCCATGCATTAACATTAACATTTCCCAGACAGTTATTGTGAGATAATGGGCCCAGCTATAATTCAGCAGTAACATTCCTTCGAGCAAATGTTATGGAGGAATAAATGACTTGCGGAGTGTGCCGCTGTGATGGGAGCAGGGGAGAGGAGAGCAGTTTGGCAATGCAGACTCTGGACCTTAGAGACCCTGGGGTGCTTTCTACATCTGACCACAGGCTCTCCTGCCCCTCTGATCCTATATTTCACATATTCCTATCTTTCTTCAGAGCTGTATTGGGAGACTGGAGTAAGGGAAAGGATTTAAAGGCATTCAGGTCATAGGTCAGGGTATAGGGTGATGAGGGGCTTTTTTTTTTCTCACTAGTATCCCTCCTGTGTACCTAGTATGTATTACACTAATCTCTGCTACAGTCCTTAACACTTTGTCCGTTATTAGTATTTCCAGAATATCTTTCATCCTCTGGTAATTTCACACATGTATACACTGCATCTTTATCACGTCTGCTCCTTTCTTATTTTCCCCCAGACACCTGCACTTACACCTCTCTCCCTCTTTATGTCTTTGCTTTTTGTTGTTGTGGTTTGAACCCACCAAATATAGTTACTGCTGCCTGCTGGAATGTTAGCTGATCTTGTTGGCTTGGTCTGATGCTGGTAACCATCGCTGCCGTGAGCTCATGAGTGCAGAACATCATTTCATAGACCCCTCCCCACCCTCCATTCTTTCCACCCCCTCACCTGCGACGTTTCTCGAGCCTCGGGGACAGAGAGGACTGGATATAGACGTCTCATTTAGGACTGAGTGCTCACTAGTCACTGACTCGTAGCAGGTTGACTATTTAAGAGTCTCCGCACTAACTGCTGCTCACTGCTAGGGTCTGGCCAAGGCTGAGAGCAGTACCAATCTATGAGTATGAAGTCAATATTTAAGGCAGTTTGACAACCTGTCCTTTTAGTGAGATGACAGTAGTTGCTACTTGCCCCCCTGCCATTCATTCCAAGGCCTTTAACCTCCCAATCCTGTGGGCTTTAACCATCTTCACACTACACGGCATCATTCCCCCTCCCCCATTGTGTAGAACAGGCCTCAAATCCAACCAGAAAGGAGTTGGTTGCCTCTCTAACCTTCATGTTACTATTGCCCCAGTGGGCACATCTTTCTTGGCAGATTTCTATGGTAACATTCAGTTCGCTGCCTGGTGATGCTACTGATGATTTTTCTCCCCTAGAAGCCTTGTATAGCATCTTCCTGCACTACGAAGGCCAACTATCAGGAAATTTTCATGTCAGTCCCAGCTTGATTCCTCCATCTTACAAACAAATGTGTTGTGTCTTCAACAGTAGGAATTTACTGTCTGTTCTGGTCAGCAACCAAGATCAATGGCAATAGCCTGTGTAATTTTAGGGGTGTGGTCATAGAAAGGTATCCCACACCCATGTAGAATTTTTCATTTAGTAACCTGTGTCTTCCAGGGGAAGTATAATACCGGTGCTCAAATATCTGTTTTTGTTTTTAATAATTTTTTTTAACTAACTTACAGAGGAGATTTCCATAACATTTATTCATGAATTCCTAGCTTTGGTTGACTTACCTTACACCTTCCTCTTCCCTCCCTTGATACTAGTCCTCATTTAAAATTTTAACCCTGACTATTTTCTCCTCCTCTACTTTCAACTCATATGTATTCTACCATCCCCTCACTCCTCAAGGCTTCTTTCACTCCCTGTCTCATAAGCCCTGTTTAGCTTCCTAACCTCTATGACTACCCCCAAATTAAACATACAATATCATTAATTTTTCATGCCCATGTCCCCTAAAGTCACCTCACTATTCTTTAAGAGCAATGTGCATATCTTAGCCTTTTTGATGAGCTAGCACAAAAACAGTGTTCAGTAAATGTTTATTAGAAGTAAGAAAGGGTGGAGAAATAAATGGATGAATAATGGAATGACAACACAGAAGGATTCAGACTAGCTGATTGAAGGCATGATCACTGTAATCTTACCACTTGGAAGTTGGAAGCAGAAGGACCAGAAGTTCAAGGCCGTTCTTGGCTGCAATCAGTTCACAGTTCACTGCCAGCCTATACCATATAAGACACTGTCAAAAAACAAAAACAAAACAAGACAAAACCAAAACCCACATTAATCAAAACCCAGAAACGAATGCAGAATATATAGGGGGAGATACTTTTCAACAGCATTTTTTGACCAAAATCGTAAGACAATAAGCCTGAACGGGCATTGGAGAAATGCTGCCATATTCATTTTGCTCCTTACAAAGGAAAGACCTAGGGCTAGAAGGCTGGAACAGTGAGTTCAAGGCTGTTCTGGCTGCCATCATGCCTCTATTATACAGGCTAATCATTGGCAAAAGAACCCTTTTTACCCTTAAGGAGCTTGTTCTCTGATGGAAGAAACACCACAAGCACAGACATAGTTCACCACAGTCTAGCACAGAACTAGTGTGGTAGGGGGAGAGGTCTTCTACACGGAGACAAAAAAAAAAAAAAAAAAACTATCACTAAGGATAGGGGCCCAGGGTAGGGTGAGACACACTGAAAGGTCAACCATGTGGAAGGTTAGATTTGAGACAGAGGAACAGAGTGTACAAAAACAGAGAAATGACTAAAAACAGAATCCTTGCAGCCACTAATTGTCTCTGTGGGTGTCCAGCATATGGCTCTGATAGGCCATTTGCCATGGGCAAGTTTTCCTTAGGATTCTTGTTGCGACTTCCTTGGAGATCGGCTGCTGAACCATGAGGATCAGCTGTATGGCTTATGTCCGAGCTGGACAGAGGGAGATTAAAAGGGAGCCATATTCTTCCAGAAATGTGGGGGTGGGGGTGTCTCTGTGAAAAGCACGAGGGAAAATGTTGGCTCTTTTCCAAATGCCACATGCCATGGCCACCACAATCTCTCCCAAGAGCATTGCCCAGAATGAGGGATGAGATTTATGACACCAGTGAAGGGAATGGTGACCTCTGCAATATATTCACAGGCCTCTGGGGAGGCTGTGCCCCAATCAGAAACATCTTGCTCAGTCAGGGGTCTCATAATGTCCTAGAGCTCGAAGGGCCTTGTAGGTTAACTGCTTTAACCTGTCACACTGGAGGTATCTGCAACAGGCAGCTTCCATTCTCTTTCTAATGACTCCTGACAAAGGCAGCTCTCCCATCCCAGGATAGTTCTCACTGATGGAAGCCCCTCACACAAAGAAGACATTTGTATCTGTTACTCCCACCCTTCCACCTTAGACCTAACGGCTAGGCAGCGCAGCTGAGGCCCAACTATTCTGCACAACAGTTCTTCAAATATGAATTAAAGTTTGCAGGTTTGCTCCTCCCTAGGGCTTTCTGTCTTGAAGTGTGGTCCTTCCTCCAGCATCCCAGACTCCCTCCACCGATGTGCTTTGTTCTCTCAGTGTTCCTCTTGTGTGGTAAGCATGTTGTTCCATGAATCTGTATGTAGAGATAAGGCTCTGTGCTAGGAGTAAGATGCTACGGTGTGCTGTTCCTTTGCACGTCAGGGTGACTGTAGCAACGTCATGCACTGTGCATTCCAGGAAGCTAGAAGAAGGGATTTTGGATGTCTTTGCCAAAAACCAAATGATAAATATTTGAGGAAACTGTTAGGTTTGACCTGATTTTATACAAAGTATACATGTATTGAAACTCCATATTGTTGTCCACCAAAATGTGCATTTTATGTTATAAATAAGCTAGAAATCAATTTAAATGTATTCTATCCTGGACAGTTAAAAACAAAACTGTGTTCCTTCCACGCATCTGAACAATGGCCTTCCTCATGCAATTGTGCTTCCTTTTTCTTTTATTTTACTTGTTGGCAGGCACACCCCAGGTAGTGTCCAGCTGCTACCTGTTGAATTTTCAGCCAGGCTTCATTTTTCTCCATCACGAAATGTTTTGGCTCCAGCTTGTACACTCTGTACTCTATTCTGACAGCATAAATTTATATCCATCTCTGTCCGACATCACGGATTGCTTTCTGCCTATCATGCATGCCTCATAAGCTTTTTCTCAATCACTTCTCTTTAGACATTTTAACCAGCCCTTCCAGTGTATGGGTGATAAGTGTACCTTCAACAATGCCACAGATCACTGCTCCACAGCACACTGCCAGCTGCTTCATTGTGAAAAATCCCCCCTTCAGACTGGTGTAGGCTTCAGTACTATGGCTGCTAGCTAACCGTTTACCTGCCCATCTTCCCATCCAACTTTCCTTCTCCATCCATCCAAAAGGACAGCATGCAACACTGGTGTATTTCTTGCTGAAATAAAGATATTCCCAGCCTTTTCTTTTTGTTCTGTTAATCCTGAGTGTGGTGTGTGTGTGTGTGTGTGTGTGTGTATGTGTGTAAGGGAAATAATTTAGTCTGACATGATTATTTTCCAATGAAGCTATCCTGCTCATTGGTTGTCATAAGCAACCCATCCAATATAGAGTTTTTGTTAGTAATTAATATCAAACACTGGTGGCTTCTAGAATCTGATGTTTGTTGTGACAACAGGGACCTATTCCTGTTTCCAATGTGATTCCTTTCATCAGTTCATAGTTGACAGTGGCCCTCCAGTTCTGCCCTTCAGTTCTCCCTACCCTATGAGGCAAGTCGCTACTGTCTTCAGCCGTGAGTTTACTTAAAGCTGTGAAATATGGTTTACCATCCATTTACCTGTCTCAAACTTGAACTCTTTTAAGATCATCCTTCTGCTTTAATGATTGTTGTCCTTGGAAAACACAAAGGAAAGCAGAGTTAAAGCACGTGTTTTCCTCTGTCTGTTGTCTTGTAGCCTCCTATGTCTGCCCTGGCTGAGGCAACCTCAAGCTCTTGTTTCTTTTCATTTTGCTTCAAGTATTGCTTTCTACAGGAGAGAGAAATGTTCAAAAATGTTTTCAGGTTGAGGCCAGCCTGGTCTACAAAGCGAGTCCAGGACAGCCAGGACTACACAGAGAAACTCCTATCTTCAAACAAACAAACAAACAAAACAAAACAAAAGATGTTTTCAGGCTCCAGTTCATTCTGGTCTTTTGACTGTCCTACTGCACTTACAATGGTCCCGCTATTCTTCTATGTTTCCTTGTACTTGTAAGACTCCTTTTAAATCTTTAGTACAATAGCTTTCAAATCATCAGAAAGCTCAGATTTGAAGATGAAGGTTGAGACAAAGGTGTGAGGCCCCATATTTTACAATCACCACTAAGAGGACAAAGGTGAAGCCTTATACTCCTGACCACCCCCTTAGGGGCACAGTTAGCAATGAAATTCCACCCACTAATATTTTTTGATCCGTTCTTATGCCTAAGGCACAATACTACATACTGTGAGTGACACAGACATGAACCAGATTTGTCCCTGCCTTAGGAGGGGGCAGGCACACAAAGTACTATAGCCCTAGGTAAAATGAGACAGTTAGAATCTTGGAATGTATGAGTGCTGTGAGAACCCAAAGCCAAAAAGAGGCCATGTGTGCCCTGGGGATCCAGGGTGACTCAAGAGGGAGACAGAGACATTTGAGTTGTGGCAGTCTGGGCCAAACAGCAAAGTCTCAGATGCAGAGAAGGATATGTGTTCCTTACAGAGGAGAAAGAGTCAAATGGCAAGCCCTCACTGGGGTAATATCAGACAGCTATGCAGCCAAATCGTATGGGAAACTTGGACATAGACTATAGCCCTCGTCACTATTTCAAGTCTTCTGGTCCACGCAGGGTTCCCCTGAACCCTTGCACACAGCACATCTTCAGTTAACTCTCTCAGTTCCTCTTCTAAACCTGCACTTATTCTGTAATCCTTTAATATACGCTGTTTTTTGTTGTTGTTGTTGTTTACATATTTCTTTCTTTCCCTACTTTGTCCATCCCTACTCTTTGAAGTAGGGTCTTGCTGACCTCCAACACTCCTCCTGCTTCACATTCCCAAGTGCTAGGGTTAGAGGTTTGTACCAACACGCTTGGCTTAAATTTTTTATGAAGATTTTTAACACCACTACCCTTCAGTAAACTGAGTTTAGAATCAGAAGGTCTGTTTGGCTCTGAACTAAGAACCAGGCATTTTAAGTTGGATAGGTCACTCCCTGCAACACCCCCTGCCCCTCCCCCTCCCTGGCTGCTCCTGTCTGTAAAATGGGCAGCAGTGCCTGACCTCCCTGAGCACACAGGACAGTTGGTGAGGGGTGCAAATGTGTGAAAGGCTAAGGCCCATGCTCCACAGCTTTACATGGGAACAAGCATTCTTGTGACCAGTGCCTGATTGTTATCTTTTCTGAAGTACCTGGTGGAGATGCAGATTGGAAGAGGCAGAAGCAAAGGGAGAAGCAAGTTTGGAGGTCGCAGAGCCAAGCCTGCTCTGGCTGAGGGTACAGCAGGATGTTTTGAAATATCTGTGAGCCTGTCAGAGTTCATGCTGAGCAGCAGAGCAGGGGTTCTGTGGGAAGTCTCCCTGCTGTGCCTCAGGAGAGCCGGCTGTGAGGTAAATCAGGAATGCTCCTCAGCGCCTCCCTGCAAAGCTACCCCATGGTGAGAAAGGAGGTGCGAGAGGACTGAGCTGAAGGTGATTGCATATACCTGGACACCGCCATATTGTGCCACACACATTGAAGACATACGAAGCACAAGAAACACCAAAGTACCTCGGCAGGCCTTGTGGGAAGAGGAAACATACTTGTCCTTGCTACTTGGTAGGGCAAGCAGACGCACCCAGGTGCCTGGGGCCTTGGGAGAGTTGGAGGAGAGGTTACCCACAATGCCTGAGGTAAGGGGTCTCCAACACAGCTCCCAGGGAGTGGCACCTGACCTGAGGGCTGCAGGGAGGGGTCTCAGGAGACTAGGCAGAAAAGGGCCACAGCAGACATGAAAGCACAGAGGCCAGGAGCAGGTGGTGCTGAAGAGGTTGAAAGCGGCTGCAGAGACAGGCGGGCGGAACCCCACGGGCGCTGGGGAATAGACACTGTGGGCTGGGAAGGAGAGGGTATTTAACATATTTCTGAAGAACTGTCTCCGGAGTAGGAGGAGACAGAGTTTATTCTCAGGCTCCTTTGTGAAGATAATATAGAAACAAACAAATCTAGAGCAGGTAGGATGAGGGTAGCAAAGTTGGAGGTGTGGTCCAGTGAGTGCTGAGGGAGAGATCCAGGTATCAGCTGGCCCCATCTGGGTTTCCATCTGAAGCTCACTGTCCTAGCTACACTGTCCTAGCTACACTGTGTCGGAGGCCCCCCGTGGGGACAGAAACCGAGTCTTGTTCATTGTCTCCTCGAGGCATGTTCCCATTTCACACACTGGGTGTTAGAGAGTGAGCATGCCACAGCCTTATGTCCTGTCCTTACTGCCTTCATGTGCCACCAGGGCAGTCGAGTGAGAAAAGTGAGTGATCCTCAGCAGCAAACAGGGTTCAAATCCTGGTCATGCTCTACCAACTGTGTGACATTGACCATGTTACCAGCCTGGCTCTCTGGATCTGTATGTAGGAGCTGCTGGCCACGTATAGATCTAAATAAGACTGAAAATTAATAAAAACTCGAAGTCTTGGTTACTGCATAGCACATGCACTAGCAAGCACACGTAAAACAATCCCATCATGGCGGAAAGTTTCATAGCCCAGCAGTGGGATATTGTGAAGCTGTAGATGTACCCGACCCTCGGGGAAGAGTGAGGGCCACGTGTGTGAGGTACTGGGCACCATGGCTGACACATGGAAACTTTCAGCAGCTGCTGGCTGTCATGGCTCTGAATGAATGTGACTCATAGATAGCGGAGTGTCAGGAACCATCACAGAGGTGTGGTTCACAAGTTCCCTAGAAGACTCAGGTCCAAAGGGGCCCGAAAGTGTGACAAAGAGACTGGCTCTGCCCTTGGAAAGAGTGGATAACTGGCCTCAGCGTGTACTCTTAGGATCTGGTGTTGATGTTAGGCAGGGATGTCCTCAGCAGCACGCAGAGGGAGACATCTTGGTGACTTTCAAAACACCGATCTCAGAACACCTGCAGGAAAAGGTCCTCACTGTAATGGCATTTGCTTGTGATGTCACAAAAGCTGTGTCAGATCTGACTCTGGGTCCTGGATGCTGCAGCAGATAGTCGGGAACTGGGTTAGGTTGGAACTAGCAAGCTCTCACTTAGAATTTCTCTGATCAAAATGTGGGAAACCCTGTGGCCTAACGGTTTCCCGGAGGGCATGCTGCTACTCCATAAGCTTTTTACTCCTGTGTCCCGCACCTTAGGGGCTAGATGGGCAGGATTCATCCATGACCTGGGGGTCACCAGGAGGGGGCCCAGGTTTTCTGAAGAAGACCTGATGACAACTGCCCAGGGATGGGCTAAGCACCCATAGTTGGAAATTGAGGAGACAGTGCTCCAGCCCTGGGGGTGCTGTCAGGGTCCCCCCTTCTCAGGAGCCATCATGGATGCCTTCTTCTTTATTGCTTATTCATCCCTGCCCTACCCTATCCTGTGCCAGGCAACTCCTAGGAACAGAGATTTTCCAGTAAGGATGCCTCTCAGTCACCGTTATACAGATAGCTTTACCTGGGCATGGGCTTATGATTGGGGAGTGTGGGTTTCCTTTGGCCTTCTCCAAGGAAACAGAGAACATTCCTTTAGACTTGGAGAAGGAGGAGTTTGAGAGGCCACTGCAAGCAAGTAACAGGAAAGAGCAAGCAGGCTGGGTCGTGGGTGTGTGTGTGGCGGGGGGGGGGGGGGCGTCACTGCTGCCCTGGAGGGTCCTGGAGTGTTGTGTGTCTCTGGTCTTCCAAACAAATTGCTTGACAAGACCATCTCCAAGGACCTTTCCAGTTTTGTGTGTGTGTATTGTGGGGGTGCCTGCAGTTTTCTGTTGAAACCTGCTCAGAAACAAACCACTGTGCTATTGTAGCCCTTCTCACAGCAGCCCTTCCCTCCCCACTGCCTGCCTGTCCTCCTCCCTAGCAGGATGGATGGAGGCAGTGTGGAGAAACCCGAATAACTAATCAGAGTCCTCATTAACCCCCTGCTGGGATGCTCAAACATTCACTTTGCTGTTTGTGAAGCAGAAAAAAAAAATCTTCTCCCTGCATTAAAATTGATGCATTATTAATCCCTGTGCTCCTGACCTGGTGGGCTGCCTCACCATCCTGCGGGGGCGGGCAGCCTGGAGTACCTACCTAGGGCTCCGGATTCTCTCTTATGTACTGGCCCAGTGCAGAAGAGCTTCCTTTTGGTACATGGCTCCTCTGCTCAGCACTGGTCAGGTGAGAGCTGTTTTGTTTTGATCCAGCTGGAACCTGATGGGGCCTCCTTGCTCAATACAGCTACCAGGCTGCTCTGGTGGTGTGCTGGGGAAGTCTAGGTGAACACAGGACTATAGAGGTATCTCTGTCCAGACTTGAGAGGGTGAGCTTATGGGCTCCCCACTTCCTATGTACCAGCCAAGGAGCATCCCAGACCCCATGTGGGCTGAGCTTAGAAGCTTAGTGTTGGGCCCAAGAGGTGGCTTTTTCTGCACAGCTGGAACAGCTGGACCCTGGGGCTTCCTGGTACTACACCTTACCCAGAGCTTAAAGCTGCTCTCCGGCTCCACATCTTTGGAAGGGTTCCTCACATCAGATACCCTTCGAGCAAGATCGTGAACCCAGTCTTTCTCACTTACCTAGAGCCGTAGAACACGGAAGGCACAATCTCTGTTCTCAAGGAGCTTCCTTTGGAGTCAGACCTAGAAGGTGTAAGAGAATACACCAATCTAGCAATGAGACAGCGAAGGAAGGGACAGACTGAGCAGGGAAGGAGAACTTTTTGTTTTCCATTGTGGTAACAGAATACTACAGGTTGGCTAGTGAGTGAGTATGTGTATGAGTGTGTGTGTTTTATGTATTTGTCACACAGGTACGTGTGGAGTGTGTATGCATGAGTGTGGAGTGTGGTGCATGCGGTATGTGGCGTGTGTGGTGTGTAATGTGTGTGTGTGTGATGTGTGTATAGTGTGTATGGGTGGTATATACACTGTGTGAGTGTGTGTAGTATATACAGTGTGTGTGTGAGTATATATGTCCCCTCACAGTTCTGGAGGGTGAGAAGTCCTTTAGGAGAAAGGACATTCTTGATGTCATCATGTGACAGAAGGGCAAGAGAACATTTTCCTGTCAGAAAGAAATCAGCCAAACCTATTCATCTTAGCAGGACCCCCATTCCAGTGTCAAATGCCACCACCGCCACCAGAACCATAACCACACCCCAAAAACAAAAGCCAAACGCCTCCAGACTACACCATGAACCCAGTTCTGAGAGCAGAACCTCCTGACTTAATCCCTCACACATCACACCCGGTAATACTGAACAGTAGCAGCTGAATTTCACAGGAATTTTAGAGGGGAACTTGCAAACCCTGGCAGAAAAAAAAAAAAAAAAGGGAAAGTGAGGTCTGAGAGGGGAGGGCTCCTCTCTGGGTCCTCAGTGAGCTGTCAGTGCTGTGGGAAGGCTGAAGCAGGGAATCAAAAGTGTCTGTGAACCCCTGTCCCAGCTGCTTGGTACCAGCTTACCCTCTTCCTCCATGGTCCATTTGCCCTCACCTGGTCTGCCTAGTTTGGTTTCCTGTGCTGTGTGACTCCTTTTTGTGGCCTTCCGTGCACCAGGCTTTTAAAGATAGCTTTCTAAGAAGGAAGAAGAGAAAACTAAGAGGATGAGGAGGAACAGATGGGCCTCCCTAGATCTTATTTTGTCAATCTGAGAAAAGGTCAGAGGTAGCCACTCAGCCCTTTTTCAGTTGATGGAGTTTATTTTGTCAATTTTTTTTTTTCCCCTTAGACAGGCCAACTTGGTTGTATAGCTGAGGATGGCTTTGAACTTCTGATCTTTCTGCCTTTATCTCTCAAGCACTGGGATTTCAGATGTGTGCATCAAGCCTGGTTTATGGAGCGCCCAGGGTTGAGTTCAGGTCACCATGCATGCTATGCTTGAGCTCTAGCAACTGAGCTTCATTCTGGCCCCTAATATTTTTAATATTAACAGATGCTAATATTGGGTAGATTAAAAAAAAAAATCCTGAATCTCAGCCCACATGGCATTTTCAGCCTATTAAGGAAATCATGCCTCACACAACTGAGTGTGTAATTACAAACTTAAGCAAGTGCTCCAACTCAATTAGGAAATGCACCATAGGGGAAGAATCTTCTGTGGTTTTCAGGGTGAGCTAGAGCTTCCTGAGGAAAGGGTCTTAATCTGTGATGTAAAAACAAAGCAGATGAGGAAAGGGCACCTGCCGGGAGCTTGTGCAAAGGCCCTGTGGTAAAAAGGAGCACATCCCTTTCAAAGAACCAAAAACCATGGTACCCAGAGTGCAGAGAACGAGCTAGGTGAGGCTGGGGCAACAGGCAGGACCAGACTGCACTGACTTTCATGGGCATCACAGGCGTGTGGGAGCTGATGTCAAGAGGAATGGGAAACCAGTCGTGTATTTGAGACCCAGAAAGGATGGGGGTAGAGTAGAATAAGATTTGCACTTCAAAAAGATGTCTCTAGCTGTTCGGTGGAGAACAGATGGGGGAGTGCCAAGAATGCTAAATGGGTCATCTGTCCCTTGCTGTCTCCTATCTCCTATTTTAGTGAGCAGAAGCCTATAGAATGTGCTGGAGTTTTATGAAGGGAGATGCATATCTAAATTCTCATCGCCCAGCATTCAGCCTCAGCTCAGAGCTCACAAAAATAAGCTAGAGTCCTTGAATTGGCTCTTTCCTAACACAGTGTGCAGCCAGTCAAGCTCCTGTGACTGCTTTGCCCATTGTTAGCCCAATACTTTAATGCCTATGGGGACCCTGTAGAGCAGATGTGCCCTAGCCTCCAGGAGACCCGATGTCAGGAGGGCAAGCTGCTGAGGAAGGATTACAGGGCTGGGAGGAAGCTGATGGAGGGCTGCAGGAGAGCCAGGCATTCCCCATGGGGCCCCAGGCACGTGGTGGTCTGTGGTTCTGGGCGAGCGGGGGCATCAACATAAATGCCAGCACTGATGGCATTTATGCTAGCTGTAAACTCCTCTCCACTGAGTCTGTGGCCCCTCCATCTACTCATACTCCAGCGCACTCCTGTCCACCACGGTGTCATATCTAGCCTTGGGCCAGCACCCTTCTTTCTTTTATTCCAACAAGAATTCATCGATTATATTTTCATACAAGGATTCTCTAAGGGTCAAAATCCTATAAAAAGCCAGTTGGGTGGCACAAATCCATACTCCCAGTACATGGTAGGGTAAGGCAGGAAAATTACAGGTCTGAGACTAGGCTAGGCTTCTTTTTTGCTGTCTCAAAAGCAAAAAAGAAAAGAAAACCCAAACCCAAACCCGACCACTCTTCTTCCCTTAAACACACTGCCCCTTGCAGGAAGCTAACCAGGTAACCAGTTTTCCCCTTGGCGGCAGAAGGAAGCAGGCACTAAAGGAAGGGCCCATGTGACTTGCTTTGCCTGGAATGTTCTCACTAGAAACCTATGTAATTACAATCATGCTCTCTTTCACTCTGAAAATGATTCCAATGTGACAGATTTGTTATGTGGTCACTCCAACAATGCGCATGGCTTTAAAGGGGTGCAAGAGGTTGTGTACTTGGGGCAGGAATTCAGGAGGCATCACAGAATAAGTAACATCTGAGCTGAGTCCTTACACGTTGGGAAGATATGAGAGTGTGGGAACACTCTCAAATCTGAGAACACGGGCTTGGAGGGATCAGGGAGCAGAGCCTGCATAGGAGGGGAGGAATGTATTTGAACCATAACCTAGACCAGGGTCAGCAGACCTTTACTGCAAAGGCTCAGACAGAAATTATTCTAGGAGTTTTTTACTCTTGCAATTATCCAGCTCTGTCTTTGTGCTCCTACTGGGCTCAGCTATGTCGTATAGTGGAAAGCCATCATAGATAACAGTCAACAAATGGATGTGGCCAGATTCAAATAAAACTATATTCACAAAAACAAGTGGTCTCTGGGTCGGCCTGGGAATGTATGCTTTGGTCTATTCAGCATTAGTCTTGGTGGTTATGAATCAGAATATACATTTCCCAGGTCTAGAGGCTGGAAGTCCAAGCATCAGTTGCTTTGGTGAGGGTTCACTCAGTAGATCTTGCTTACAAGGTGGAGGAGCTAGAGAGCACCTGTTTACCTTGTAAATGGGCATGATCCCATCCATGAGGGTGGGGCCCTCGTGACTTTGCAACTCCCTACAAGTTCTTCCCTGTTCATGTCACCACAACGGGATGAGGTTTCAACCTGAATTGTGTAGGGCACTTTGAGACCGTAGCAGGACAGCTTGCCAGCTTCACACTCTGGGTACCTGAAGGAGAATCATAAGAGATAGTAAGTTTGGAAAGTTAGGTAGGAGCCGTGTTACAAAAGGTTTCAAAGATGTGCGTGCTTAAGATGTAGTTTATTCTTAAGAAGGACATGGAAGTTGTTCATCAGCAGAGGTTCTAGAATTTGATACTAGCCTTCAGAGGGCAGTGGAGGAAAGCAACAAGCTGCAGTGAGGAAAAAGGACTGGTTTGGGTCCTGAGCCCTCCCTTGGTGACACATGAGGCTGCTGGTATTCATTCCTCAGGAACGTTCCATTTGTTCCAAATTTCCTCCCTGTTCTCTAACTTCTCACAGTGGATGCTGTGTGGCAGGGCTTTGAGAAGCGATAGCTATCTCCCCTCTTCCTTACATTCCCCAAGCCCTCCAGAGCAAGCACTTGTCTTTCTGTTGAGCGTTCCAGTAGAGCGACATGAGATTTCCTCCACATTGAGCAGAGAGCTCATCTTCCCAAGAATCTCCAAAAGGAAAGAGTGTCAAGGCACTCCTGGCTGTGCCTTGAGGTCCTGTCCTTAGGAAGGTATCCTGGCTCCCTTTCTCTTGCCAGTAGGACTTCACTCCCCCTGTGTTGGTTTCCCCATTTGTGGCTGTGGCCCCTCTTCTTCCTCCCAGCGAAAAGCTGGTACACATGTTCATGACTAGACTCAGACACAAGATTTAAGGAGATAGCCAAAACTCAATAATCAAGTGAAATGATATTTTAATACAAACATTTTTAAAATGAAAACTAAAAATTAATGACACAAATGCATGGTAAGCAAGCTATCACGAGTTAGGGCACATTGTGGGCTTTCGATACGCGAATACATGAAGCAGAGACAGCGCTACAGATATTTACTTTAGCCTCAGTGAGAATAGGCAAGGTGTGGCCACTGTTGGCAGCCCTGCTCAGTTCCTCCAGCTTTGGTGTCTCTAAAACTTGGCCTGAGGCAAGCAGCTCCCCTACCTGCCCTTCGTCCATGGCCAGAGGAGATGCCAGAGGGACTCCTTACTGGATAGAGCAGGAATGTGTTAAACTGCACCAGAGAGAAGCAGAAACTTCTCCTCCTTGTCCCAGAAGGGAAGGTTTCCCTTGTCCTTCTCTTCCCTCAGTCTAACAGACAGCTTTGCCCCCAGGCCTGTTTCCCTATAGATTCCTTTTTTGCTCCTTTTGTCTGAGTTTTAAATCCCTCTCAGACTCTGGCCTATTTTCCCATTTTAAAGTAATTGAAGGGATTTTTTTTTTTTTTTTTTTGTCTTTAAAAAAATTAGCATTTGTTAACATTTGGTTATTGGAGGCGCTGGTGATCAAAGCGAGGGCCTTATCCACTCTAGACAAACACTCTACTTCCTCAACCCTTACTAGTATGTAATTATTCAAAATAGAGATTTTAGCGAGTCAGGGTCACTGGGCCAGAGCTATAATCTCAGCTCTTATGGGAGGCTGAAACATGGAGATTACAACCCCAAGGGCCACCTAGGCTAGTTCAAAGACAGCCTGGGCAACTTAGTAAGACCAGGTCTCCCTCCTCCTCCTCTTTCTTCTTTGAGATAGGTCTTACTGTGTATACCTGGCTGACCTGGAACTTGCCCTGCAGACCATGGCTAGCCTTGAACGCACAGAAACCTGCCTGCCTCTGCCTCTGCCTCTGCCTCTCTCTCTGCCTCTGCCTCTCTGCCTCTGCCTCTTCCTCTGCCTCTGCCTCCCAAGTACTGAAAGTAAAGGCATGCATTACCACTCTAGACTAGATCTCAACATCCAGTGGTCAGTAGTTTGCCTTAGCATGTGTGAGGCTCTGAGCTCAATCCTAGTGCTGAAAACAACAGACAGGGTTTCATCATGATGGTTTCATATATGCATATAATGAATTTTAATCATATTTATTAGCTGTGTTTGATACTTTTTGGCTGCTGTGATAAAACACTGTAACCAAGGTCCAAGGCAAGTTATAGGAGAGTTTACTTGAGCTTACAGTCACAGAGGGATAGAGTCCATCACAGATGGAAGGCATGGCGGCAGGAGCAGGAAGCCAAGAGCTTAGGTCTTTAACCACAAGGATGAAACAGAAAAATACTTTATTCTCAAAGTCCACCCCTCCTGACACACATCCTCCAGCAAGCCTGCACACCTAAATCTCCCTCCCTTCCCAAGCTTTATCAACTGAGGACCAAGAATTCAAATGCCTGAGACTACAAGGGACATTTCTCATTCAGCACCAGCACACCCACCATTCCCCCTCGCTTGTCTGCCCTCCCTCTCCCATAAAGTCTCAATGAGGGGCCATTGGATCCTAATACTCTCCTCTCCTTCCCTTCCCTTTTGCCTCTGTCGTCCTCTGACTTGGTGTTTTATTCATAAGCCTCATTTGTTGTCTTGTGATTGTCTTCACTGCTTCCAGCTCTCCCCCAACCAAGTCCAATCCTCATAAATTTGGGCTTCTTATCACTTCTGGTCACAATCCTCAACAGTTTCTCATGCAAAGCAGGCACTCTGCAGACCTGTTGAGTGAGCTTAATCAGCTTAGTTCCTTTTCTTTCATCTTGCCCCTCTAATGGCCAAAATGTGACCTTTCCCCTAAAGGAAGGGCCATCTTTCCTGGACCTCCATCCTAAGTCATATACAATTCAATTATTATTCAGCCAATATGACCTAGACAATAAGAAAAACTTTTTTTAAGGGCAAACTCCAGGGCTTTCCAGCATTGTGTTGTTACTGTTTTAAATTGGGAGTGACTCCAAGGAAGTCGATCTTTCTGTGACCTTCCCCAAGACGCTTAGGTCTCAGTTTTGATTTCTTCATCTGTTTACTGGAAGTATTGATTGTAGCACTACTATCCTTATAGCTATGGTGCAACAGATGCAAAAGGCCAATGGATGTGACTGGTCAGGCTCTGGAGTGCGTAAATGGTATAGCAGATTCGGAGCTGCGGAAGGTCTCACTAACATGGCATCCAAGGCCGAGCAAGACGGCTCCTGGTACAGGCCATGCTGGAAGTGACCATCCATGTCTAACCTTCTTACTGAGTCAAGGAGAAAAGGAGGCCCAAGGCAGTGCAGGGCGAACACATGCTGATCCCAGTGTAGTTTCTGGCCTCTGAGTGTTCATGTGCTCATTCTATAACAACAGGCTCTACTTGAGCCCAGGTCAGAATTTTCCATAGTGGAAAGAGAATTCTTGGTTTTCAGGTTCTTGCAAACCCAGCCTTTTGTGAGCAGCCTGGAGAGGATGGTGTTTTATTTAGGTGCATCCCTTCTGTTGCTGAGTGGCATCTGAATGAGAGTTTTATGGACATTTCATTTCCCTTTCTCTTTATCCTTCCTCTGCTCTCCTCAAAGAAGGTTACAGTGAAGGCCTGAGCAACGTGTAGGGTATAAATCTTCCTGAGTGGACCTGTGCCTTGGGCAGCAGGTCATCTGGTTGGCACCATCTCCCGTGAAGTGTGATCACACAGGAAGGAGCAGGCAGGGCAAGGCGGCACGGAGATATTAATCTCTTCTATGACATGATTCCTTAATGACTAAAATTTTCACGTGTGGGAAAATTTTCCGTTTTCCCCAGAGGGCATACAGGGGAAGTCAGGACCACTGCACTGTTTAGTACGTAGTAGAGGTGTGGGCTGTATATCCCCTGACTTGGAGCGCTTTGACTTTTTATTGTGTATGGTCAGGACCATGAGCATGAACCAGAATCTGTGCATTTGTGTGTTTGGGAGGATAGAGAGAGAAGGGGAGAGAGGAGAGAGAAATTGATACACACATATACTCTCTGTGTGTGTGTGTTTTCCTTATAGTTGTCATTGTGAATATGTACAGATTAATGTGTGTTTCTTTAAAATATATTTTTTTTCTGCATAAATTGCTCATGTAAAGGCCATCCTGAGATCAGTTCTTGGCATCCCTTTTCAATAAAGCAATATTATCAGAGCTTGGTCCCAAAACTAGTCCCGGGAGAGGCTTTTCCTACGTCCTTTGTCAAACGAAATGTCACTGACTCACCAAATGATGAGGAAAAAATTTCTTCCTGTTTATTTCCCAAGTGAGGTAGAAAGGCAGCTTTGCTTCTTGACATCTTTCCCCTACCTAGGTGGGCAGGTGGACTGGTGGGCAGAGAGGTAGGTGGACAGGTAGATAGAGGGACAGGTGGATAGAGGGGCATGTGTGCAGGTTGACAGGGGATAGGTGGGCAGAGGGAAAGGTGGACAAAGGGGCAGATGGACAGGTAGACAGGTAGACAGCTAGGTAGGCAGAGGGGCAGGTGAGCAGAAGGGAATGTGGGCAAGCTGGCAGAAGGGCAGTTGGGCAGAAGGGAAAGTGCTGAGGAGCTGTCCCCTCAAGGCTGTAACATAACCCTTGGGCCCTGCTCTTTCATTTTCCCCTTTACCTAGTTTTGTGATTCCAGGAAGTCACTTAATTTGCCTAGCCTCAGTTTCTCTTTTAACATGGGGCTAAAATTATCTATTTCACAGGGTAATACAAGGATTAACTACTAAATTGGATAATATAACTCCTTGTAAAGGAGGTCAACATGTAGTGTGTTAATATGGCATGTCCTCTTTTGAATATATCCATTTATTTATTATTTATGCCTTCATCAACAGATCTTTGTTAAACACCTGATATACACAAAATACATGGGGTCTGGACAAGATGTGTGGGTTTAACACTCTACTGAGGATTAGATAGCCAGTGGATGCTAGGGATACAGACATCTTGTACTGAGACCATCACCTGCTGTTCATAGGGGACAGTAGTGCTACCTCCATCCCTGCAGTGCAAGCAGAGGCACAGAACAGGAGCAGACCTGGAGCAGGAGGCTCCTGCTAGCTAAAGCATGGCAGCGGCAAGGGAGAGGAAAGGCGTAGCTGGCTCCAGCCGGGTCAGACCCAGAACAGCTTGATGGTGTGAAGATGCACTTACCTTTCCCTGCTTCTAGAAAAGGCTGCATCAGCACATAGGCAGAGTCTTCCATCAGCCTGAGGAGTGAGAGAGCAGGGTTCAGGGTTGAAAGTCTGACCACTGGGGAAAGACTTCCATGAGGAAGTGAAGGGAGCTAGACACAGGCAGGGTTTTGTAGGTATTTAGTATTGAAGTCTTCTGATAAGAGCCCAAATTTTCCACCTGAAAATAAAACCTTATCAGGCAAGTACATAAGGGCATCCTTAAAGAGAAGTCCGAGGGGTTGGCCTTGTTCTGCTGAAAAGGATCACTTCCTTTCCACGATAGCTCCCAGTCTTTCCCACACCTCACTTCCCTGTATGTCTGGTCAAAACTCTGGCCAGATCTCTTGACTGCTCTTGGCATTTCTCCTTATCCATTTATTTCCCAATTACAAAAGCACGTACTGAGCGGGATGCAAGGCTAGAGATGCAAGGTGGGAAATACTGAGCCCTTGTTCTCCAGAAGCCTCGGGCTTCACAGAAGGACACAGGTCGGAACGTATGATAATAATTCATCGAGACAACTTGTCATTCATGGCTAAGAACTTTGGGCTTTTCTCCTAGAGGTTTGATCCCAATTATTGGGAGAGCAGACAGGAGGGAATGATTCTTTCTAGATGGGTAAGGGTAGCCCTGAGAGAAAACTTTGGAGAGCTGAATGTTTAAAAAAAAAAACAACATGATTCTAGGTCTTTTATCTCCACTTTTTTCATATATGCTAGAATTTTAGTTTCGGAGCTTTTTTTTTTTGCGCTTGTGTGTGTGTGTGTGTGTGTGTGTGTGTGTGTGTGTGTGTGTGTGTTGCTGGGGATCCAACCCAGAGCCATATATATGTATTCTTATCACTGAGCTATATATCCCTCTATTTTCACACATCTGTATAAACGTTGTTACTGATCTCTCAAGAGTAAACAAACAAAACCTCTAAGCTTATCCTTTACTATCTTCTTGTACATATATGAAGGCAGACTCCCACGCCTCAAGAAGCACTGGGGAGAGCTAGTTTAGAGGGTGAAGGTGTCTGCTGCCAAGCCAGAGGATCTGAGTTCTATCCCGAGTCCTGGCATGACAGGAGAAAACGGAAACAAAACGCCTGAGCCCCCCCCACACACACACCATGTGCATGCCCATTCACATACACTGAGGAGTAATAGGATGTAGTGTAAACATTCTCACATCTTACCAGTTTGAGGGCTTTAAAACTGAAGAGAAGGGTGAATAGCAATGACGGAGAAAAAAAAAATATTATGGCCATAGTAATAAATAGCTAAGCAATAGCTTGTTTGTTTGTGCCTCTTTGGCTCTTGTATTTTTAAGGCAGTTTTGGCTTTTGAAAGGCAGTGTGACAAAATTTAAAAGGGACTGAGCTGTAGTGAAAAGATATGATGAAAGCCTGCCTTTATTAACTGCATGTGACCTAACTTCCTAGACAACTTCAAGAGTTTTTAAGCCATCAAATAAAACACTACAAGAGTACTATTTTATCTTGGAGAGCCTTTTCAGTACATTCCTGTTATTATTTACTAAGACTTATCTCCTTCAATCTCATTTATAACATGAATAGTTATAGCATAAAATAGCAAGTGAGTATAAAAATACACATATAAGTGACTTACAGGGACAAGTTGAGAGAATTACCAAGTCAGATGTTGCGAGTTATGATCGGCAGAGAATTTATACTAATCCAGACTATTTCATGAGCTGCATCTCTGCGGTTTAATAGTTTTTTTCCTACTTTTATTAAGTATGTTGACTCTGAAAAGCATAATTAGTACAGAAAAAAATATTTCAAGGATTGAGATTCAGAAGCTTAAATCAAAAAACAGCAGCAGTAACAATTAAACCAAACAGTACAAACCTGGTAATTTTAGGTTATGTCATGTCAAGGAAAGAAAGAAAGAAAGAAGGAAAGAAAGAAAGAAAGAAAGAAAGAAAGAAAGAAAGAAAGAAAAGAAAGAAAGGAAAGGAAGGAAGGAAGGAAGAAAGGAAGAAAGAAAGAAAGAAAGAAAGAAAGAAAGAAAGAAAGAAAAGGAAGGAAGGAAGGAAGAATTGTGTCTTTAATATAGGGCAAACAGTGACAGATCACAAATATGAAGAGCTGACTCTTGAAGCTCTTTTTTTGTTTTTTGTTTTTGGAGACAGGGTTTCTCTGTGTAACCATCACTGTCCTGTACTCCCTTATAGACCAGGCTGGCCTTGAACTCACAGAGATCTGCCTGCCTCTGCCTCCCCAAGTGCTGGGATTACAAGTGTGCAACACCATGCCTGGGCTTGAAGCCCCCCCCCCTTTTTTTTAAACTAAAATTCTTTTTACTAAACAATATCTAAGCATATCATTATTGTCACTACTGTGAATGAGAAGTAACCATTTAGGAAAGACCTACTCTGTGTCTCTACAGAGTCCCTTACTCCCCACTAAACACACATTATATGTGTATATGTGATATAATACCGTAATATCCTCAGAGACACCCCATGAGTTGGGCATTGCTGTTTCTCTTTTATAGAAGTAGGGAAGTTATCACTGTGAGGCTTACCTAGGTTACCCAAGGAGGATGAGGGAGTCCCAGCATTGGATCCATGTGTGGCTGGCATCACTTCTCTGTGCTTGTTCTCTCATACTCAGGGAGTGCAGGAAGCATGTGAATGCATCTTCAGTCAAAAGCACTCACTTCTTGGAGGCTTGGGCAATGAATGCTAATAGCTAAGTAGGCAAAGTCGTCACTGAACTGATCTGGCACTGCTCTGAGTTAACGTTCTCTGGTGTTGTCTTTCTCCATGTGACAAGAAGGAAAGCTTGCACGACCAACACAGCTTCACTTAGGCTTGCACAGAGGGAGTACAAGAAATAAAGACGCAGGTGGATGATGCCATCAAGAAGATTTTGTTTAGCTTAAAAGGGCTGAAGTTCAGAAAATACAGCACTGCTAAGAGTCCACGATAGACCGGCATAAGGGGCAGCCGAACTTCAGCTGCAGAGGGCTAAGGCTGGAGCTAGCCTTAGGGATTGGTAAGAGCTGGAGGCTGAAAGATGAGGAGCTTGAGGTTCTCTAGCAGGAAACCGGGTGCAGAGGCCAGTGTGAGTACGTATCGGGTGTTGGACAGTAGCAGCCTCTCTCAGCTGAGACAAAGGTTCATGTTCTGGAGATTGGGTCAGAGGACATGGTCCAAGCTGATTATGAAAGCTTAAATCTAGAGTTTCCCCTTCTTGGCTTTGGAAAGCTGCTGGGGTCTGCACAGAAGAGAGACGGTGGGACGAGGCTGCATATGACACAGACTCCCAAGCATATGACACAGACTCCCAAGCAGCACCTCTGCTCCCGGATTACAATCTGGGCTCTGGGAGGTCGGCCTCCTTGCTCTTGTTAGAGTCCAGGCTTTCCTTAGGGTGACAGTTCAGTTCAACCGATGATCAAGAATCCTCAGAGAATGGGAGAAAAATGTCATATTTTCAAGCCCAGCTTCTTGTTTAGAGAAGACAATGAGGCCAATGATAAGGATGATGAGGCAACTAATTTCAGACTTGGGGAAGACTTTGTCCGACGTCACAGAACACACCTGTGGCAGACCTGGAGCTAGCTGCTGTACCTCCTTAGCTTGCGCACCCCAACACAGGGAAGGGATTATTACAGATGCCCACTGGGGAATTGCAGGATGGACATTGTAGGCAAACTAACTATATCCTGTCACAGCTGTGCTTACTGACCCTCAAGTGGCCTCCAGATTGAGTTCAGACTCTTTCAAGGCCTTTGGTCCACTTAGCAAAGAACTCAGCACCCTCTAGTCCTAGGATGGACACCAGGGTGGAGGAACTTCCACAAGTGGAGGGGATAGGCCTTCACTTTGGGCCTCTGACCAGAGATTCCAGCGGCTCTCTTTATTATGGCCCTGCTCATCTGCAAATCGCCCAAGCACAAGTTGGCAAAATTGGTAAAGGGATTCTCTGGGCAAGTGGCCTCCTTGTCAGAGGGAGCCCAGCCAAGATGAACTTGGGCAGCAAGGAGGCACCTGGTGCAACTAAGGAGCTTCAAGCTTCACCCCATTGTTTGGGGAAGTAACAGAGATGAAAGGGACTTTATCTTCAAATTGAAACTGATTGGCTTCCTAGTCTCCTAAACATCCGGATTTTCCCATCAGGTCACACAGGGCTCAGTTCTCTGGGTGTCCTTCAGTCTGCCGTCATAACTCATCCCTGACTATCAGTCTGTTTGTTTGTCCAGCTCCAGCCCAAAATCAGGCAATGCTGTCCCAGGCTGCATGTTAAAGGAGAAGGACTTTGAATAGTGACGAACAGTACATTGGGGTACTTGCCCTGGTGGAATAGGAACACAGTGGTCACTGAGGTGGCTGAGGTGGGAAGGATGGCAACCGCCCATCTGCTGCTTCTTTCTCCCTTCCGCCCTGTTACTGTCTTTCATCTTCCTTGGAGCTTTCTGACATGCGAGCTGCCCTTCTTATGCTCGGCAGAATCACTGCCGGTGACAGAAAGGAGATTACAGGCTATATTTCTGCCTCCGAGCTTTCTGTGGGCGGCAGGGAAACAAGTGGTGATAGCTGCTTGTCAGTTCTGGGAAAGGAGAAATCTATGTATATTGTAGCCCTGAAGCAGTGTCCCCCGCAGGGGCATGCTGGTGTCACCTCTGATCATTCTTCCTCTCGCTAACGTGCATTTTATTAATCCCGGAGTGGAGCGGGAAGCCGGTGGGCTTCTCTTGGGATCCCATCCAGGGAATCCCAGCGTCACCCCAGGATGGGTGAGGGTACAGCTAGAGCAGGAGTCAGAAGCCTGGGATTGCAGCAGGACCCCAGGAGGGAGGTCTTTTCCACCCACAAACACACGCTCTCTCCAGGGCATTAAAGAGCACGGTAAGAGGCAGAGGCTGAAGGACATGGGAACAGGCAGGGCTTCTTGCCTTGCTGAGCTCTGAACCTAGCCCAGACCCAGACCTTGTCTCCCCATGCTTGACAGAGGAGGGGATGGTGAAGCAGCAGCCAGAAACATCATCAAATACACATGGCAGTACACGGTACTTCCTATCCACCAATCTTTCCCACTGGAATATGAAGCCTTCAGGACAGGAAGAGAAAAAGAAAGGTGGTGGGGTGGGGTTGGGGGGAAGAATAAGAAGGTTAGAAGGGGAAGAAGGAAAGAGAGGCTGGAGGTTGATCGACCCATCTTTAGGCTCAGGCCCAGGCACGTGATAGCTTCTTAATACACAGGGTAAATTGAAGCAATTTGCACCTTTGCAGAAGAAGGGAGGGGGTATCATAAACAGCATCTCACAGCAGTTTTCCCATCTGCCCTATCAGCCTCAGAGACATGGAGAACTAGATGGGGAAGATGACTTTGGCAGAGCTCTAGGAATGGTTCTCTCTGCATGTCTACCTCTGTCTTCCCCTCTGAGGAACAGAACACTGAATCAGCACTGCCAACTGCAAGTGTCCTCTTTGCATTAAGTACAAGGAGAGCAGGAAGGGGAGATGAGATATATGAACCCTCTAATGCCAGAAGATGTGGTACAGACATACCTGTGTTTGACTTTTCTAAGCCTCTTTATCCATGTTTATAAAATGGGAATGACTTGGCAAGGAAGAAGACATTTCTCATATGCTGCCAGTAGGACATGAATAGGTATGACTCTCCTGTGGGGAAGCTGTGAAAGTTCTTTAAAATGAATGCATTTTTGGACCTGGCAATTCCACGTAAAGCTTACCCCAGGAAAATGATCGGGCCTGGAGTAAAAGGCAGCTAACAACAATGATCAGTGTTAGTTGATGATAGCAAAACTGGAAATAATCTAAACAACAAAATAAAAATTTATGTGAATAATCCTAGCACATTCATGAAATGTAATGTCATATAGCTATTAAAATAATGAATTCCAGTCAGGAGTGGTGGCATGCCTTAATACCAACACTCAGGAAGCAGAAGTACATGGATCTCTTGAGTTCGAGGCCAGCCTGGTCTACAGAGTGAGTTCCAGGATAGCTAGGGCTACACAGATACACCTTGTTTCAAACAACAACAATAATAACAACAAAAATACTACTACTAATAATAATAAATTCCCCTTACATGAAAGTATTTGCACTATATTATCAAATACTAACTTGTGTGCATAATATGTACTATTTAAAGAAACAATATTTTATTTCAAATATAAAATGTGCCCATCATATTATACCATTACAACTAACGACTTTACTCTTCTTATTTATGTATTTTCTATAGTTAGTGTATGTGCTTTGTTAAAGATAATAAAATGTTACTTCTAAGATTAGTTTTAAGAATTAAATATTTTCTGTAAAGGTACTCTGGAGACCGAAAACTTGTAAGATGTGGTTCCTGGCTATAAGAGGTTCAAGTTTGGAAAGAGATGACAGGATGTAAGATAGCCATAGCATGAGACAGGGTATGGCAAATGCTTCCAGAGAATGACAAGCAGCATGGCACGTAGATGGACATTGAGAATGGGGAGGGTCTTGGGTAGAAATACAGAATGGGAGTATTGAACCAGGAAACTGTGGGCCAGGTGTGGCACAGGAGAGTGGTTACAATTGGGCGAAGAGTAATGAACTCTGGGTGTAGAGGAGGATGAATCTAGAGAGAAAGGTCCCATGTAGTCACTAGACCTCTTCTGAGTGACTCCCATGGCAAGCTACCACTGGGCAGCCTAGTGGGGGCCCAGCTGTAAGCCCACGAAAGGCTGTGAATGCTCACTGCTTAGAGATAAGTCACCGCTGTGGGTGCACAGAGGGCTGATGGTCTGTACCAGGAAGGACTATGACAAGTGTGGCCGGGGAGGATAGCGCTGCCTAGGCTGTGCCACTGGGAATGGAAAGGAGGAAAGACAACTTCCTTGCCAAGTTGTCTCTCGTTAGGAAGAGATGAGAAAGAATAATGACAGGAAGTGAAAATCGGGTGGATCTTGGAGAAGAAGAATCAGACATGCCTCCCAGGTTTGCAGCCTCTGTGTCCAGAGCCCTGGGACTCATTACAGAGTTCATGAACAAGGTTACACAGAGGAGGAGCAGGGTGAAAGGAGTAAGACAGGAGTAATTTGGTACCAACAGTGCCCCATTCTCTGCTGGTGCTGACTTCTCTCGCTTGTCTGAGTGGCTCTCCTAGCTGCCAGAGTAATCTGCAAATGTGTCTCAGTAAATCTCTTCTTGGGTATGAAGAAGGCAGGGAGCTTGTTTTAACCCAGAGGGCGTTTGTTAGTGGAAATGCACTGGCTACCTGTTTACATTTCTCAAGCTGAGCCTATCCTAGCACATCCTACCTTGTTCTCTTTTGCAACTGGGAATTCAGACCTCCCTTAGGGTTCTGGATGCTGTCTGTCTGCCACCTTCACCTCCCCAGCAATGTACACACACACACACACACACACCAGTCTGGAAAGAAAGCCACATCCCTCCACACTCAGAGAAAAGCCCTGTTGCTCAGGCAGATGTCTAGTTTCTTATTTCCCTGCTGCAGCCCCAGCCTGAGCTGCCTGTCTAGGCCCCTGTTGTCATGCCACTAGTTAATTACATTCTTTACTGAGGTGCAAATGTGTTTTTACTAAGTTGGTGTTAACTAGGAAGGGGCTGATGATGATACAGATGTGTGTGCCTCAAGAACAGGGCTAGGGCTCTTGGCTAGAGTTACTGCCCATAGCTGCCCTGGAAGTGCAGCTGAGAGTAGCCCCCTCCCCTCGCTCTATCCTAGGAGGTTCCTAGCAGAGCCTCCCTGGAGTCAAATTAGCAACTCCTCTACAGGAGATGGTTGGGGTATATCTGTCAAGACATAATAGCAAGGCTGACCACCCAGACTCTGCCTCAGATGTGGTTCATTTCAAATATTGTGAAAATTAATTCACAGAATTAATTCACTTGAACCTAAAAATAACTTTTAAAGGCAGGGATCCAAGGCTCCTTTTAAGCCTCAGGCTGCCTTTCATTTATTCTAGTCTGTCCCTCTACTGACTTTTCCTCCCTGTTTCCCTATTTTCCTCAAGCCCCTCCTGTCTTCACCCAACCATTGTCCCTTCAAACACCTAGCTTAAGCCTAGCCTGCAATCACCCCCTGGACACTGCTCCCTCTCCCTCTGAGTTCCCATCTTACAATTGGCCCAACTTTCCCAGTGTCCAAATTCACTCCTGGAGGAGACCTTTCCACTGCTGGACAGGAGATCAGGAAACCAGTCGACAGAAGGTCAGGAAACCAACAGGGCAACGACAGGGCAAGTCCAACTGGGTCAAAGTGTGGGGTCTACAGAGATCTGGGCAGGCCTCAGCAGCCATGCTAAGGAGAGAGGGTTCAACAGCAGTTACAGAGATCATGTGCAGAGGAAGTAGAATCATTGTTTCTATAATAGGCCATGTCCTAGGGGTGAGGAATGCGGGTGAGAGAGCACAGTCCTCCATGTGCTGAAGCACCTCCTGAGACTTGCTGTCTTCTTCCTTCTGCAGGTACTCTCTCTGGAGCTGACTAGAAGTCTCTGGCCCTGCTGGAAGTGAGAAGAGGGGGCAAGCCCCCTGAAGACCATCCCAGAAGCGGTGGAAACACCCAACAGTAAGGACTGCTTTTCTGTCCTTTGACACAGGCTGAACCCTGCCCCTTCTGACACATGTATTGTTTTTCCCTCAGAACCCCTCTAGCACCAACTGGTTACCTGAGCAGACACTTAGACAGCAAGCACTGTTGGCTCTTCCACATCTTTCTGCCTCCCTAGCCAGGCCTGTCACGTGCTCTCTGTATACTTCGTGTTCCGTGAGGCACAAGTGGATGGCCATTGCCCATAGCCATGGTGGTGATCACATTTGCACAATGCTGGAGCAAGTGTTACCTGAGAATCACCCAGGGATGTTGGTGACAGATGCCAGTTGAAGTCAGAGATGGATTTTGTGAAGTAGGTGAGGACCCATACATATGCACCCCAAAGGACTTGATGAGTATGGAGGAAACTGCACCCTGGTATTTCTGATGGTTTTGGAGAAACAGTTCTTTAGACTGTATTAAGTACTTTGAAAAGAAAACTCTCCTTCAAGCTTCACAGAAGGTATAGGTTTTGTTGTAGCTTAGCTTTTTGCCTTTTAACTCCCTTCAGACCCCACAGACTTACATAGCACTTTAGTTGGCAATTTAGACACCCAGTTATCCAAAACATCCCCTTTTCTATTTCCTGTAGGCCATGATTGGGGCTGGATTTGTTATGGTAAGATCCAGCCACAACATCCAAGGGCCTTGTCTGGGATTGGTATCTTTCCATGATGTCTTAGAGCCCTTGTAAAGCTCAATGTCCATCAGCCTTCCTTCTGGGGTTGGTAATTATTGCCAAGTTGCTCAGAAAAACCTGTTCTCTTGTAAAGAAAGAGAAAGTTGGCAACACAGGCAGTGAAAGAGGCTGCCCTAGTTTCCTAAGCAGGCAGTTAGTACATGCAGGTGCTCGTAGGTGGCTGTATCTGAGAAGGGAAGAGCAGGCAGCCATGACTGTCCCACTTCCTGTCCAGAAGCACTGTGGTGCTGGTGTAGTAATGGTAGCCAGCCTGCTCTACCATGAGCGGACATCCACATGGGTCAAAACAGAACTACATTTTGGGGAGCAATTCCCCTGAAATCATGGTTGACAATCCTTTTGGCATTTGGAGCCTGAGCACACAGTGATGGTATGTGTTCATAGAGGCTAGGAGGAGACCTCAAGAACTATGGCAGGCACATAAAAGATGGAGAGAAAGCCTGGACCAGGCTTGCAGATGTGATGAGTTAGTGTGAGAGTATTGCCTTCTGAAGCCAAGTCCAGCAACTTTCTCTGGGACTGAGGAGGCACTGTGGCTCTCCCCATGGACTGCCTGGTACAGCCCTACTCTCTCCTGGCTAAGGTTGTTTCCGGGACCATACAGGCTAGCCTGTGTGCTGTACCATTTTATAGCTGCTAGTATACGGGAGATGGTTTGCCTGACTGATAATTCCTGTATAGCTGTGTCTTTCTGGGGGCTTCCACTAAGAAAATGGAAGCCAATTCAAATATGAACCTGACCTCTATCCCTGGATTCCCAGAAACACCAGCTCACCCCTGAATTGTCTTTCCAAGTGAGCAGCAGTATGGAGTGTCCTGAAGACTAAGCAGAGTTGACACTACTGCTTGGATGGGTGCGATTGGCAAGGACAATTTTTGTCGCTAATGCTGGAAGTGTGGCAATCAGAGAAGCCGCCAGCTGTCTCACTTAAATTCTTAGCTCTCGCTCTCTTTTTTTAAAATCGTTTTGCTTACATAATCCACCCCCTTTTTATTTTCTAATTCTCTCCTTGCAAAGCTGGCAGCAGAGGGGAAGGGCTGGGGTGGAGGGGTAGCAATTACACATCAGTTTGGGAAGCATTTACATTTTGCAATTACAATTTAAAAATAAGTCTCGTTAATGATCTCCACGTGTAAACGACAAACCTTAACTGACATACATATTCTCCTGGGGCTGCCTGCCTGCCTCCCTGGCCCCCAAGCTCGGTGCAGGCAGAAGTTCCCAGGGAGACACAGAAAGGGCTGTGGAGGCTAGCTGAGGTCTAGTGGACAGTTAGGGCGGTTAATGTGTGTCTGAGGTTGGTGAGAGGACAAAGGCGGGGCTGAGGATGTGCGGACTGATGGCTCCAGCGTCTCTCCTCCTCCTTGGACTCACGCTGGGTGTTGGCCCATGTCTCTGAGATCCAGAGGCTGGAGGTCAGTCTCTACGTCCTTAGGAGGCACCATCGATGCTCCGAGCTGGGGAAAAGGGGACCCCAAACTCCAGATGCTTTCCCAGGTGGGGATCTTCTGAGTCCTGTTGGGTAAACACATGGGTTTTGGCTCATTTCTGTGGGCAGTCAAAGCACCCAGATGGTGTTGCGCTGTGCAGAGGAGCTGGTTTCCTACTCAGGCTCAAGAATGGAGCAGCATACATTGTTTCCTCAATAAGGAAAGGCATGTCAGCATGTGTTGATTGGAGCCCTTGGATTCTGCATAAACTCACATTTTAAACTGACCAAGAAAGGCTCAGTTCCTAGCTGGACTATTTGTTAGCTCCAGGGCTTGGGCAAGTCCTAGGTCTTGGGCCTTCTATTATCATTGTCCTTTGTTCCCCTCTCCCTTCCTTCCCCAGTTTCTTCTTTCCTCCCTTCCTTCCTCTTTTTCTTTCTATTATTTTCTTAAAAGATTGTTTTAGTTGTGGAGCCCAGGCTAGCCTCCAACTTACCATCTCCTTCCCTGTTCTCCCAGATGCTGGGACTACAGCTACAGACCCAGCCCATCATTGCAACTGGAACACCTGTTCTTCATAGGGCTTTCATGGCAGTGACCTCACACTGTTCGGATGCATGGGAAATGCTCAGAAAAAACATTTTTGTCCAGTGTCCTCTCTAGCATCTCTAAGGTACCTTCTGCCTACACTGAATCTGCCTCTCTTAAGCTCTCATGGATACTAAGCAAGGAGAATCTGTTCTCATTCCTCCAGGCTTCTTTAAAGTCCAGCCACCTGCCTACCCGGCTGTCCTAAATGTTTTTCCTCTCCTGAAAGCTCTTTAAGAGCTCAGCGTCAAGCTTCTGGTCCAGGCTTCCTCTTTTTGATTGGTGTTCAGCCTCCTTGTGGGCAGTTACCTTTCTGGGACACCTCTCAGCTGGTAGTTCTTGCTCGGCATCATCCCTCTCTGAGCCCCAGGTAAGTCTGTTATCTCTGAAAGAAGGGTGTGAGCCAGATGCCCTCCCACAAGCCTTTCCTCAGATCTCCTCTACCAAATCTCTGTGTAGATGCTATTCATCCCTTAGGCAGCGTCACCTAAACCAGTCGGAACTAACACGTGCAGTCAAGAGCTCACAGTTTCTGTGAGTTTGGTAGCACACATCTGCAGTCCCAGCACTGGCGAGACCAAGGCAGGGGTATTGCCAATTTGAAACCAGTCAGGGATACGTAGTGAGACCCTGTCTCAAAACAAAAACAAAAACAAAAATGATAATCCTATATTTGATAGCATTTATTTTTAGTATATGGTGTTATATAATATATACTATGTATGCATCTAAATTTAGATCTTGACAGTGTAAAACACTTACAAAATAACATATAGTAGCATATATAATTCAATTATACATAATCCCATATGATACTCTATGTGCTACTTAGTATATAATATATTGCTATATTGTATGTATTATACCATGTAATATGTCATATATCCATCATATACACTATTCTAGATTAGTATAAATATTAAAATTCTAAGTTCAAACCTCTTTTCTCTTGTCATTTTTTGTTCTTTTTTCCTTTTGGGCACTTTCTCACTGTAGCTCCTGGATGGCTTGGAACTCACTCTTGGGGATCAGACTGGTCTTGAACTCACAGCAATTCTCCTGCCTCTGCCTCCTGAGTGTTAACATTCCAGGCTGACATACTACGCAAAGCACTGAATAGCCATGGAAACTTTATTTTATATTTTGTATGTGTGATTGTTTGGCTTGCATGCATGTATGTGTGCCACAGGCATGTCTGGTGCCTCCAGAACCCCTGGAAATGGAATTGGGATGGTTGGGAACTGCCACATATATACTGGGAACTGAATCCATGTCCTCTGCAAAAGCAGCAAATGCTCTTAACCATTGACCGAGACATCTTTCTAGCACCAAGATATAATGCTTTAAACACTATGCAAAATAACTTTGTTATAGGATATGTACATAATATATATATCTACAAATAAAGTTTACCCAAGCATAGAAGCACATGCTTACATTCCCAGTTCTTAGGGGGCTGAGAAAAAGGTCAAGAGTTCAAGGCCAGCCTGGGCTACATAATGAGACCCTGTTTCAAAAATGAAAATGTAAATACTGTATTTAACAGTATAATATACAGCACTGCATGTGGCATGCTGTGTACCATTTCATACAGAGTGCATACAGTGGAACAATATTCTATTACCTACTTTCTTTACCTTAACACTTAGAAGATTTGCATTCTGTTGCAGAAGTGTAGTTACCTCTAGATTCTGACTAGAGGTCAATTAGAAGACTGAACTATATTGGAAGGCATGAAGCCAGTGTGGACATGGAAATGTCACTCAGCCGCATAATCTGGCTGTGTGTTTTGATTGTAGGAAGGAGCCGGATTCCCCAGGGTCAGGAACACAGGAGTGTAATGACCCCTTCCCTGTCCCTCTGGATTTCCCCCTTCAGCAGAGTCATGGGGAGTTGCTGCTCCTTTTGTGCAAATACCATCCTTTTCCCTGAGTTTCCTTACATGTTAACAATATTCAGAACTGTCAGTTTTGCTGGAGTATCACCCCTAGATATGTTTTTTTATATTGCAGAATGGGGGATAAGGTGAGTTCTCACATAGGCAGCACTGACTTCATGACACCCTTGGTTGACAGTTTGACTGAGCTCAGAATCTTCCTCTCTTAGACCTTTGTTTGGTTTTGTTTTGCCATGCTGAGAATCAAACACAGGGCTTTTCCTACTGGGCAGATAGCCTGATACTCAGGAACACCCTCAGTTCTGCCTTTGGATCTTGACGATGCTGCTCCGTCACCTTATTTCTGTACTGTGGATTTCCTTGGGAACTTTAGATTCCTTTCATTTTCCCTTCGGGGTTCAGAACTGCTATAGTTTGGGACCTGAAGCTTGCTTTGGCTTCCTTCTTTCTTTACCCCAGCCCTTGAGATCATCTTGACTCTGAAGTCACCTGCTTGGCTTCAGCTCAGAAGAATTTTCATTTTGTTATTTCTTAAGTCACTCCTTCTTCACGCCCTCCTCAGCAGGCTCTCTCTTCTCCAAAGGGCACCTCCATTTCTCACACAGTGCCTAGCACCTAGTGGTTAGTTACTGAGTTTGCTATTTGGGACCCAAGTTTTAGTGAGGACCCTATAGCCAACTTGCTGCTTGACCTGAGAAATTTTCTGTATTGGTTCAGAGGAGTCAGAGCTCCTGGTTGTTTGTGACCCTCTAACAATTAATCTTAGAACCTTGGATCCTCACTGTTCCTGTACTGGGGAAGAAGCAGTGAGGATCTGGTCTGTGAAGGGAAAGCTTGAGTACAAATCAGGACAGCCATCCCCCTGCTGTGGATCATTGTTATGAGGTTCCCACTGTCTTTGACCTTCCAAATCTCTCTGAAATGGGCTTTCTTACTTCTCTATTTCTTTCTGCCCATTCTACCTAATCCCCCCATATTTTGGGCCTGTGCAAATGTACACATTTCTTCTTAGAGAAACAATACTGGTGGTGAAAGTCTCCCCTGGACTCCCTTGTACAAGTCCTAGGACAGGGACTTAGCAGGTTGATCTTCTGGGTGCCCCAGAGCAGAGACTCTGACCTCACCTGCAGCCAGGCCACTCAGAAGAAAGCACAGAGAGGCCTGAGACAGCAGAGATCCGTCCCAGCTTTGGAAAGCTGGTGCCTTTGAGGAACGTTATCTTGGATGAGAATCCCATTTACCAGTCTTTTCCACTCTGATGACCTCCCTCATACAGCTCAGTTCCCTGCCTTCCTAGGTCACCCTGCTTCCTTTACCTTTGGCAGCCTGACCATGGAAGACGCTCAGATCCCAGGAGATTGGTGTCTGTTGCAAGTCAGAGCCTCCTAATTGGTCCTCAAGGACCAGTGGATAAAATTTATCTTCTCCGCTCTTTCTTCCACCCACTGGTCCTTGCCCTGGCACAACAAGGGAGGCTTATCTTCTAGGAGGAAGAAGGGGAAGGAGAGACATAATTCTTAGCTTGCTGAAGGCAAGGCTCATTCTCTTCCATCAACAGCATAATGATAGGAAATTAGACGTCATCGCAAAGGTTCCATGTGAGTTCTACTTCTCAGACAAGTTGCTAGTGTTCAAAGAGTCTGCTGCCAATATGAAACACGTCTCCGGGTCTGAATGCAGCTGGAAGGGCTGAAGCATGACTAAAGGTTTCCCTGGAAGAAGCCAGAGGACTGCAGACCCCTTCCTAAGGCTGGGGTAAAAGGGAAGGGGGCTGGCAGGAAGAAGCCAGGAGCCAGTGGGAGGTAAAACATAGGCCTGGTGCTCTGTCTTTATGCTGAACAGCTGCTTGCTTTGGAGGCTATGAGTAATGTCCTATTGCTGGCCTGTGGCAGTGTCTCTATCGACTGCCCATGCAGCTTCCTGACTAGAGTTTCTCTGGGCTCAGAATAAGAAGGCTAAGAAGAAAGGTGCACCAGAAGGGGCTTTTGTTTAAAACACACACACACACATAAAACCTAGAACTTAGATATGGGCAGAAAGGGTCTCTTCCTAATGATGGTATGCCCTGCCTTAAAACACATAATATTTCTGAACTTAAAAGAGAGAGAGAGAGATAAGAGTCTCTTTGCCTTTGGATCATTTTAGAATAATATTCTTAGTAACTGTGGATGGTCCTGGATAACCATGCTTGGGATGGCCAAGAAGGCCATGTGGAGAGAGAAAACAGGTTAACAGCAGGACTCCCCTCCCCCTACTCCACCTAAGCCCCAACAGGGCACTTGGGTACAGACAGGAGGCTCTGATAGAACCTGCGCCAACGTGAGTTAGAACTCTGGCCTCTTACGGTAGCACGTATAGCTAGGAACATGCAGCCTGGGGCTTGTGCCTGCAGAGTGTGTCTTCAGAGTTCCTCCCAGACAGGAAAATACAGCAGCAGAGATGCAGTCCTCAACCAGACACTCATTATCTCATGTTCATTCTTTGATTTTTATTCTTCCCCTTCCTAATTGAGCACACAGTCCAGTGAATCTGTGAAGGAGACTCCAGATCTGCTGTTTTCAGCGCGCTAAATGTCTTCCATCTTTGTCTCAGTTTTATCATGTTACAAGACACACCCACCCCATTCTCATATCTGGTATCAGCACTTTCTTTTTTCATCTCTCACTCATTCATTTTTCTATAAAATAACAAGAGCAAAATGCAATCAAATACTCGCATACATTTGGGCCAGCACTGCTTGCTAACAGGATAACAGCACCCACAGGAAGGAACAGCAGGAAAGAAGCGGCCCCACCACCGGAGATCGTGCACCCCACTGTGGGAAGGTATGGGAAGCACGTGCATTGGCTGTCTCACAGAAGACACACAGAAGACACAGAATTATCCATAATGATTTGGTTTCTTTAAGTCTGGACAACATGAGAATCAAAGTGCAGTCATTTTGTTTTGTTTTTCCTGGAGGTGAATTTTAAAACTTGGGACCAGGTACTATCCAGTCAGAGAGCATAGACTGTTACTTCTGAGAGAGGAAAAGGCCTGGTAGGCCCTCTGTAGAGGCCCTGGCTCCATGGAAAGCTGAGACTGTCATGGTCAACAGACCCCAGTGGCTTCAGAATCCCCTGCTCTGTTTCCAGCCCTTCCCTATTTGCCCTTTTCCTCAAGCTCATGGACTGCCCTCAGCCCTCAGACTAGTAGCCTGGCTTCTATCATCCTGGATCCCCAGTGTCTGAGCTGTTTTGTCTCTGTTGAGTTGTGAGCCTCAGGGGCCGGGCCTGTGTTGTTTTCTCAGCTCTGTTCCCGAGGCTGCTGTCAGCTCTCCACAAATAACAATAAACCTGGGAATCAAGTTTGTCGAGGGGGACCTTACGTCCCTGGGTTCATCTTTAGACTTGTTTCTCTCTGTGTGTGCAGACAAGAGAGAGCACGTGGTGGTGTCTCAGGAGGCCGAGCTGAAGCTCCCTGGTGCCCTGGCAATCCACTGTCGCCAACATCCGTGGAGGGTCTGGAGGACTCTCCTCTGTCGCTAGTCGATGGAGCTGCCAAGGAAAAGACACAAGATTGAACCAAAGACCTTAAGCTCTCTCCTCTCCCTGTTCCTCTCTTCCTCACACCCATGATGTTTTGGTAGATGCAAAGGAGGCTGGAGATGAGAAAGGGAGGAAAGTAATTAGATGTGGGGCATGACTGCAATACCAGTGGCTGAAGAG
The DNA here is from genome assembly GCF_907164565.1 of Psammomys obesus. NCBI lineage: Eukaryota > Metazoa > Chordata > Mammalia > Rodentia > Muridae > Psammomys > Psammomys obesus. Next base: position 414,608 of record NW_026596039.1, on the reverse strand, counting down.
CTGAGACAGGAGGATCCCAAGTAGCAGCCATCCTTCTGAAGAGCAAGGAGGCACTGGAGGCAGAGGCATTGTCTCAGTAATCCCCAGTGAGGCTTTAGCATGAGCCAGTTTTAAAACAAAACAGAAAAGGGAAAGAAAGAGTTCAGACTTCTATCTTTAGGTTAGAAGGTTGCCTGAGGGATGGGCAGGCTTCCCCTGGCTTCCATTTCTGAGCACAAGAGAAGAGTGTTGTGGAAGGGGGAAAAATTTTTAAGTTGAACATTGTTGACAAAAAAAATGAGACCAGACTTCAGTGAGAGTGAAGTTTAAGAGGTTAACTATACCCCGCTGGGGCAGAGTGGTACCTCCTTTTCAGCAGCCTGCCCCATCAGAGGTACTGAAGCCATCCTCTGCTTCCCAGCGTGGGGAAGAGCAAACCCTTCTCCTGGGAAAGCGCTGAGAGCACCATGCTTCCCCTTACAGCCAACATGCCAATTCCCCCCCCCACAACACACACACACACCCCTCTGGTTTTGTGTTGTTGTTTTATTTTGTTTAAAGGAACCAAAGGGAGAGAAATTGCCAAGTTGTAAAGTGCTTAAAGAAGAGATGAGAATCTTCATCAAAATGCTAAAAGCTGGAGGGGGAGAGTAATGTGCAAACTCTTGCCTGCTATTTATGGGATTGATTCTCAGATCAAGAGAGGCAAGCAGTTGGATGAAAGGAATTATTGTTAAGCTCCTCGGTAGGAAGATCTAATGGACAATTGCTGCTATCAGGGGGAATTAAATTGCTGTTTCAGTTTGTAAAATATATCAGCGGCTTTTTGAAGCCAGCGAAGGTGTGACAGCTAGGCAGGGAGGCAGGAGACAGGGGTTCCACTGCTCTGCTGGGCTGGCACCAAGTAGAAATGGCTGAAGAAGAGGGCTCTGAACCTGGTCTGTGTTTTCATGCCAAACTGGAGAATGGCTGAATTGGGGGAAGAGTCCAGGGATTGGAGGATGGGAGCCAGAGGGAAAGTAGGGATAGCCAGTGAGCTAAGGGCCCTGATAAGCTAAGACCTCTATAAGTTAGAGCTGTGTGCTTCCTAGCGATAAAGCAAGATGGTAGGCTCTTCTGTGGAAAACCTGGCCAGACTGGAGTCCAAGAAAAGCGAGTTTTGTCCACTGAAGAGTGAGGAGGGGCTGACAGCACTGAGGATGTGAGTGATTCTCATTACTCCCCAGTGCTCCCAGCAATGGCTGGGGGCCAACCCAAGACCCTGTTTGCCAAATTCATTGCCTTATAGGACCACTAAGCACTCCCTCCCACATGCTATAGACACCAAGGGACACAGAGTGGAAAATAACCTCTCCACACACCCCAGAGCCGGTTTCTAGCGCGAACTGGTCCTCATCTCTAGGCTGGATCACAAATGGCTGTGTGGAAAAGACTCATTGGCTCATTTACATGGTGACATATCATTATTCCAGATAAAGGGCAAAGAACAAGGTGGACTTTGGGGTGGAGACAGCTGATGTATGTGTGTGGAAGGCTTGGGAATAGGACTGCTCCTTGGGATGAAGAGCCAAAAGGAGGTCTGTGTTACTCGTTTTCTCCATGAGGCACTTAGGGCTGATGAAGGAGAGAGGGGACTGGGTTTTCACATCTCTTAAGGAATCTGTTGCATCCGCACTCTGTTCCCTGGATACTAGGGCATGACCTGGCACCACCTTCTCTGTAGGAAACCCTAGAAAGGTAGCAAAAGAATGTTATCACAGTGAGTTATAGGTGGCCAGAGGGCATGGTGGCCTTGCTAATATCTCTGCTTCCTGCTCAGGTCTGTAGACATTCAATGAGTGTCCTGGGCAGGAGCTAGAGGGGCACTAGAGAAGTGAGCCTTCTGGATGCAAGAACCTAGGCTCTGGGCCAGGTGGGGTGTGTCCTGGGACCCAAGTAACTGTAGGGCTAGCCATCCCGGGACAAAGCGAAATGAAGGAGTCAGCACTTCTCAGTTCCCATGCCACATATCTGTCTTTTAGTGATATGACCACAGGTCCTGTGCCTGGCTTCTAAGACCCACTCTGAGTTTGATCTGACCAAATGAAGGACCGTCATTTGCCTTCAATATCCTGAAATCAGAGGGAGTAGGAAGTGGCGTCTGCTGGGCTCTGGCCTTTGTGTCACCAGACTTCAGGTCCTGAGGCTTCCTGCCATGAGTGCTCTCATGAGTCATCCTGTACAGTGGATTCTGTAGTGTTTGATGATCTGTGTGTTAGGTCAGGGTCCTGGGGTACCCCATGCCTTTTCCAAGGATTCTTCAGCTCCTACCATAAAGACTTTTCATCTCTCTCCCCTTTGAAAACATTTCAATCAGAAAAAAAAAAACTAACTTGGATGTAAAATCTCCGCCCACGTTTTAGGACTTTGTAGCTCACCGATGATGCATCTCATCTCCACTCCATCCTCCTCCATCCCCCACTGGCCTAAGACTTGTCCCCGTCCTGTTCTCTGGGATGACTCCGTCCATCCATCCCAGGGAACATAGAGTTCCTGTAGAAACTCAGCCTCTAGTGTTTGGGTTTCTGGCCTTTACTGAGTTTTACAGAGGCCTAGGGAATGTGTGTGTGTGTGTGGGGGGGGGTGCATCCGCACGCCTGCCTTTCTTTAGATAAATCCACAGAGTCACATGAAATCAGTGACAGGTTGACACCGTTATTTCAAGATTCATTGCTCTGAGTTGCCAGCAGAGGAGACCTAGCCAATTCCTTCCCACCAACAACACTTTTTTTCCAGGCATAATTTATAGCACTGGGGTGAATTTGTTTCCAAAAGATGAATATCACACTATCAGCAACAGCTGCCTCTCATTTTTATTTGTTTTTAAATTTGACTCAAAGTCCAATTCTCTATACACATCCGAAGCTGTAAATCCTGAAGCAACTGATTACTTGATTTAGTAAACAGGTTATATTATATAATGCAATTAAGGAGGGTCCCTACAACGCCACCTACAGGTGGCTTCTGGGAAGGGAAGTCGGCTGGCGTCATCTGTCACAGGGGACAAGCCTAATTTCTGAAGGAAAGAAAGGGGGACTGTGCCAGGGTTGAGGCAGCTTCCTCGGAGGGGGAAGCAAAAGACAGCCAGGTTACTAATGCAGCCTGCCAGCCCCTCCTGCTGAGCTCACAGTGTTTTTTCAGCCTCCTGCAAATCTGTCTAGACGTCAGAACCACTGGCCTGGGTCAGAGAGGGGAAGGCTTCCGGGATGCAGGTGGAGGAATAATCTAGGGGACTAGGGACTAGGATGATAGAGGATTCCTGGCTTGCTGGCCTCAGGATGTTCCCCAGCCCCCACTTGCTAGTGAACTGGGGAAGGAAGAGAAACTGGGAACTGACTAACCCTTGGAATGAAGCTACAACCCAACTATTGGCATTCAATTCACTCAGCATATGTGAAGGGCTCATTGTGGGCAATGGTTTTGCAGATGTTGGAAGCGTCTCTTATTTTGCAGTCCAAAAGGGAATGTGACTTGTAGAGGTTGTAGAACTTGGACTTTTGGACCCTAGGCACGGGCTAGATCCTGCGATTTTGTAAATCTTACGCAACTGATTTATTTTGCAGATGGGGAAACTGAGACTCACCCACGGAGTGAGACCTCCATGGGCTCTACTTATACCAAAGCAGAGAGACAGGGACACACAGAGAGACAGAAAAAGATAGGGACAGAGAGAAAGAGAGAAGGGAGAGGGAGAAAGGGGGAGCTCTCTTAATTACTTCTGGGGGGCAGATACCCAGGACCACCCCAACACTCCTGGGATGCATTAGGCTTTGAAACCTCCCATGTTTTCCTACTTAGAAAAAGCAGGTAACACCACCGAAAACCAGCTTCTGCAGAAGAGAGGGTACTCACTTCCCAGGGCTGAAAGATACTGAACCAACCAGATGTAGCAGCGATGCACATCTGTAATCCCAGAATTTACCCCAGAGGCTGAGGCAGAAAGACAGTGAGTCGTCCAAGGCTAGCCTGGGCTACCCAAGGACATTTGTGTTTCAAAAATAAAATATGAAATAAAATGACTAAAGCAAGACCAGAGGGAGTGAAGGAGAGGGTATCACAGATGAAGAAAACCCACCTATCAGAGTCAAAGAGGGTAGAAATGACCCCCATCCTGTTCTTATGCCAACCACCTGCCCCGTCTCCAGTCTGGAGTGGAGGGGCATGACGGAGGGAGCAGAGCAAATTTGGGCTTTCCTTCCTTCCCCTACCTCAGCACTGGATACAAAGATAGAGTTTAGTCCCAGCTAGGGTCAGGGGCCAGGAACAAATGCTGTCAGGCCAGCTGGCCAGATAGTTCCCAATTAGACTTTGTTTCTCATCCTTAAAAACCTTGAGCCCCCAACCCCTACACCCCTGCCCAATTACTGCCCAGCAGCATTAACCCCTTTGGTGCCCCAGGCCGTTAATGGAATGTTAATTGGTCTAATGGGTTTCATGTCAACAAGTCCTAATGAGCTCCTTCTAACGAGCTTGGCAATTTTTTTTTTTCCCTGAGCCTATGTTTGTCAACACTGGAGTTTGCGCTTCAGTCTAAGGGCATCACAGCACTGCCTCTGGGGAGCCAGAGCTAAGAAGGCAGGGAGAGAGCCAGACCCTACGCTGCACATTCCTGTTTCCCATAGTGGAGATTTTCCTGTACCCACCTTTGTGGCCCCAATGCCCTGTTACCTTGCTTGGCTCTTGTGCCTGCAAAATGGCACTTTGAGTCCCTTTGATGGCAGTATCAGTGATACAAATTACTTCCTCCTGGATATTTTGTGGAGTTGAGCGCTGCTATTCTCCGGGGTAAACATTCCTCACAGTCTTCTGATTACTGCCTTGGCTGTGGTCCCTTCCATGCCCTGGTGTGGTGTCTGGTGACAGAAACGGACAGGGCCAGCAACCCCACAGAACCGCTGAATAAAGCTCCGGAACTGTCATGGGGCAGGCTTCCCCCAAGGTCTTAAGACCCCCCAGCTATCGTCAAAGGACTCCCCCACATCCAGGCCCTGACGGGATGAATAGGAGCCCCACATTCCCCTTCAGAATGGCGTCTGTGTCCCTTCAAGGAGGAATCAAGCAGAATGAGGGTGCATGTGGGGGGGGGGATTAAAGACACCGCGAGACCCGCAAGCCGAGCATGGGGGTCTCTTGAAGCTGAGCTCCAGTGGGTCAAATTTCTAGAAGCTTCTGTGCTTATCTGAGCTGAGAGGGTACCTTAAGCCTCTTTTGAACTGGCCTCCAATTCGCTTGCAAGAGAACTCCTTAGAGGGCAATGGGCAGTGGCCTAGGGACTTCCGGTGACCTCCAAAGAAGGGGAGGGGCCGGAGCCGCCTAGATTCCCTCCTGAACAGCCTGGTAGGCTCAGAGCTGAAAAAAATGTCTCCGCCTTCTGGACGGTTGATTCTAGGATCACAACGCTCTTAACTACCCTTCTTTGCTCTGCAACAGACATTATCAAGGGATACCATCTCTTAACTGACCGCTGCCTTCATTATGGGAGTGTGAACAAAAGAGCAGGGATTTATGACTTTTCCGTTAAACCACAATTTCTCCTGTTTGAGGTTTCTTTGCCTTACCTTCACTATGAGTTTCTCACTTACGGAATGAAGTTACCAAATGACTCAAACCCAATTTTAAAAGGAACAGTTGCCCCAACAGGCTGAGAAAAACCTTCCTGGCCATTGCTCCAGCAGTGTCTCTGCCCCGTGCTCCCTCTTCTGGAGATTTCTGGTATTGCAACATTTTCCGTCACTGAACTCTTAAGATTGGTACTTTGGGGGACTCCTGAATCACTCCCACCCCCACCCCAGGCCCTAAATCCTAGGTCCAGTCAAAGTTGCTTTATCTTCCAGAGCTAGTAACATCCACCTAAGATCCCCATTCTCTTATTCTCCCAGGTTTCAAAAGAGAGCTCATATGCTCGTTATAGCATCGAGTCTTTGGAAGGATGGAAGGGGTGGGGAAACAGGGTATGTAGCCTTTGAGGCCTGGAAACTCACTATGCAGACAAGGCTGCCATCAAGGCTTACTGTGCCTTCCTGCCTCTGCTTCCCAAGAGCTAGGATTATAGATGTGTGCCACCACACCCGGTTCTCTTCAAAAGTCTTCATTTGGAAGATCTTTGTAATGTCTCAAGAATTTTGCCTCTGGGCAAGGGACCTAATTTAGGGGTGGGGTAAATGCTTAGAACAGCACAGGTCCTGCTGTCCATCTCTAGCGCTGCAAAGGAGGGGGAGAAGGAGGAAGAGGAAATAATCTTTTTCCTTCCGTGATTCTCTCTAGTCTGTCCATGCTTACTATGACTGGCAACAACCCACGCAAAGCCTGGCCGTGAAGACAAACCTTGATAATTTTCCTGACAGAAGAGACAGGCTTTCCTCCTCTGCTCTCTCCTAGGCTCCTGTGCAAAGGGTAGCCTGGGTCTCCCATGTTCATCGTGTGTTGAGATGGACACACGGCAAGCCCAGTGGTCTGCCTTCTGGGCACATCAGGATAGAGAGAAGAGCAAACCTTGAAGCCAAGGTGATCTCTAAGCTCAGGCGAAGCTGTTGCTCCGGCACTGTCATCCCCAACCCCCATGTTCTTTCTTTCTGCCAAATTATCACCTCCCTCTACCAACCAGACCCCCTGGAGAGGAGCCCTGGCCTCCTTCATCCATCCTGCCTCTCTCCTTAGCACAGTTCCCTGCACAGCTGATATGTGATAAGCATCTGTTGAATGAAACATGAACCCCACTGCTTTGCTTGTGCACTTGAGGTCAAAGCATGCCTGGTACTTTGGAGACCCAGGTCAGGCCAGGGTAGTTCTTTCTTTTCCTTCCTGAAAAGAACAATAACAAAACACACACACAACCGCACCACACACACACACACACTCCTGAGACCCGCATCACTTTTGAATGGCACCTCTAAGATACTTTTCAGTTCTTACAGACTCAGAAATGTGGACATTTTGGAAGGCTCTGGGAAGTGGAGACTGGAGGAGCCCCCCCCCCCCCCCGGGCATGCATGGAGACCTGAACTCTGGCTCACAAAAGCTTCTAGCTCACTAGCCCCTCTGCCCAGGAGACAGTTTCCACCCCTGCATGTTCTTAGGGCTCTCCTGGTTCCCCTCCCCCGCTCCACCCCTGTGCTGGTCAGTGCTACATCAGCAACCGGCCTGTGAGTGGCTGGCTTTAAATATTTCAGGGCATCCACTGCAGCTCAGCATCTCTCTGGGCATTCCGTTTCCCTGGGTGGCACTGCCAGGGTGTCTCCACTTACAAGCCATGCTCTAGTTCAAGGGGAAATGTGGCGGCCCCAAGAGGCAGTTCGTTTACTGGTGACGGGGTGGTGTGGGATGCCTTAGAGCGGACCTGTAAAACACACACACACACACACACACACACACACACACACACACACACACACTTCCTCAGGGCCTGTCTTCTCCTATGTAGGAGGCAGGCCATCCATTTGGCAATTCTGGCTCTACATCCTGGTGGTTCTATATTGGACCAAAACTGGAGAAAGTGCTAGTGTCATAGTATGCACCTAAGAATACCAAGAAGTGATTAATGCTCTTCTATTATTTCCCTTCCCAAAAAAACCTTCATGCTGGTCAACCCTGGACTAGTCATGAAGAGGGCTGATGGTCCATGCCCCTTGCTACCACTAGGGGGTGTAATGAGCACACTTGGGAGGGTAAGCCTGGTGCTTGGGGACGGAGACCCTGAGTCTTCAAGTTGTAGGCGGATGAGCTTCCCGCCTAGGGGGAATGCTGAAGGTTCCCCTGAATGCCTGCCAGGGGCTGAGCAAGGAGCGCCCTTGTCTGAGAGGGGTGGGGAGGATGAAGCAGGCCAGCCACCAGCGAAGCTACCCACTGTCTCCCCGCTTACCAGCCAGGCCTGAGCTGATGCTGTGCGAAGCATCACCGCAGGGGTACAGATTGTTTTACATATCATTTGAATATTATTTCTTTTGAGTCAAAATAGCGCAGCAAACCCCTCTCCACATGGCCTCTTCCCGTAGTTCTGACTTGTTCCCCTGAAGAACCCCTGATCCCTGCGTATCCCATTTAATCCAGGTGTTGCAAGTGGAAAGAAAGTTGGAGCTGGTTAGTCCCTGGGCTGCCTGTACTTGGTACTAACGCTGCGGCCCCTTTTCTTCTGCCCACAGATCCTCCATGTGAATCAATCCCATGATGCAACATGCCTCCCCAGCCCCAGCTCTGACAATGATGGCCACGCAGAATGTCCCTCCCCCACCCTACCAGGACAGCCCCCAGGTGAGTGTGCCAGGGAAGAATGGGGAGGTCTGGTAGCCTTAGAAACCCCATATGGCAGTCAGTCCTGGCTCAGCTTTAGCCTGTCAGCTTTGGGGAGGCTTCTCTGGAGAGTCTGGTCTGGAAAATACAGGTCCTTGAAGTGTCATTGAGCTTGACAAAACACCCAGGCTGGGTTAATTCTGTCACCAGGACCATAGCCTGGAGTGGTGATCACAGACCTGTCTGCCGTTCTCACAGTGCAGACATTGGAAAGTACAGCTAAAGCCCTTAGTCCTGCTCAGGGCAAAATCCTGCCTACTTCAGCACCGGACCTCCCTACCTCTGGTCTCTTGAGCCCTTCTGATCAGTGCCCTGCTACCTACCTGCCTGTTAGAAGAATCTCTTGGGGCTCTTCTGGGCTTCTGCCTAGAAAGGGCAAGATTCTCAGCCCACGACTTCAGTTCCCCTGGTCTAGTTCTCATCTGACATCATCAGCTCCATGTTCTTCTGAGCCTCCTTCCCTGGATGCAAAACCTGTGACCCTCAGCAGCAGTGGCTTCCCACTACTTTGGTTCCCTCTGGTTTTTGTTATTATTGTTGTTGTTTGTTTGTTTTGCTTTTTGGAGGTTTTGTCTTTGTTTTGTTTTGTTTTGTTCTGGAAGCTTCTACCTTGTGTGGATTGGGCTGCTGTAGTCCCTGAGACCCATCCCTTCTTCTTTCTACATTGGGTGCCTCCCAGCAGCCACTGAGTCTGAGTTCTAGGGCTGTTCTTTCATGGGGGATGGTCCCTTTTTGGCCTCTATCTGGGGTTCTCCTCCTTTCTCCACCCTAATCGTGTGAGTCCATCCCCGTTCAGTAATTATCCACTGGGCACGTGTCATGTCAATTGCACCGGCTAGAATGCTCTCTTCGAATTTAACCCAGAGAAGTCCTACTGTGTGTCAGCCCACCTTCTCTGCAGCAACCGTCCTCTGGCTGCATGCCAACCAGGGAGATTTCAAACATAGTCATCCTCAAAGACCACATGGAAACGAGTATTGAGAGGTGGCGACAAGGCAGGGGACTTTGTTTACAGTAGGTCCTATGGCCTCCTGATGCCCCTGCTTGGTGTGAACCCCTAGCAGCTGCCCTGTACACCATGTCGCTTCCAACCTCTGGGAAGTTGACAGATGCTGTAGGGCCACTTTACAGACCATCTTTGACTCCTCTCTCCCAGAAAGTACAAAACTCCTCATCATCCAATGACCACCTTCTAGGACATGTCCTTGGGTCTCTAGGCTTATTCAACACAGGACCTTCATACTCTTTCCCTGGATCACTTTAACCTTAAGAAATAGGTTGGATGAAGATGGAGGCTAAGGAAGAAGGGTTAAGGCAGTGATAGGAGTGGCTGGAAGAAAGCAGGGAGCAGGGATCCCAAACTGCTGAGGTTTGGGAACAGGACTATGGAGGTTTCTGGTTCATGGAAGAAAAACCGCTTTTTCCTGTATTTGGGTACTGGCCTTTGGAATCAGGAGGCCCCAGCAGTCCCTGTCCCCACTCTTTAGGGCTGGTGTGGTTCTCCCTCATGTGCTTGAACACTAACATTCCATACAGCTGGTCCCCTGCCTTCCTCCCTCTCAGCTTTCAAGAGCTAACCCCAGCTCCTCAGGGGAAAACTCCGCTCTATTTCCCTTGTAATGTCATTATCCTAAAGAACCAGCTGCTCTCTGACACGGTGTCTTCAGGAAAGCCGGGCCTTATAATAGGACATGGGTCAGGCACACAGGGACTCATCTGAGATAGGGGCCCTCAGGAAATGAGACCCACTCTTTCATTACCCCTTCAGTTCTAATCTTGTGACTTCCCTCTGTGACACAACTCCATGTCACCTCCCCAGAAACCCAGTTTCTTTCACAGGCAAGCAATGGACACTCTCTGATATGAAGTCCCCAAAATGAGAAAGGGAGCGAGAAGCAGAGCCTCTCCTCAGAGACCCATGCAATCGTTTTAATAATGTTCCCGTTGTGCTAAGGGCTAGCAATACTGAGCATAATCTATTCAAATGCACAGGAGAATGTCACTTTGGAAAATTAGGAATCTGCATTAAAAAATTCCCAAGCCCCGGACCTTCTTTATAATAAATTAGAATTTTTTTTCTAGGCAAGTTCTTAACTTGGCAATTTTCATTTTGAAGTTTGGGGAATAAAGTTATTAAAAATGAGGGAGAATTTTTTTTTCTTTTCCATTTTAGTAGGAAAGCATTAATGGTTATGGCCCCATGCTATTTGGGCATAAGCCAAAGTGGTATGATGGCTAAGTGGCTTTTAGTCCCTCTGGGCTGTTTGAGTTTGTCTGGGGGAAACTCTGTGACTTCTCATAAGGACATCATTCTGTTTATTATGCTCTGAAGACTGATTGTATATTTAGAAATTGCGAAAGCAACAACCCAGTAGTACCCTTCATGCAGACCACTTCCTTCTTCCTGTAGCTTTATGTTGAAGTCTGTTGGAGTAGCAGCGCCCTCTACTGTCCAACTACAATACCGCATACTCTGGTTTCTCTTCAGGTCACTCAGTCACTTTTTACCTCAGTTCCAATATGTGTGTCTATGCTCTTGACTCAGACTCATTCTATGCACTGAAGACATAGGGGTGGCGTGCTTGAACTCAGAATTCTGTAAGGATTGGTTAGTGAAAATGTTGTCTACAGGGACGCTGGATATGAAGTAGATATACGGATCCTCTGTTCAACACATCATGCTGATTCCTCTGTTAATTGTTTCTGTTCTAACGCAACTCTGTCACAGTGGGCCTGGCCATCATAGTCACTGGGATTTTCACAGCTTCCACCTCCTTCTTGCCCAGAATCCCTGCAATCTCTAATGGGATTCTCAAAGCCAGGCCCCTTTATTATACATTCATAAAATACCGGCAAATGTCACTCTGGTCTCCTTCCTAGAATTCTCATGCTATCAACTGCCCTGTGACTCCTTGTAGTCATATACCCTTCCTGCATATTCTCTCCATCTCTCCACCTCAGAAAAACCTTGAAGCCTCCTGTTTCTTGTCAGGCAGCACACGCAGACGCAGCATCTTTCACCGTGCCAAGTTCTCCCTTCTGTGGCTTCGCCGGCAGCTCCAGGAAACAGGGGTTTAGTAGTGAGGGCAACAGCTTTTCCACCCTTGTCAAGGCCCAGGAAACAGAAGGCAGCCATCCCACCCTACTCTTCCTCAAACACAGACCCAGATGTACTGTTCCATAAAGGTTTTTTTGGTTTGCAGGCAGGACACATACTTAAATCATCTGGTCTGCTGGTGTAGAGAGTCAATGTTTAAAGTTCTCTGTCTGCACATCTCCAGCAAACCCTGCTGCACGGACATTTGACTAGAAAGCGGAACTCTTTTTCAGCCCTGGTTAGTGTGGCACTCAATGGAAAGGGTAGACTGGGCATAAATGGATAGGCAGGTGGCAGGGAGCTGATGTTGAATGGCATGACGATACTTGCTCAGAAAGGGGCTTTGGTGGTTTACTCAGGACTGGCTTCCTCGCTCACCAGAGAAAGCAAGATGGCAAAATGAGAACTCAGTGTCCAGACTCATTTGAGGATGCTTCCCTCAGAGTGAAGGCAAGTATTTGCCTGAGGCCCTTTGAAAGCAGAATTCCACTGCTTAATCACCCTGCAACCCTTGGAGTAAAGACAGCGAGTGTCAGGGTCCAAGGAAACTGCATTCATGGTTCCAGAGTCAAGATGGTGCTTTCCTACCTTAGAGATGGGGCTACAAAGCATTCTCTCCTACCCCACACCCTTGTTTCCCCTCCCTATTCTAGCCCCTATTCTCCAAGAAGAAGCAAGGGTGCATCGGGCCTGAGGAAGCTGGCTGGGCTTTGATCAGTCATTAGGATCTCCACGCTGGTTTCATTAACAAGGCAGAGGGGGTGGACGGGGCCCTGCCTGTGAATGGCCTCCATGCAGGCCGTGCAGCTGTGACGGGCAGGGCAAGCAGGCTCAGGGGTTGTCACACTCCTTTACATTCCTCTCGTCTCTTTGCATCCAGGAGCCCCTGCCTTGCAGGGTCCTCTGCTCAGCTGCCTGTGAAACCCATTCACTTTGCAGCAGAGAGTTAATTTCTCAGCTTTGAAAGTTCCTCTAAGCCTTTTCTGTAGCTATGATTGACAGGTTCCTCTGCCCCTGGGGGGCAACACCTCAGGGACCGTATGGGAGACCCATCTTTCCTCGATTTGACTCATCAAAACATATTCTTCTCTTCCTTTCATTTTGTACTGGGCCTTTCTTCCCTTTATATTCAGTGACCTTTCTCCCTGCCCGCTTGGGCCACCCATGCCTTTAGACCTGCATAGAAGGCAAAAGCAAACTCCAGGTCTAGCTGAGCCCTTTCCATCTGTGCATAGATGATGGACTGGCCCCAGGACCAGAGAGTCTGTGATGAAACATGCTCAGAGCCCAGTTTATGTTTTGCCTTTGATTAACTTACTTACCACCTCAGTACTGGTAGTTCCCAGAAGCAGAGATCTTATTGTCTAATTTCTTGTCTCCAAGCAGGGCAAGTGATCTAAACAGCTACAAAAATAGTTAACGGGCCAAGGATGCAAAGCCTAAAGTAAATCAAGGAACAGGTGCTCCCGTGAGCAGCAGGGCTGAGGGGCACATTACATGCTGTGTCCTTTCTTGTACCACCTTTGAAGAGATTCAGTGTCCCTGTGGCCTAGCAGGAGGGGTTAGGTGAGTAAGACACCAGGACTCCTGTTGTTCTAGGAGCTGGTGGTCTGGGAGAGTAGGATAACTCACCAGAGCAGACATTCAGGAATTCTGGGTATGACCCTGACCCTGCTGCCATCAGGCGAGTAACTTCAGTAACGACTGACCTCTTCCATTCTTTCTTCCTTTTAACAAATATTGAGTGCTTCCTTCGAGCCTTGCCAACTGTGTACCATGCACTGGGGGTGCAGACTTAGAGTTCCTGTCCTGATGGGGCCTTAGTTTCTTCAGGGGCAAAGTGGAACTCTGGCCCTTCCTGCCTTGTAACCCATGAACACTGCAGTATAAATCTCAGGTGGGGTTTTGCCGAGTCTGCTCAGCTATGGTCTGGCTTGATTCCTCACTGCATCTTCTGCACATCTCTATAGCCCAGATGGGATTGAACTTTAATTACTTTTTTATTAGGAACACAATAGGCATATCAGATATGTTTTTTCAGCTAAGAACACACACAGACACACACACACACACACACACACACACACACTTGTGTGGATAGACACATGCACACAATGAGACTGTGTTGGAAATCACTGGCTGGCTTGGGGCTATGACAGAAGTGAAGAATCCTCTGGAACTGAATGGGAAGTGAGGGAGTGGTCACATTCCAAAAACCTGTACAGAGCTGAGAAGTGTGAGACGGGGTTCCCATCCCTGACCTGATGTCTGTTCCTGGTTCCTGTCAATGATAACCAGGCCTGCAGTTGGGGGCAGGGACGGCATCTGATTAGATCCACTTTTGTAAACCACTGCCTATAAAGCTCTATGTAATTAATAGTTAATTAATCGAGGCAGTAATCGATTAATTAACTAATTAATTAATTGCACAGCACCCTAACTTGTCTGTGGACTTGTCTTTTTAGCTGGCCTGGGGATCCTGGTGGAGGGGACTCAGGCCTCTGTCCCAGCAACTCCCCACTGCCAGGTGCTATCCTGATTCTGTTGCTGATCCCCCTCCCTAGCCTAACTACAGATATTTTGAGGAGGCCTCTGTAGCATCTTGTTTGGCCAGAGTCTTTTAACCATCACTCACTCAATCTCTCCGCCATTCAGTCATTTAACAACACGTTAAAGCTGAAGAACCTGTTGAGATGGCCCCAAAGTGCAACAGATGTTGAGACTGAATACAGATACAGATGAGGCAGAGGCCAAAGCTACCTGATTCTTGGGACTGTGGAGAAAAGAATGCATTCTTGGGAGCTGAATGCATTCAGCTCCAGAGAAGGGGAAGTGAGGATGCTTCCACGAGAGGCAGCCATGGGGATCATCAGGTATGTGCAGGCAGCCCAGAGCAGTGGGGTGTGAGAGGTGAAAGCATGGGGTAGGGTGCTGGTCCCCCTTGCTAGGGTTCAAGGAATAGGCCTAGGCAGACTTTGAACACTGAGACCATTATCTCCCTCTCAACACTGACCATACCTGCTGCTGCCTCCCACTTTTCAGCCAAAACTGATAGTTACCAAATGGCTTCAAGCTCTTAACCCACCCCAAGTCTTTGGAATATCTTTTGGGTGCTAGGAAAACCCATGCTGGCTCTTTCCTGGCACTAGAGGGAGTGCCAGTTGCTGGCTGGAGCCTTTGCAGCCCTCAGTGGGCCAGACCTGCATGGAATCTGTTGAGCTCCTTAGGAATGTTCTTCCTGACTTTCTCCTGCCAGGTCTAGGGCTCAGAGAAAAGGGAAAGTGTCTTAGGAGAAGTGTCTGTGTTGATAAAGTGAAGATATGGGCTAAGCACAGAAGACTGGCAAAAGAAAGCATCAACAATGCTTAGGGGCCCAAAGCTGTAACTGGTAGGTAAAGCACGTGCCTAGCATGCGCAAGACCTGGGTTCCATCCCCAGCACTGCAAGTGATGCCAGAAAGTGCCGAGAAACACTCAGCCATGCACTGTCCTGTACGTCCTCATGGTAGAAACAGGGAGAGGTAGGATTCACCCTGTTCAGTTGAGAGGACTCCTGGGGCTCAAAGGAACTGAGTCAGCTGGCCTAGAGGGCAGCTGATGATTGGTGGCATCTCTTTCTGTCATTCCGCTCCTAAGCTCATCCTTGTCCCACTTCCAAGGAGCATTTCAAAGTGGGTTCTTTTGGCAGAGGCACACTAATTTCATAGGACCCCAGGGCTGATCATCTGCAGAGGAGAATGGAGGCAGCCGGCTGGTAGGGCGAAGGCTTTAAGATACACGGATTATATTAATAGCAACTGCCATGCTGAGGCCTATTAAATTCCATCGGCTTATGCCATGTGTTATCTCCTTTCACTCTAGCAACCTATAACTGTAGGTGTAAAGAAATTATTCCCATTTTATAGACAGGCATCAGAAAGGTTGAAGAATTTGCCCAAGTCCCACAGGCCAACGGAACCAGATGTAAAGAAGATGCCCACCTCAGCATATCCAGCTGAGATTCATTAGCTCCAGACCTTGGCAGAGTGCCCACTGCTCCAGTCAGTGTGTGGTCAGAGACTGTGGGCTTCTCTGTTATGACCCGAGGCATTTGGGCTCAGCCGGAGAGGCAGCATTGCGTGGGGAGTCCTGTCTGCTGCACAACCACCTCTCCTGCATTCCATGGAGTTTGGATAGTCTCTGTGTAGGACAGTAGGGCTACAACAATAAACAGATAAGACCGGGCCACTACCGTAAAGCATCCTCCAGTCTGACAGGAGCGTGCGACCAGCTGGCAAAGAATCAGAAGCATGCTACCAGGCCATGCAAGCACAGAGCAGGTATCTCTGTCAGCCATTAAGGGACAGCTGCCCTCCCAGCAGGGACTGGGGGTAAGAAATATCTCTCCTGTTCCTCAGATAAAGCATCAGAAGGGAAGGTTATGTATGCAAAGTTGCCCAGCCATCAGTGTTTAGGGTAAGATTCAAAACTATTTTTATGTGACATGAACACCTCTGCTCTCCCAAATATGAAGTGACTTTCTGGCATGCTGGGAAGACTTTGCTGTGGTTCTCTCCTCAAGGCTACCTGCCTCCACCTCTGTGAGTATCAGAGCAGAAGTCTCAGTGGATCCTGCAGGAAATAGCAGTTGACCACAGTTTGGATCTCAGGGTGGAAAGCCCTAGCCCAGCTTTTTCCCAAAGCTTAGGGTCTCTAGAGGATCCCTCTGTGGCTTCCAAGAGAAAAATCACGAGAGCAGTAGGCCATTTTGGGCTAATAAGCCCTCCATACTTCTCTGCTTAGGCTCCACTTGAGTTAGAAGTGTTTTCAGCACAATCATTGTTGGAGAAATTGACTTGAAATTCTGTGTGAGAGGTTCACTGGGTGACAGGCATAGGCAACAAGGGTCTCCAGGAGTTTCTTCAGCTGCATGGATGTCTGTTTTCTTGTCTGTCAAATGGACTGAGAAACTGCACAGGATTGCTCCTCTGCATGGAAGCCTGCATCAACCTTTTACTCTTCAGGTAGATTCTGACGGACATTGGCTGCTCCCTGCTACAAGTGGAGAAGGAAGGCATTTAACGGAAAGGTGTCATACAAGTGCTGGTGAGGACAGCAAGAGTGGCTCTTTCTGGCCTCTCTTATATCCATTCAGAAGTTCTTCTACTCATCCTGAAGATGGAAGATAAGGCTTTCAGAACAGTTGGATCTCCTAGATTCCCTAGATATTGTATAACCGTTCATGCATTTCGTTAGCCTCGACTCTTCCCATTAATTGGATGGCAGGCAGGGAACGACACTTAAAATTGGGACCAGGGAGATAAAGGGATGGCTCAGAGGCTAAGAGCACTTGTTGCTCTTTCAGAGCACCCACATAGCAGCTTACAGCTGTCTATAACTGCAGTTCCAGGACATCTGACACCCTGTTCTGTCCTCCGCAGACACCAGGCCTGCATGTGGTACACAAACATACATGTATACAAAACATCCAAACACATAAAAATAAGAAGAGGAGGAGCAGGAGAAGGAAAAGGAGGAGAAGAAGAAAGAATTGGGGCAGAAGTCACTGAGCTTTGAGATTTGGGCAGGGCTGGTTCCATCTTGGAGACATAGAGAAGCTTGGTGATTATCACATCCAAGAAAGGGAAGCAGGCGGGTATTGGCCCTTTCATTCCAAGAAGGAACCACAGCTAAGAGAAGAGTCAAGGATCACATAGATAGGCCTCCCCAAAGCCAACACTATCTTGCCCTGTCCACTAGACGCAATCTTGTTCTCTTGATTAAGCCTTGTCCCAAAACATGTCCCTAAAACCCAAGGGAGGTTCATCAGCCTTCATTTGCTGAGGCTTCTCTGATTCCCTAGTCTGCCCTCAGGGCATTGCTTAACTCTGCCTGCCTCTTTCTCTGTGCCTTAGCTTCCTCTGCTTGGAAAGGGACAGGGCTGCCTGTCTGTCTGCCTTAGTGCCATCGCCAACCTTGTCCACAGTGAGCCACACAGGTAGACCTTCCTTAAAGAAGTACCCTGGTCTAGAGCGGCCTGTTTGAGACCAGCTGTAAATGTACTGAATGGCCTTGTGGATTTGTAAGGCTAGTTTCTTCCCTTGTCAGACCAGGGAGAATGGAAGGAAGTCACTCGGGGAGTCCCCCGGAATTAGTAGCGTGTTGGTTAGTAACTAGCAACTGGCTCTTGGGGCATGGGTTTGAGAGGAGGGTTCTGCCCTGATTTGCACCATTCACCAGTTTCCTTGCTGTAAGTACTCCCACCGTGGCCAATTTCAAGACACCCAGACATGAACCAGCTCGAAGAATTCCCGAAAACTTCAATCATCCGTTTCGCAGGCACTTCCGCGAGGCCATTTAACAGCCATGCCCTGCCCTCGTTCACCCAGCTTCTCCCCCTGCTCCCCCTCTTTAGACTTTGCTCCTCCTAAAACTGATTTCAAATCACCCCCATTCCCCTGTAGGGTCTCTGACCTTGTGAACGGTGACCGATCCTATTTCAATTCCAGGTCTTTGGAAATGGCTAGTGAAAGAAACCTGTTTGGAAATAAACATTCATCCTTCAAACCTGAAGAAATGCAGAATTGGCTAGATAAACCCCCCATGAGCCACATAAATTTGAGTCATCCTCCCTTTCAAACCAGCTCTGGTCTCTCACCCTCTGAGAGCCTTTCAGGGCCCCTTGGGAGATCTGCAAATGACCGATTTTGATTTAATTTTTATTCTGAGCATTCATCTTTATCCCATCAGGCCTTCCACTGCCTTTCCCCAGCCAGACAGAAGAGAACCTCCTTCACCCTTCTCTAGACGCTCATCTTAGTAAAGGCCTCTGTGGATTCCTTCAAGGACACCAGACAATTTACCTAGTGGGCTAAGTGTACCAGTGCACTGACATTTTACCCTCGGATGAGCTGTGTTGATGTAGTTGTGCCTGCTTTACGACTAGAGTACATTCTACAACTCTCATGTTTAATTATAATCACCTCATTCAGATAGTTAAAGGAGGCTCTTATGTCTTCCCATTTCCCCTGGTTACCAAATCCTGCTTACGCATTCTAGGTGCCTTCAAGTAGTCGTGAGGTAACAAACTACAGAATCCCTTCCCTACACAGGTCAGCTGTCCTCAGAATGTACCTTCATGTACTTCTGTAATCCGAGGGAAAACGGGATCCTAACCTCATCACTCTGTGCTCTAGGCTTTCATTAATGCATGCTCAGACAGCATTAGTTTATGTTGGGATTTGCTTGTTTCTGTTGTTCATGAACACATTACACCTTGGCTATATCGAGCAAAGCCATCAGCTAACGCACTGATACTAACCCCTGCATCCCCTGTTCTGCACTTACATTATTGATTGTGCTTTATTTTTAGAAGTGTTCAATTTTAACTTATTAGATGAAAAATAATCTTATTAGGTATGCCCTATTGTCCAAATCTGCAAAGATCTTTTGGGTCCAAGTTTCTCATCATCCATAAATTTGTTGAGCATTTCCTCAGATAGCCTTTAAATCACCAAGAAAAATGTTGAAAAAAAAAATTACCCAAAGAAGGAAGCGTGTGGCCTTTGCCGAGAAACTTCCCCATGCTGACATCTGTCCTTTAGTTGTCTTCTGTGAGGTGTAATTCACAATCCATGCAATTGTCCACCAGGCTACATACAGTGGGAGATGCCTTGCCGAAGTTAATTATGCTGTATTTTCCTATAAAGCCAGTTTAATGAACTTGCCAATTTCTCCATGTTTTTCAGGCACTGCTCTTGTAAGCCGAGAGCCTAGAGCAGTGCTTACTGTGACAGAGACTCTGGAAACGCCTACAAATAAACTCAATTTTGTTAGTGGGTGAGGGATGAGAGAATCTGGCCCGCAGTGGTTACAGATCAGTGAAACTGTGACCACCGTTTTAACTGAGTGTGCCCTCTTTCTCCATTGTGAAGTCTAGTACAGTACTTGCCTCGCTCTTCCTTCATGTAGCATCTCTTTAAAGACCACCAATCCTAAATGCATACTGATGAGAAAACACGAACTCAGGCAAGTTAAGAGATTTGTCTGAGGTCAGAGGCTAATAAAGGGACAAGCATTTGTCTGCTGGCTCCCAGGCACCAAGCCTCCTGTGCACTGAGTTCACACATGTAGCCCATAGAGTGACAGGGATGTTTCTTTTTGACAAAATGACACAGTATAGTAAAACACAGGTGTTTCCTTTATGGTGTTTTATTTTTCCTCTGCTATTCATTAATTCATTGATTCAACAAATATTTAATACCTTCTAGTGACAGAATGCAATTGTTATGAGCCCTTGTGGAGTTTTAAAGAGGAGCAGAGAGAAAATAATTAAATATACATATAGTTTATGTTCATGTTGATGAACACAGAAAAACAAAGCAAGGGGCAGGTGGGGTGAGGGGTGGCTGGGTTTTTTTTTTTTTAAAAAAGAGTGGCACCTGAGCAGAGATATGACTGGAAAAAGCAAGATCTCTGCTGATGTCCTGGGGATATACACACACAGCAATAATGTGCTTTATTCACAAAATACTTTTTATTCTGTAAAGCACTGACATAGATCCTATTATGAACTCACAAGCTGTGAAATACCTGATTCCTTCCAAGCATATTCATTCATTTATTCATTTATTCATTTATTCTTCTTCTTGTCAAATGTTTTTGTCAAACTCTGTCATTTTTATTTAAGCATGATCAGTTGAGTGTCAGGGGCTGGTGAATAAGGCCTTGGAGCCAGCGACAAATGTACATTCTGGCTAAGACCAGTGAGATAAGGGCTATCATGGTATCAGGAATAGGTAGACAGAGGAGAATAATACAGATGTATTGATGTTATTCTAGGAGTCTATTTAACTAAAAGAAATATAAAATAAAAGAATTAAGTTCTGTAATAATTGTTTTCAAGAATTTTGAAGATACTGGACTATTTCTTTAAATGAAACATTAGACAGAAAACTCAATGTATTATATTGAAAGAAATTGGTATGGTTGGCATAAAATTGTAGGCTTTGGGATACCTTCAAACCCCTATAACATGCTATGAAAACCATTTTTTGAAAGTTTTTGCTACGATCAAGAGCATGCATCTATCTGTTCACTGTCCATCAAAAACTTCATCTTCAGTCAGTGGTGAATGCCTTTAATCCTAGTACTCAGGGAGGCAGAGGCAGGAGGATTGTTGTGAGATCGAGGCCAGCCTGGTCTACAAAGCGAGTCCAGGACAGCCAAGGCTACACAGAGAAACCCTGTCTCAAAAACAAAACCAAAAATAAACAAGGAAAAACACCTTCATCTTCAAGTGATCATAAGCCAAACTTGCAGAGCCATCAAAACTACTAGGAGAGTTAGTTACCTCTTGACTTGAACTGAAAGGAACAAATAAAACTGTCCAAGTGAAAAACATTCAGCCTCTTTTTTTTCCTGCTTTTTAAAGTTATATAATCAAACTCATTATTGTCAAAAAGACTCATAAACAGGGGCTGGAGAGATGGCTCAGTGGTGAGTTGCTCTTGATGCTCTTGCAGAGGACCTGAGTTCAGCCCTAGCGCCCACATAGCTGCTCACAACCATCTTCGGGAGGCACACTGCCATCTTCTGAACTTGGAGAGAACCAGACATGCGTGTGGTGCACATTCATATATGCAGTCAAAACACTTATGCATACAAGACTCATTAACCTAATTGAAGTAGTTTATTATATTGTGGGTATTTTCTGGGGTGGGGGTTATTTTTATCTTTCTACTCCTGGGCAAAGATCACAACATTTGCTTTAAGAACAATCTCTCAGGCCAAGGCATAGTAGCTTTGCCCGTGATCCCAGTATTTGGGAAGTGGAAACACGAAGATCATGCATTCAGGGTAAGCCTGGGCAACATATCAAGTTTTAAGCCAGCCTGGGCTACAAGAGACCCTGTCTCAGTAAAAGAAAATAAAATTCTGTGTTTTCTAAGAGTGTTGGGAACCCATTCTCTGGTTACTGAGTTGTTGGCTTGTTTGTTTGTTTGTTTGTTTGTTTTTTAGAACATACTCATTTGGAAAAAAAAATGAAAAGACTGCTTTACTGTCCACAGTAGCAAATGAATAAATGGATACAATTTACCATGTGCAGCTCTCTTGCACACATTCTCCCTCCCTGGCCCAGGAGAGGCCAAGGAAGACCCCTCAGTCCACCTAATCTACCTTCCCTGTTTCTTCTCTCTGCAGATGACAGCAACTACCCAGCCACCTTCCAAGGCCCAGGCTGTCCACATCTCAGCACCTTCAGCTACCGCCAGCACACCTGTGCCCAGTGCCCCCATTGACCCCCAGGCCCAGCTGGAGGCCGACAAGCGGGCTGTGTACAGGTAGGGGACTCTCCTGCAAGCCTTAGCTGAGATAGGAGAATGCAGGCTGGCAGGTAGGCTCATCATGATGATGGCCAGCAGCAGCTTGTCTGAGCTTCCTCCCTCAACTCAGAATCCACTCACCCCCACTGGCCACTGTGGGTTTGCTTCTACTTGCTGGAAGTATCTGTGATAGACATGAAGGTATGGGCAGTATCAGCCATGAAGATTCCCTTCCCCTCTCAACCAGGAAGATGGGGCCCTAATGAACATCAGAAACCCTCAGTTCAGCCAACCAAACTCTCTTCAAAGACAATTCTCAATGTGAATTGTCTTTGTCAGCATTCCAGGTAAACTCGGGTCACACTCTGTTTCAAGCTGTCTTAGCAAGAAGTGTGGTGTGTGACTGTGTGGGCCCTGGTGCCCAGGTCATTGTCCTGAATGAGAAGGTGAGTGGAGATCAGGGAAATACCCATGGTGCCTTAACCAACTCTAGTTCTTGTGTGAGTGGTTGGGGACGAGAGTGTAGTTATCTAAAAACAGGTCTGAATGAGATTTTTATTGTTGTTTGTTCGCAAGACTCCCACAGTACAAAGAAAAGATGGTGTTGACTCTGGCTCAGATTCACTCGTGCGAATTCACATGTTCCCATGCAGCAGCAAGCGCAACATACACCGGCAAGGCATACGTCATGGCTAATGCCAGTAACGCAGAATTACACCAGGAATAATGCACCCAAGACAGGCAAACAGGAAGACAAACGAATAAGGAGATTGATTCCTTCCCCCACACCCCAAAGACAATGCCTTCATGGTAATGGTGGCAATTAGTGATGTTATTATCATTATCATCAGCATTATTTTTAGTTACTCAGATAAGCTGATTGCCTCTAATGCCAACACCTAGGTCCTGCAAAAAATTAAAATAAAACAGTACCTGGTCCCTGACTTGAGCAAAAAATAAGCCAGGTCCAGCTGCCTGTGGGTGCAGGGCTCTACCCAAAGAATTTTGGGATCTATCTGTTCACAGTCACTCCCAGGGAGGACAAACCTGCCTCCCTCAGTGTCCCTCCCTCCCTCCCTCACACTCTCTTATTGAATAATTACTATTAATATTGCAGGCGCTGTTATAGACTCCTGGGAACGTGAGTGACCTAGGAAGGTAAACATCAGTACTTGTCACCCCAGGAACCAACAGACATGCAAATAAGAAGGCCCCATTGTGTACTCAGAGCAGTTGGACAGACTTCCTTTGTGAGGCAGTGTTTGTGGCTGGCTTGCTGGCTGAGCAAGAGACTCTGCCAGGTGGAAAACATGTAGGCTAGCCTTTTCGGGAAAAACAGAATTCGCTGTGTTATAGGATCGGGATGAGCCAGTGGCCAGAGCAGCCTGGGAGTGAAAAGAGTGATTACACAGCTGCCCATAAATGAGCCTGGGTAACTCATGTAGGTGTGTGCCTGAGAAGGGAGAGGAAATAAAGCGACCTCTGCAAGCTCCCCTGGTGGCCTGATGGCTCAGGCTTTCCTCTTAGTGCTCAGTTTAGACCACGACTATTCCAACTGTAGTCCATGGGGCATCGTATGGAAGCTGATTGGAAAAACAACATCTTGGGGCTGACCCAGTCCTCAGGATTCAACATGTGAAAGTCACATGGTTTGGGGGGATTCATTTGCACCTTAGAGGCTGATCGTAGGCATCATTTCAGATTCATGGGGAAGGGGTGTGTGGTGAGTATAGATCACAGAGAATACCTCTGATTGAGAGGATCTTTGGGGGCTGGAGAGATGGCTCAGTGGTGAAAAGCACTGGCTGCTCTTCCAGAGGATTCGGGTTTGATTCTCAGCACCGACAACAGTCTGTAACTCCAGTTGCAGGGGATCCAATGCCCTCTTCTGGCTTTGTGGTACACAGGCCTACATGCAGACAGAACACTCATACACACAAAATAATGAAGTAAAACAAATAGGTGCTCTTTGGGAGAAAACATCAGGGTGCTTAAGGTGCCCCCCAAGAAGACCAAGCATGGTTCAAACAAAGCCTCCACCCTCAACCCACCGGCCTTCCTTCTTCTGATCCTCTCTCATTACTGCCCCTTGGCCACAAACATAATTACCTCTGTGCATCCAATCATGATATCTGCTAGGAATAAAGTTTCTGGAAACCCAGGGTTGGTGCTACCTCTCACTGAGCCTAAAGGTTCATGATAGACTCGAGCAGCATATTTAATAAGAGTTAACGAGGGAGCCCATGGAAGCACCTGGCACCATGGCTGGCGCAAAGCAGTGCTGCACTTGTCAAGGCCATCACAGCAAGATCCATGGACTCCAGTGTTGGTATAATGTTCTTTTGGAATGGATACACCTTACCCTTGCTCATTCAAATGCTGACTTCTCTCCCCCACTCTCTGGTTTCAATCCGGACATTGCATTGTGATACTTGTTCTAAGCATCACCTGTCTCAACTTTGTGTAAACGTGCCAAAATGAAACAACCAGCCACAATGTTGAGCAATGGACAGGAAGGAGTAGGAGAGAAGGGGAGGAGCCAGAGGACAGGAGAAAGGCAGACAGTGGGAGGCAGAGGAGAGAGAGACTGGGAGAAAAAGAGTTGGAGGAGAGAGAGGTCTTAGAACAGCGGAGAATGAACCCAACAAAAAAGCAAGTATAATGGGTGAATCTAAATGTTAGGAAACTATGAGGGCTTGGAGGTTTAGGATGGAGTAACAATTGCCCAGCATTGTGTTCTAGGTTAACTAAATAAATCATAGTCTCTGTGTGGTGATTGGGTTATACAGCTGTTTAGGATTATCAGCAGCAGTTACTAAAAGATATATCAATAGTAAATACAACACTCCAAAGTCTTTCTCAAGATACCAGGCTCATGCTGCACCCATGCCAAATTTCAGAAGAAGTGGCACACTGCTCCTTGAGACCTGTCCACCATGCCACTTGAAGTACGACTCAAACCTTTCCTCAGGTAACACTACTTCCTGCTTACCCCTTTTCTTTCCCGGGGCTAGCCAACCAAAACCCTTAGCATTTGCCCAAGGTGGACTTGAAACCATCTGATCCAGTAAAGGGACTTCTGGGCAAACATGGCTGTCCGGCTCCTCACAGCTAGCTTGGAGCTAACACCATGCCACTGCCCAACTCCCCAGCTCTCTAGTTCTAGTCCCAGAGCCCCCGACTTGTCTCCTGTATTCACACCTCTCCTGTTAGTACCATCAGCCCTCTCTGCAGCCATTGCTTAGATGCCCAGCCTCCTGTAGGGTCAGTAATTTTAATTAGATTTGCCTGCCCAGGGGCACTTTGGTTGTTCCAAAGCACGTCAGGGAGTCCATATTTTATGTCAATAAGTGTAACAAGACCCTTTCCATTCAGATTAGTGCCCAGCACTACTTTTTTGGAAGTCTTCCCTATGGCCCCTTCCAGGACTATAGATGGAGAAAGATGGGGGAAGCCCCCTCCCCTGACTTCTGCTGACAGGCAGAGGGGCAGTGTGACAAAGGGGAGAGAGCCTGCCAGTGCCCCCAAGGTTTTATTTGTGTATAAGGAAGTGTTAATGAAATATATTGGTTCCCTTCTGATCTGGAAGCTGGGGGAGGGGCCGAGCAGAGCCTGTCTTTAATTGGATCATACCGGAGCATCATCTGGGCTAATCAGCAAGGCAACCAGGAGCCCGGGCTCAGATTAATGATTTCAGTCTAATCCAAGCAGATCCCATGATTGGATGCACATCCTGGGTAATTGTGTTTGTGGCCCAGGAGCAATGATGAGAGGGAACCGGAGGAGGGGAGGCCCATGGAGTAGGAGGTTTAGGTTTGGATGGTCCTCAGTTTTCTCAGCCCCGCACCCACACCTCAACTCCAATGCTTCCTCCCAGAGAAGTTCAAATTTAACTTGGACTGCAGCACCCACCTGCCATGCTGCAGGGTGGTCAGGTGTCAGGTGCAGTTTGAGACGGAGGGATTAGGATGCAGAGCAGAGATGGGGCCAAGAGGGTGAGGTTAATCCAGCACTCCTCCCCCTCCTCCCCTCCCGTCTCCTTCGTTCCCCTTTGAAGTGTGTGGGTTCCCATGGAAACCGCGATGTCCTGGGGAGCAGAAGAGTGGCAGGGAGCTAGGCTGGCCAGGTGCAAGTGGGGGAGGACGGTGACTGCAGAGCGTGCTCTGCTAAGGTTTTGGCCGTCCCTCCTAGGGCTGCAAGAACCTCTTTGAGAGCTGTGACCCATTGGCAGTACTGAAGTTACCTGTGTTAAATAAATGTGGGCTGGAGGCCTGAATAGCAAGAAAATAGTAACGCAGTTGTGTTTTGCTTCCCCACTAAAAAGCACTGAGGTCAGCTGCAGGATCGGATGAAGAGGGTGACTCCTCTACCCTGTATTCCTTTGTGCCATTATTCAGACAATTAAGTGGATTAACATCTGGATCAACATTTCTGTGCCCTCCACTCACTAGACTGTTAACTCCATGAGGACAGGGTTGGGTTCCTGTCTGTCTTGCTCAGTGAGTGTCGCCTGCACTTTACACAAATCAGCCTTAGCAGCTTGGGCAAAGAGGGTGCTGAATTGCTTGTTGAGGGGATTAATTAAATAGGTTAGACAGCACCCCATAAATAAACGGTGGCCGTAGGTTGGTGTGCTGGCAGTTGCCTTGGGGGAGAAGCAAGGAGTGTGATTTGTAATATTTGCCAATTTCCGTGTTGTGAATGCCCCTTCCATGATCCACTCAAAACTGCTACTGAAGAGTTGGAAAGAAATCGACAGGACTCAGCCTTGCCAGCGTGAAGCGCAATCCCCATAGGAGGAGC
Organism: Psammomys obesus; assembly: GCF_907164565.1. NCBI lineage: Eukaryota > Metazoa > Chordata > Mammalia > Rodentia > Muridae > Psammomys > Psammomys obesus. The sequence continues at coordinate 388,101 of NW_026596039.1, read as the reverse complement.
CAGGTCACAGACACAGTCTCTATTTACAAATGGGGGAAGGGAAATAATCCCAAGAGCAGATTCTGTGGAGTAGCCTTGATCCTACACTCCTGGTTCTGTCCCCTCAGGTCTAACACTGGAATCTTAATTGGAAATGTTCTCTCTCTAATGACTTAATGCTTCAGAAAGTGCTGATGGTGGGGAAAGGTCTGTGTAAGTATATAAGCACCGTGCTCCACCTGAACCCCAAAGGCAGAGAGTTTTCTCTTTGGGGGATTCTACAGTACTGTTTCCGTCTGCTTGCGGAAGCCCACTCTCAGCATCCAGCTTGGTCTAAGAGCCTTTGCTGGTTTGCCAGTGATGGAACTCCTTCATGGCAGTTCTAGAAGCCCTGCTTCCAACCCTTCTTTCATCTTCTTTTTCTGCTCTCTTGTCTTAGAATCTTGGCTTTTGCATAGTGCATGCTTGAGACTTCAAATCAGGCCCCCAGTTCCCATGAACCATTCAGCCGGGAGCCTCCACCCCGGAGTTCTCTACCCCCTGAGATCTCGCAGTCCAACTGTCACTCAAGAAAGCAAGGTGAATTCCTAAGGCACTGTGTATATTATGCTCATCCCTGTTGCATCTAGACAGAGTTCCTTTCGAATCCACACCTGTCAGGGAAGGGAGGAAACAGGACAGTGAGCATTGGTCTGATCACTCCCATGAGACCATCCTAAAGGTCACCGAATACTGAGGCTTGATCCTCACAGTCCCTTTAGCTGGAGGTGCAAATTCAGCTTAGCAACCCATGCTAGGCAGGGGAAATAGAATAATGTTCTAGAAATAGACGTGGTGATAACTAACTTTGTCACCTCGGGTGAGTTAATCTCTCAGAGCCTCCATTTTCTCCACTGTAGAAAAGAAAACACTCATACCCAGGATAAAGTTACATAACAGTAGGTAATGCCCAGTGCAGAGGGCAGTGCATGCTGAGTTGGCTGGAGGGTCTTAAGCATAGGTCCGGCTTGTGTCACTTTGGCCTACTCTGTTTGAAGCATTTGGTGATATGGGCCTAGGGATTAGGACCACAGCCTTGGCACTTGCCTGGTTCGCAAGCTGGTTCTACAGTCGGGCACTAAGTCTGTCTGTGTCCCAGCTTTCTCATCTGTAAATGAGAGTGAAAGTCATACTATCTCGTCATCAGGGCTGCCATGAGGATTAGATTGCACAGGCAAAGGCTTAGGAAAGAACCTGGGTGGGGAGTGGCTCAAGAATAAAGTGCTTGCAGATCAAGCACGGAGATCTGATTTTAGATCTAAAAAAAAAAAAGGAAGAAGAAGAAGAAAGAAAAGAAAGGAAATATAAAAACGGGGCAAGGCTATTGTAACCACAGGGGCTTCTTGGTTGAGCAGGTAGGTCTTGGGCCCTCCCTGGCCAGCCAGTTTAGGCTCAGGACAAGTGAAATACCCTGCCTCAAAAAATAAGGTGAGGGCTAGAAGTGGCAGACATCTGACGCAGACCTCTGGCTGCCTCATGCATGGGCAAGTAGGAGCGCGCATGACCCCCTCCCCCATACATACCTGGCTGATGGTACATGTTCTTGGTAGGTGTCAGCTGCTCTTGGACATTGGAGCAAGCAGGGTGAGCAGGCTAGGAAGTAAAGGGCAAGGGCCCTGATGATGGGAAGGGCCTCCTAATCAAATGGTTCTCACTCAAGCATTTCTTTGGTGTGTACGGTGTGTATGTAAAGCATTATGTGAAGTCCTGAAGGCATTACAAAGAAGAAATGTGAGGAGGGGCAGGGGAGGAATATAGAAAGTAGCTGAAATATAAACTTGGCACAGAATAAGGGCTCCAAAAAAGTATCCAAGTATCTGATTTAATGCCTATATCCTGTGTGGGAGAGTCACTTTCCCAAGGTAGGCAAACCCTGAGAGAATGGCATCACAGTTGCCCTTCCAGGGGCTGGGCTGAGAGATGTTAGAAAGTCAGTGCCCCCAAGATCAGGTTAGACAAGCAGCAGGGTAGAGTTGTCTTGTTGTGACTGTCCTCTTCAGCTTCCTGGCCAGGACCCTGGGAACTGCCACTTCCTAATGATGCATCATTGAGGGAATTTGTCCACCCTGTGACCAAAGAGTGTTCTGGCTACAACTAAATGACCCTGGAGCTTAACTCTCTGTCTTCTGGCGCTGTGCTTGGTCCTTTATGGAATGTGTTGGGTTAGGTGGCCTGAGAATAGCATGAAAGAAATGGAGCCATTCCAAGGAAGAAACTGGGACCAGAGCTCTAGGCCAAGGCCTCTGAAGTACTAGGTACAAGGAACAGATGTTCCAGGCTGTGTCCTTGGCTAGGCTTTATGAAATAAAAACTTTAAAGCCCATTCCATGCTCTCTGAAGCAGCTGGATTTGCTGGCATGGAAAGTACCATCTTAGCTAGCCTAGTGGCTGTCACCAGGGTTTCCGGTCTACTGGAGCCATTATCTGGGAAATGATAGCATGCTCTAGTTTCTTGAGTTCCAAGGGGAGCCCGTTCTATCCTCTTCCCACTGGTCTGAAGGCACTTGGCCCAAGCTCAGCTTCTGCACAGGTTATTGGAAGGCCAGTGGGTCGCAGCTACTTCGTGCAGTAGAATGCCCAGAGGTGGTAAGTGCTGTGACTCTACCATTAGTCCTAGTCTACGTAGAGCTGAATTGTCCACAGACTGTGCCCTCATCCCACCAAGACACAGCTTACTGATAAGAGATCCAGGAATCCAGAAGCCCCAAAAGTGACTGGATCCTCACAAGTGTATGCATGCACTGCTTGGTACACAGAGACCTCAATGACAACAGGCTACAACTGTGATGCACAGTCCACTGACCCTCTTTACAAAAGGGAAAGTAGCCAGTACTGTGTCTCCCTGATAGTGCAAATGGGGGGGGGGGTGGAGCAGGGTGAGAGAGGAGCAAACTGGGGCTTTAGAGCTTCTGTTTCAAATGACTTTTCACCGGGGTTCAGCTGAGCCAGCCCACTCCTCCTTTAATCAGTGATGCTCTGCATTTGTTAGACAGTGGTCCATTTCATGGTCATGTGGAAAGAACACAGACTAAGGCTTCAGGCTTCTGACTTTATCGCTGGGCACAATCACTGAGCCTCTTTCGAAAGGCTTTTCTACTCCACAGAGTAGACATTCAGTGAGAAAATGGAGCTCTGTAAATGCTGTAGCCTTGTTCCCACACAGAAAGGTGACTAGCAGAAGAGGTACTTCCGGAAACCTATCTGATAAAACAGAGATTTCTTGTGTATCCTAAAGCATCAAGCACAAAGTGTTGATGCTTTAGGATACACAGGGCCCCAAGATACACAAGATTCAAGGATGGTGGAAGAAAAGGGAGAAGGTGGGGACCAGTGAGGCAACTCAGCAAGTAAAGGTGCTTGCTGCCAAGCCCCATGACTTGAGTTTGGTCCCCAGAAGCCACATGGTACAAGGAGAGAACCAACTCCTGCAAGATGTCGCTTGACTTCCCCGTGTGCACCCCCCCTTAAATAAATAAATGTAAAAACAATCAAAATTACCGCATGGGTGAGAGGGAAGAGTTCAGTATTTGGGTTCTCCACATCCATGTTGTAAGTTTGAAATCACTTCTTAGTTTGAGGAAATCATTCAAGCACATAGCATGTCAGTTTGCTCTTCGGTAGAATGGGTGTGTTAAGGGCATAGGGGCGGATTAGGGTGTTTGATAAGAGCTCTTTACAGTTCAACAAGTGCCACCAAATGCATGTGGATGGGTGCTCGATTCCTGCCAGTGACCAAGGTGAAGTGGATAGAGCTCCCTTCACCTCCCTAATCCGGTCTTCTTCAGTATGGCCTGTTTGTGGAGTGGATGGATTTCTGGTGACCAGGATAGGAAACCTCATTAGCTGCCTACTCTCAGAAAAGCCAGTTCTTTCCAGTGCTTGTTACTCGTGCTTTTTATGGTGGGGAAGGAGTGCCATGTTAGGTTTTTTTGTTTTTTGTTTTTTTGTTTTTCAGATTTTTGTTCTTGTAGCCTGGACTTAGCATCCACAATTGAGATTTCATATTGATTTTCTTTTTGATGTGCCTCTCCCTCTCTAAGTGTGTGTGTGTCTTTGTCTCCCTCTCTGTTTCTCTTTCTCTGTCTCTCTCTGTTTCTCTGTCTTTCTCTGTCTCTCCCTGTGTGTGTGTCTCTCTCTCTGTTTGTGTGTGTGTGTGTGTGTGTGTGTGTGTGTGTGTGTGCACGCACATGTACACAAATGTGCATAGAGACGGAGGAATACAGATAAGACTATGACCTGCCTGGGTCCCACATTCACCGTCCACCCACCTGGGGGGAAGAGATTTGGGTTCCAGCCCAGGAACCCTAACAGATGCAGCTCCAATTTAGTAACAAGAAAAAGTCCTCTCCAAGGCAACCCAGGCGAGCATACCGCCCACTGGGCAGGACTAAAAATAATCCCGCATGTTTTCAACGTCACACCTGAAGTAAAAATACATCCAACCAGGGGCTTCTGGCTTGTTCTCCCCACCCTGCTCTCCTCCCTCCATCTGGTGCTTTTGAAGAAGTAGAAGCTGAACACGCACCTTTTTTCACACCCAGCCCCGAGACCTTCCACCCCTCCCCACCCACATACTCCGGCAGAAGTGGGTCCTTTTGCAGTAACTGAGTCCACAAGCTGTCAGATGGCTAAATCTGATTCGAGCTTGCCCAGTAACGGCAGATCCTAAGCCAGAAAGAACTTCAGGCTCCTGTCTCAGAAACCTCGTCTCTGTAGTTACTGCTTGCCTCATTTGAGTCTTCCCATTCATCAGTGGTCAAAGCTTTATTGATCCCCTGCTAGTGCCACTCTCTATTTCTACATTCATTGGAAATTCAGAAAGTTACCAGGTCACAGACAGCAATTCCTTACAGCATGCAATAAGGAAGATGGTTCTGTGTACCAAAGCTATGGTTAGTAGAATGAAATCGGAGTCATAGGAAAATTCTTACTGCTAACACGTTTTTTTTTTTTTTAAGAAAATAAAGGACTTTTGGCTGAGCATGGTGGCTTATGACTTTAAGCCCAGCATTCAGGAGATTAAGACAGGAATATTGCTGGAGTTTGAGGGACAGCCTGGGCTACATCATAAGTTCAATGTCAGCTTGGGGACTCATAGCAAAACCCTGTCTCAATAACTCAAAAGCAGCATAGAGAGCAGGAGACATCACTGCCAAGTGGCTATTGTGAGTGACTGCCATCAGAGGGACAGCAGAAAACGCTGTGCCCCTCACACACGGCTTGCTTAGAAGAATCCATCAGAAAACTAGAAAGGAGATCCTAGACACTGGAAGCGTGATGTCTGTCTGGCAAGATGGCCCAGCTTGATGCTCAAGCATGAGAACCCGAGCTCAGCCCCTCAGTATCCGAATGAAAGTTGGTGTCGCAGTGCCTGACTGTAAGGAACCACCAGCACTGGGGTAGTAGGGCAGAGGGACAGGCAGGTCTCTAGGGCTTGCTGACCAGCCACCTAGCTGAAGCAATGAGCACTAAGCTCAGCAGAAGCCTGTGTGTGGAAGAGTAAAGTGGAGTTCCACAGAGGAAGTCGATCTCTGTCCTCCATGTGTGCACTCAAAAGAGGGGGGAAGGAAGAAGGGAAGAAGGAAAGAATAGAGGTGCTTTTGCATTCTGAAAAATGACAAGGCACCTCCCTCTCTCCCTTCTCTTTCTGAGCCTCTATTGAAATTAGCACGTGGGCTCGTTTTCCAGCCAAAGGAGACAGCAGACAAGGGTAAATAAATATATTGAAGTGGATAGTATAGTGGTGCTTTGCATAAAGGAGTCCACATATGTGGGAGCGGATAAACAAATATTAATCGATAGCTTGCTCAGTGCCAAAGACTATCTGTGTTTCTTCATTTAATTAATTTAATTACGTATGGGAGGGATTATCCCTGTTAAATAAAAGTAGAAACTGAGGCTCAAAGACGTTCTGTAACCTGCTCAAACATCTCACCACTGTCTGTCTCTAAAGTCTGATATTTGTTCCAAATTACCCTGCTTCCTACCCTGAACTGGGTGAAGCCATAGCATTTGGTGCGATGACCATGAAGGTGTGTCTAGACAACCCAGTTGTCAGAGAGAACCATTGAGCATCTTCACAGAACAGGTCGTGTGTGGAGTTGGGTTCTGCCAGTCATGAGAAGAGCATGAAGGAGAGTGGGAGCAGGAAGCTTGGGTGCAAGGAATCAGTGGAGCCCAGGGTGCAACAGGAAACTGGAACAGTGGCTTCTGGGATGTTGTCTCTGTGATCTCAGTGTTCTCTGGACGGGGATACTAGCAATAAGGCATCACAATGCCAGCCCCTGGGTAGAGCTTCCTGGAAGGCAGGCCTTTGGCAGCCATGCATGTCAAAAAGGGTAAGCAGTACAGAGTACCAGCCCCACCCTCAGTGTCCCAGCCCAGCCACCCCTCTGGCCAACAGATTAGTGTCTTCTGGAGCAGGCTGACCCTGTCTCTGACTTTGTTCTTGCTAGATTGCTTCCATGCAGAAATCTCTACCACACATCATCCATTCCACCCCCTGGTCATCATCTTGTCCTATCAGGGAAAGGCTCTCACTACCTTGTCCCCTTTGGAAGGAACCCTGGACTCCGGGAGGAGTGGGCACTGAGCCTGGGCTCCCACTGCCTATACCTCAGCAGGATGAGTCTGGCCAGAGAAGGCTACTGGTGGAGTCTGGAGGATCAGTGGGTGGCGATGTCAGGGAGGGAGAGGTGGGCAGCCAGTCAGGTGGCTGGACCCATAATTGAGGTCTGTAGCCTGGTCAAGGTCACAAGGAGAGAGATGGCTGAGACTCAGAAGGGACAGAGCTTGACGGTGAATCACAGGGTTAGAGCACCAAGACTAATAATATCCGAAGGCCTGGGACCATCCCTAAGCCCCACCCAATCTGCAGTGGTCTGTTTCGGTGTGTCTATTCTGACACTGTTGTTTTTAATTTTTGTATCCCAGTCTCTCCGAAGCTGTTTGCATTCTTTCCCATTCTGTTTCTACTCTCCAATAAGTAGGAAAAAAAAAAAGAAGTTTTAAATTAAAAGCCAAGTTGTCTGAGGAGGAAGAAAAAGATACAGGAAAGGCCCAGCTGTCTTTTCTTGAGTCCTCTTCATAAGGAGAAATGTGCTGCAGCCACAGAGGGGAGCTTCAAGTCAGATTAGAGTGTGAAAGACTGCCAGGAAAGTTGTGGTCTCTGTTCCAGGTCTTTAAGGAAACTCATCACCAGTCTTTGAACCTGCCTTGAAGCTTCGGGCAGGGCGGGGGCGGGGGGGGGGTGGCAAGGGAAAGGAAAAGGGCTTTGTGAACTCTTATCGACTCTCAGAAGCCTCAGAGGTAGGGGAAGCAACTTCCAACCCTGAAAAGCAGTCTTGATCTTGGCAGAGGGGCTGTCTGAGTCTTAGGGTTTTGAGCCTTTCAGTGGCTGAGCAGAGGGAGTGGTGAGCACGTCTGCCAAGGGCTTCCGCCAGCCTACTGTCCACGTCTGATCCATCTGCTGTCCCGGGGGACAGCAGTCCCACCCGCTTAGCCCCACAATGGGCACTCTTGACCAGCATATTTGGGTGATGTAGAAAATACGAAGGCAGAAGTGTCAGAAGTAATTAAACCAAACGATGGCTTAAGCCCCTGTAGAAATCAACGCATCCGGTTTAATCACCTTCTTAAGCTAGCACAAGGCTGCAATTCTATGGAGAGGGCTTCTTTATTTCTTTGGATCGTTAACAGGAACTGCATACCTTGAGCTTGATTTTAGTTCGGATGCTCCTGGGGAGAGGTGATGAGGGTGGGGGTGGGGCTGGGGGCTCAGAAGAGAGAAAAGAAATAATAAAATGTTATTTGAGATCATCCCTTCTTCCCCTCTCCCGGAGACTAGCCTTGTCTCTCCCGCCCTCCTGCCTCTGTCCGCGCTCCCAGCACCCAGGCGGAGGCACAGTGCTGAATGTGCTAAATTAGGCCATTAGAGAAATTCATTTCTCTTTATTAGTCTGTGTCAAATCCTTTTTATTAGTGGCTGGAAACGACCTCTCTTCTGCAGTAAAATGTCATGCCAGTTCACTCCTTTTATTTGTTCTGCACTGACGAGGCTCAAACTCTCACTGAATTAGTGCAGTGAGATTTATTTCCTCCAAATTTTGAACGGCTTAAGAGAGATTGGGGTGGAGGGGGCGGTCAGGAGGGAGGTGGCCTGTGGGGAACAGAGTTGGGAAGGGATGGGGAGGGAGAAGGTGAGCTCCCGTGGAGGTCAAATGTGCTCTGCTCTTTGGAAATAAAGTCTAATGGCCATCTCTCGTATCTTGTTCATCCTCTGGGCCCTGGGGACTAAATTCCCACACTCCTGCTTCAAGCTTCTGAAGGATGTTGATGCACAGCCAAATGAACCTGGACAGTAGGAAGAAGGGCTCCTTAAAACCTATGTTCTTGAGCTGGGCATATGTAGCTCATTAGGAAAGCACTTGTCTCCTAGGCATGAGACCCTAAGTTTGGTCACCAGCACTGAAAAACAAATATTTTAACTGGACAAATTGACAGGCTGAAAACCAAGGTCATATATGTGTACATGTATATAAATTTCTTTCCCCTGCTCCATCCCAGAGCCATTTCCATCCGGGTTGCTTAGGTATCAGCTTTCATGGACCCTTCCATATTTAAACTCTCCACACACAGAAGCTGCTGGAGAATACTCCTCCATGGGGCCCCGCAGGGGCTGTGGCTTCTTCTCCACGTATGCAAGGATCAGGGAGAGCAGCTTAGAAAATACACGTCAAAACTTAGGCAGGCAAATGCAAAAAGCACAGGTGGCTCATCTTTAAATGCTCTGGGGACGGTCTTAGGGAAGTCCCAAGGCCGTGGCTGCAGCCCTGGATCCCATCAGGGGTCACTGGTTACTTGAATCTGTCTCAGAGGTCATGTAGCCTTAGCTGTCCCCATGCAAGGAGGGGATTAGTTCTTTGTGTGAGATAGAAGGGGAGCATGTGGGGTTCTGTAGGATCCACGCCTGGCATGTCACCCAAGGATGGGTTACTGTGTCAGGGGGATGAGGCAGTCACAGGAGCTTGGGGAGGGTGGGATCAGAGAAGGGGGGTTTTGGGTGCTGACAGTGCTCCTCAACTGCCCCGTGCTCAGCCCAGGGAAACCTGAGTTTCCAAGGTAGTAGCTGGAGAGAATCAGCTCCTGCAAGCTGTCCTCTGACCTCTGTATGTGCACACCCCCAATAAACAAACAGGTAAATAAAGAAATGTAATGAAAGATGGGAAAATATTCCCAGAGGATACAAAAAAAAAAGCCCCCCACATCCATTCTAAGGAGTCCTGACACCTGCAAGTGGAAGGTTTGTGATACAGACCCAAACAGTGGCTCTGCAGAGGAGGGTATGTGTTTGACAGCACCTTCTGCCCCGCCCCCGCCCCTGAAAAGCCAGCTCTGTGTCCCTGTCTTGGGCCCACTAAGTACTTCATAACCTGACTCCTTTGGCTCTGTCAGCCACCTCTTTTCTGCTCCTCTCCTACCCCGCCCCCCTCACTATTACACTTGGCTGTGTCAGCCACCACAGAGTGCTTTGCTTTCCCTCCCCCTGCTGGTAACACCTCTCCTCAGCCTTTTGCATGGCTGCCACCTCATCATTCAGGGCTTAACTTAAATGTCACCTCCTCAGAGAGGCCCTCCCTGACCATTCTAAGGAAAGCTGCTTGCTCCTCCCTGCGGAGGCAAGAGTTGGAGCAGAGGAAACCTCTCCGACTCAAAATGCATGTAGCTGGAGCACTGAATTCCAACACAGAAAACACAACTCTGCATATATTACATATGGGGAAAGGCATACGCTAGACTCATGGCATACCCCCCCCCCCCCCCCAGTTTCATGTACACAGCTCTATGTGCCTATGTACTGAATGAACACAGTGTCACATGCACACATAGCCAAGCAAACATGCTGGCCTAGGACAAACACTTGCTCTATGGCGTGACTGCTGTCAACGCCAGCACCCTTCCACCATTTGTTTGGTAGCCGGCCACCCTCCCTTCAGCCAGTGAGGAAGGAACTCACAGTGACCGAATGGCTGCTGTGGGTTGGGGCATGGGCTGCACCCCCACCACCTGGCACGATGCTTCGGATTATTAGTTCCTGGTAATTTAGTGCCCTTGTACAGAGTCGATTTGTGCCTTTCATTCCTAATTGATCTAGTGGCTGTTTAAATGGCAGCAGGCATCTGTTGAGAGTAGGAAGGTTCATAAGGCGCAATAATTCATAACACCGTCTGGAATTTGCCTTTCATGGCCCTCAGCTAAACCACTGCAGGGCTCTGCTTAAATTACAGCCACTGAGGCTTTCTTTGGTATTCCACTCAGGGCCAGGAGAATCTTGCATTAAACTGGGATCAGGTTAGATTAGACTATAATATGCCGCAGTATTGGAGGCTGCAAATGAAGACTTATACTGGAGTTTAACCCCTTCACCTGATGTTCTCTTTGTCTTCAGCTGGGTAGCCAAATTCACCCATTGTTTTTCTTTGTCAGCTCTTTACTGGCTACAGCAGAGCTTCTGGCAAGGCTGGGAGGCACAGGAGCAAACCTGAAATGCTGGCCCTCTTTCTTGACTGCTCTAAGCCCAGTACACAGCCTTGGGACCCGGTAGTTTATGCAGCAGGCCCTCTAAACAAGGATGAGCCAGTCCTTTACTTAAGTGGAAAGACCTAGGCAAGCTGAGTGTGAGTTCAAGAGGCTAAGCCCTCCCTCTCTGTTTCTGCCCAGAATTGTTAGGATTCTGGGTAGGACAGATATAAGGGCTTTCCCCCAGCGCGCTGACAGAGGCTGAACCACTGTGCTGGCGTGGTGCTTACTTCTGCTCTCAGTACAGCCTCTTGGGGAGGGAGTAATGTCTAGTTTCCTTTTCAGGACTTACTCTGTTCTTCAATATGGTGGTCATTAGCCACATGTGACTATTTGAATTTGAATTAATTAAAATTCAATAAAATTAAAGATTCAATATCTTAGTTTCACTGGCCATATTTCAAGTGCTCATTGGCCTCAAGTGGCTAGTGGTTCGTGTGTTGGATGATGCTAACTGCGGAACATTTGCATTACTGCACAAAGTTCTGTTGGACAGTGCTAGCCCAGAGCATCCCTGTGGCAGAGGACCAACAGCCAGGTCCAACACACTTCCTCTTCCTCTCCTGTGAAACAGTACTGCATAGAAAATAAAGAAGCAGATGCTGTGGCTCAGGAATCTGAGAAGACAGACCAGGCTGTGCAGATGCTTTCTTGAAAGAACAGGGGAAGGGACTGGGGCTCTCTCTATTCCAGAGGCAACAACCTAGGCACAAAAGAAAGCAGGTGCTACAAAAATAAGTGTGATGTATGCTTATGTATGCAAATAAGCACGCAAACATACAACATCCGTGTTCAACAAATGTTTGCGAAGATTCACATACTTCTGAAAGACTCTGGATATTTAGGAGTGGATAGATAGATTTGATTGCTGATTAAAGTCTAGGTGGGTACCCAGATAATAAAACAAAAACTCAGATTTGGGAGAGAGGTATAGAAAGAGTGGATAGTGAGGGAAGCTTCCAGGAGATGATGGTCTCTACACTAAAATCCACATATCCTTTCAGCTAAACATTTCTGCTCACATAGACATATCTTAGAAACACATGCACACAAAATTTATTCATTGATTCAGTCACGAGCTATTTATTAAGTGCCTTCTATGAGTATACATGGCAAGATTCTTGGATACAGCAATCATTTACACAGAGGCTGTCCTGGAGAAAAACATATAATGATGCAAATAGCCATTTAATTACAGCTGTACTAAGGATTTGGTGATGGAAGTGTAGAGAGATGCTACAAATGCAACTGGAATATTTGACGAAAATTGAGTCTGCCAACAGACATGGGCATATGTGGGTGAGTTTGGGGGCTCATATGTTCCGCCCTGTGCATAAGAGCAAACACACAAATGTTTATACACTTCTATTGCCCTCAGCTGGCTTCAGATTTTGTGTGTGTGCGTGTGTGTGTTTGTGGCGTTTGTATCCACAATGGACATGCGCAAGATAAAGTACCATAGATGGTGCTTGCACGTCACCTAGCGATAACATTCACATCCAAGTAGCCTCTAGATAGTTCCCACATTCTTTTCCTGGACTCATGCCGAGGCTGAAATGAACATTGTTCTCTTTGAAGAGTTATGGCCTGGCCATACAGTTTATCTGACCAAAGGGAAAAAGTAGGAGCCCTCTGAGGCCTGAGGAGTGGGTCCTCGCCATGACAAAGAACAAAATGCTGCCACCTTGGCAGGCCCTGGGGACTGGGGGCATTCTCAAGGAACTGGACCCTGGGAAGAGAAGTGGCGGAACTGCTGGAAAGGGAGCCTGGTGGCTTCTCAGCCCCGCCAGCCTGGTCTCTGTGTGCGCATGTGTGAGCTCTTGCTGTCCCCGCAGGCACCCTCTTTTCCCGCTCCTGACGCTGCTGTTTGAGAAATGTGAGCAGGCCACCCAGGGCTCTGAGTGCATCACCTCCGCCAGCTTTGATGTGGACATCGAGAACTTTGTCCACCAGCAGGAGCAGGAACACAAACCCTTCTTCAGCGATGACCCAGAACTGGACAATCTGGTAAAGACCCTCTACCCTACATTTTGACTCAAGTCTTCCCACCCTGATCCCATCCCAAATACCCTAAAAGTGTTCCTTTCATTAATTAATTCAGCAGTAAGTTTTGAGTGTCCACTATGGAACAGGCACTCTGTGTACTACTTCATGGCTGAGAACCAAAGTTTTCTCCACCTCTACCTCTGGTAGCACTGATGCCTGCCCACCTGCTACCTTCCAGTTTGAACAAGTGGAGAGGAAGGACTAGCAGCCAGAATGCCAAAGGGAGCTCTTCTGAGTTTGCACAGAGAGCTGGTAGCTGTGTGCTAACATGGTTGTCGAAGGAGGCAGATGTGTGGGGGTAAGAAGCATGCATGTTCAAGCGTATCAATACGGAGGAAGACCTGGGCTCCTAGGAGATTTAGCCGAGGTTCTGCCCTCTTATTGGAAACCGTAGATCATGTCTCCAAATTGTTTGCCACTCAGATAAGCACTAAATCCTGTAAAATACAAGTTCCTGGGCTGTACTGTGGAACTGTGTGTGATCTACTCCCTTTGTAGATTCAAAGGGAGCCTGTGAATCTACATTTTATATTTCCAAGGCAACTGCCATCATTGGCTTTGGTGGCTTCCAGGTTGAATGGAACCTGAAATCCTTACCTAGCCTGGAAATCCCACATAATTGCACATCACCTAGCGCTAACAGTCACATCTGAGGTGTTGGAGAGGCCACTGAACTTGCCCATCATACTGAGTAGTCTCCTGGAATTGTTATTCTTGGGACAATTTTTTCTGTGGGTGAACTACCCAGATTATCAAAGTGAATTTGGAAACTCTGAAAATCTTCCTCCCCCCCCCCAAAAAAAAAACCCTCTTCTACCCAGAGTTTAGGTGATTCCCACTCCCCAAAAAAGAACAGAATCAGGGAAGTAAAGGTGGCTAGAAAAAGAAAGTATAACTACATGTTCTCACTCACATATGCATGAGTACATACATGTACACGTACACACATAGTTAGCACATGTACAGAGCAGATGAGTGACTTTGGTATTATTCTGGGCTGAAAATTATTCACACTGCTGCTCCTCTTGGTGTTCAGTGCAGAACTTTATGGAGTCTAAGATAGCTACCAGGAGCACCCATCCTTCCCTGGAATTTTGTGGCCTCAGACATGGGAGAAGTATAAATTGAAGCACTGAAAGACCCAACTCTACCTCTGCTTATCTCTGGCCTCCCTCTTCCCTGGCTGGCATTAAAGCCAGGTGCAGCCTCTAAGATCCCCAGAAAACTTCCATGGTGCTGGTGGTTGGGCTGGTGATGGTGACAGAGGGCCAGGCTGGCTTAGCCCTGCCCTGCTCTTCAGCTAGTCAGAATCAGAAGATTCTGCAATTTGGAAAGGATATCTTCAAAATCTGGCCTCAGGCATTGATGCAGCCAGGAGGCAGCTCTCTCTAAAAGTTGGGATAGACTTGGGACAGGGCCCACTGCAGTGCACACACAAAAAATGAGCCTAGCACCCCCATTTATTGTCTGTATGGTCTTGATGACTGAACCCCTTTGAAGCTTAGTTTCCTCATCTGTACTTCTAATTGCACCTATCTCATGTGACTTAAATAAATTAATGGGATGGCTCATAGACTTGGCCTTTAAAAATGCTTTGCATCTGAAAATTAATCTCAGTGTGGTACAATGTTCTAGATTGCCCACCTTTGCCTCCTGGCTCTCAAAGACACAAACAGAATAGTCAGGAGCCTGAAACTTTTAGGGTAGTGTTAGGGGAATCCAACAGTGCCCTTTGCCGCTGGTTTCTAGCCCTATGTCAAAAAGAGGCGACTCAGAGGCCAAGCACAGGAGCCATCATTAGGACAAGAATCATGTCGCCAGCACAGCCGAGATGCACATAATTAGAAATTAGAAAAAGGTCAGATCCCGTTATTACCAGCTCAATCAGCTGCCGAGTGCCACAGCCAGTTAATTTGGCATCTGTATTTTTTACAACCCCGCACACGTAGCCCAACGGACTGTAACTCTTTCTCCGGACAGATATACTGCGCAGCCGAGCAGGGACATAAAATGAGGGACCCCAAGCAAATGAGCTGAGATAATTGAGAGATTTATTTTTTATATATGTGTGTGTGTGAGGGCAGCTTTCCTTTGCCCTTGAATATTGACTTTCATAGATGAGATTGTCAGGAGGGCACTTGGGTCCCCCAAATCTTTGCCGTCAGAACACCCTCCTCCAGCTTCTCTCTGACCCTCCCCTGCTTTCTCCCACCTCTTGAACAGCCCCTAACTGTTCTTCCTTTCTCCCCATAGCCCTTTGCCTGTAGCACCCTCCCGTTCTTCTCCCAGAGCCGCTTTTCCAGACAAATCTCCATGGAAACAGCTGAGTCAGCTCTCCCAGAGCCGCCCCAAATATCCGAGACAGGATCCCAGTTAGAGATTTCTGTGGGAGGGAATTCTGTAACCTCGATGCTCCACAGCGCCTCTACTGGGAGGAAAACATAACTACAAAAAGGTTGGAGTTAAGAGACCCAATCTTAGGAAGGAGTCCACTCCACTCTTTTTACACATCAGCGACCTTCGTATCCACAGAAAGAGCCCTGGCCATTGATTCCTGATTTTGTGCTCCTCCCACTAGCATTCCGCATCTGCCTGGTGACAATAAGGCCTTCACTTGCAAATAGAGAATGACAGCAATAAATGTCTCCCTGGAGTCCCAACTGGGACCTTCCCTACGTCCGTTTCTGTGACATGAGGGCAGCTCTCTGCTCTCAGGTGGTTAATCTGGAATCCGTGGTGAGCCCTGATCTACTACAGTTCTTAAACCAGGCGCTTTTCTTACCTGGCCTCCAGATCTGATCCCCTCCTTGAGCTCAGCAGCCTCTGACTGGCACTTGGTAAAGTTTGTAAAATTTGCAAGTTCCCCAAACCCCTTTGAAAGGTAAAAGCTTTTTGTTTTATAAAATCTGATTTATGGGCCCCCAGTGCAAGGCCAAGGTTTTATATATTATGCAAGATTTCAAACTAA
The DNA here is from genome assembly GCF_907164565.1 of Psammomys obesus. Classification (NCBI taxonomy): domain Eukaryota; kingdom Metazoa; phylum Chordata; class Mammalia; order Rodentia; family Muridae; genus Psammomys; species Psammomys obesus. The sequence continues at coordinate 372,491 of NW_026596039.1, read as the reverse complement.
GGCTGTAAAACGTACGGTTTCAGTTTCATGCATGGAATTTTTTTATGTGTAAATTTTTTAACATTTATGGGGCACGTTTTAATGAGACTCTGGTGTGGCTCCAGGGACAGATTATAGCTGCCTGACCGCAAAGCCAGTTCCAAAATGGGGCCTTCCAGGCCCCTGGGCCTACTCTGAAGAGGCAGGCCTGGAGGCCAGAGGCTAGGAATGAGGAGTCACATGAAGGAGGCAGCCCAGAGCTGTAAGCCTACAGAGACCTCAGCCAGCCCTGATCTGAGAGTTACTCACCTCAGCCTCCAGCCCAGGCTTTTTGCCTAGCAGGGAACTGAGAACCTCACGACACCAGGAAAAGGAAAGGAAATAAGAATATCAATGATAATAATAATTAACATTTATAGACCACTTACGGTACCAGGTGCTATTCTAAATTATTTGCATCTATTATCTTATTTAAAGCTCACAAAGCTTAATATTAATATTAATATTAACAATATTATGACCATTTGGCTGGAGGCACTTGGTTCAATTCTCAGAACACTCCTCTCTCTCTCTGTCTGTCTGTCTGTCTGTCTCTCTCTCAGTGTGTGTTTGTGTGTGAGGCTTTCACTGTGGTGGCCTGGAGCTCATAAATTCTGCTACACTGGCTAAGAAGTGCCAGGGACCCTCTGCCTCTGACCCCCAGCCCTGGGATTACAAGTGTAGGCAACCACACCCATCACTTTTATGTGAGTGCTGAGGCTAGAACTCAAGTCCTAATGCTTGTGCAGCAAGCTCGTTACCAACTGAGCCATCCCAGCCCTATAGTCCTCATTTTAAGATGCACAGGATTATGGTTCTATGGACAAAATAGAAAAGAGAACTGAAATACAGTCCCAACTCTAAATTCTCACACACACACTTACACAAAGAGAGAGAGAGAGAGAGAGAGAGAGAGAGAGAGAGAGAATGTCTTCTGACATTTCTAGGTCTTGCTTTAGTTCTTTTCTAGCCACATCTCATTTAATCCTCAGTACACTTTTATTTATTTATTTATTTATTTATTTATTTATTTATTTATTTATTTATTTGAGACAGGGTTTCTCTGTGTAGCCTTGGTTGTCCTGGAACTCACAGAGATCCACCTGCCTTTGCCTCCCTAATTGCTGGGATTACAGGTGTGCACCACCACACCCAACTGAGAGTCACTTTTTATTTATTTTGTGCTAGAGGTCAAATGTAGGACCTTGTGTGTGTTAGGCAAGCACTCTGTCACTATGCTCCACCCCAAGACCAGTAAATCACTGTTACCTCATTTTACAGGTGAGGAAACTAAGGTACAGACATTAAAATCTGTTCAAGGCCTCAAGTAGGGAGACAGAAACCTTTCAGCCTCCAAAACCATCTTTTTGAGTTCCCCACATGGCTCTTCAGAGTCTCATACAGCAGGGAGCTGTTATCCCCATTTAGCGAAGAGAGAAAAATCAAGAACCATGTATCTTGTAGCTAAGAAGTTACATAGTTGGACTTAAAGAAAGCTTGTCAGACTGGAGAAGCCTCAGCCTGTATACTCCAGCCCCTCATCACCAAATTTTGATGCCATCTAAGCGGAAGTGCCAGTGCTTGACACAAATGTGATTTAACTTACCATGCATGATAGTTTCCATAAAATAGCCAGTTGTCTGCCTGTCCCACAGCTCCTGTCATTCACCTGTCTTCCATGTTCCCTTTTTTATTCTAGTGACCCTGCACTCCCAACTAGCCAAGCCAAGCTGGCACAGGCTGGAAAAATTCTTCAGTAGAACTTAGCTTTCACTGCTCCAGTGACCCACAGGAAATTTCAGCTCCAAATTTAGGAATGTATGTTTATAAACTCCTTCCCTATATGGGCATCCACCTTCCCAATTTGCAGAAAGAGAAAGTGGAAGGAGCTTGCCCCCAAGGCAAGGAATGGAGCAGGCTGTCTGATCTCCAAGCCTCTGCTCCCTTATCTTTAGCAGAGTGATGGATAATCTTGCCTGTATCCCTGAGGTGAAGAGACTCAAATAAGATAATGGAGAGAAAAGCCTTTTGCAGATTGTAAACTGCTGTGTGTACAGATGTTTTGAGAGACAAGGAGTCACTATCATCAAATGAAGAGGCCAAGACCTACAAGAGAGGTGGCCATTTAGAAAAGAACTTGGAGCTGTGTGTGGCGGTTGTAGGGGCATCTGGACAAGGACTTGACATTTATTGAACACCTGTGATACATACTGGCAACACTTGCAAACATAATCTTACTCAATGTTCATAACAGTTTTAAAGTTTAGGTATTATTATCATCATAAACTGCATAGATAAAGCCACTTCTCCAAAATGCCCAGGTAATGAATAATAAATTCAGGACATCACAGCATGTGGCTTTATAGGAAATAAGTTGTCCCTGGCTTGCGTACTTTTCTGGGACTGTGGGATACATGAAAATGGCATGACAATACAATGTGAAGCTGTCTCTTGATTTGTTGTTTTGAAAGAAGGCAGGATCTTTGTTTTGAAACAGAAAGGGGAGAGGAACGCTGACAGAAATTGGAATTAAGGATACCTTCATCACACATGGTGGTGGTATTAAATGAAGTAGCATTCTGACTGGAGAGATGGCTCAGTGGTTAAGAGTTCTCACTGCTCTTCTAGAGGACTTGAGTTTGGTTATCAGCACCCATATTGGGCAGCTCACAGCCACCTGTAATTCCCGTTCCAGGGGATTCAGCACCCTCTTCTGGTCCCTGTGGGCACCTGCATTCACATGTTCAAACCTTCACACTGTCACACACATATACACATAATAAAAAATAAAGTAAAATCTTAAAAAAAAAAAAAAAAAAACAAAACAGATCAAGGAGCATGCTGGAGGATTTAGAATAAATTTCTATGATCCAGATCATTTAGGAAAAAAAAAAAAGCTCCTTTAATAAATCAGCATTTTATTTTCACTTAGAAGCAGAACAACAAAACTAGAGACATAGGATGAACTCACTGCAAATATAGAGGGAACCCCAGGAATTATTCTTTCACAAACCGAATATAGGGTAGCCATAAGAAAGCTAGTGGAGAATGAGAAATTATTTGTTTTGTTTTGTTTTTAATGTGTATTTGGGCCTTGGGAAGTAGAGGCAGGAGGATCAGAAGTTCAAGATCATCCTTGGCTATAAAGGGAGTTTTAGGCCCCCCTGGGCTACATGAAACCTTGTCTCAATAAAACCAGGAAGAAAAAAAAAAGTACCTGGTTCTTCATGATTTACAAAGTATTTTCACATTATTACCTGTTGGCCCTTAACAAATGTTGTTAATTAAAAACGTTCCTTATCTCTGTTTTACAAATCAGGAGACGGAGGCTCAGAGAAAACTCTGAAGCTGTCCACTGGCACAAAAGAGCAAGCAGTGGGTCTGGCCTCTCCTCCAGGTTTCCCGGGAATGAACGCCACAGGCTCTACCCTGCTTGCAGTGTCCCTCACCCCCGACCATGCGAGCACTGCACGTCTATTTCTCTAATATTGAAGAGGCCCTACATATTCATTGCCTCCGAGTGCCGTTATGATTTACTCTGCCTTCTTAAATCTTTAAACCAATTCTACTAGCCCATAAAATAGTAATCCTTCATCTCTGCTTTATCAGACCCTAGGATATGACTTTTTTTGGCCTCTGAACACCAGAACTAGTTAAAACACACTGTGCATGTACTACATTGGAGCTAAAATTATATATATATATATATATATATATATATATATATATATATATGTTGCTTTTTACTTTGTTGTCTGTAGTTTTTCCATTTTTGCATGATAAATACATATTGATCATGAACCTAAATGAATAGAGATCCAGGTTTTGGGGGAGGTGTGATGTATGTATAAATTTATAAATGCATGTGTAAGTGTGTATTCATTCAGTAAAATAAAATGTTGGCTTTTAGAGACAGACTATGTCTGGGGACACCTCTCAGTGATGGATCATTTGTATAGCATGTAGAGGCCCTGGTTCAGTACCTGCACTCCCTCCTCCAAATATTAAGCAGGATAGGATGGTCTTGCTAATGAGAGATGAGAGTAAGAAGAAAAGGAAAAAAAATGGGAAAGAGAGAAAAAAAGAAATGACAAACGGAAAAGGAGAGGGAAGAAAGAAAAGAGAAATAATATTAGAATTAGTTTTGTTTTAACAAAAGCAATTGAGCAATCCACTCAAGTCAGAAGACTTGTCCACTGCGCAGATGAAGTTAAATGAAGAAGGTTACATTGATGCAGGTACTAGATGTCCTTGGTGCTGCAGAAGGCTGACCAAGCCCTTTCCATAAGACAAGAGAGATTTGTTCTGAGTAAGGAAGAACTTCTTAATCAGCACATTGCAAGAACATAGAGGCAGTCCAGGACAATGAAGTCATCTCCCAATGGCACGGACAGCCTAAAAGAGAGGCTGCAGCCATGAGCCCTACGTGTTTGCACAGTCCCTTCATCTCTCAGGCCTCCACTTACCCCACAACCATACACTGTTTATGCTAGCATTGTTTTTTAAATATACTTGAATCCTGAGAGACCATAGAAGGATAAAGCAATCTGGTCTCGGGGATAAGGCAATGAGGCTTCATACTGCCTACCAGCTGTGTGACCTTGGGGTGAAAAAATATCTGTGGACTTCTTCTTTTTTTTTCAACTATAAAATGTGGTCAGTGAGTACTTGCCTGCAGAGGATGTTGTCTAGAATAAATAAGACAGAGCAGAGAATGGGCTTACCCCAGTGCCAGACACATAATGAGAAATATCTGAGTGTTGCTGTCAGCCCACTCACAAGTGTCTGCTACATACCTCATTCTGTGCTGATTACCCTAATAGGCACAAGTTAAGATCTTCCAAGCTGAAGCCAAGCAGAAAATGTAGACAAGAACAAATCTTTCTCAACTTCCCTTTGGTCCAAACTACTTCCGCTGACATTACCACTCTCCTCTTTACCTTGGTTTGCTCCATGTTTGCCAGTCTCAGCCTCATGGAGGTGGCATCTGTAAGATGAGACCTTGTGACAGAGGCCTGTGTAAAGCTTCTGTACTGTGGCCCTTAATTTCTATTTGGTACGTGTGTGTGGTGTGGGGTGTGTGTGTGTGTGTGTGTGTGTGTGTGTGTGTATGAACATAAGTACACATGCATATAAAGACAAGAGGAAACCTCACGTTTTCATTCAGAGGGTGTCTATTTTGAGGCAGGGTGTCTATTATCCTGAAGCTTGCCAATTCAGCCAGTCTGGGTGGCCAGCCATCCGAGGGGTTCTCCTGTCTCTGCCTCCTTCTCACTGACTGTTACTTCAAACAAATACTATTCACTGCACCCAGCTTTTTAAATGTGACCTGGTGGTCAAACCTGTGCAACGAGAGCTTTAGCAACTGAGCTATCACCTCAGCCCTCTTGCTTCATTTTGTATTGTCTGAGCTTGTCCTAGCCATCATAATGCTACCAAAAACTAGGAGGCTGGCATTAGAATCTCCCACACATTGCCCATGTCAGCATACACAGATGTGGAAAGGTAGTAGCTCTATCTACATCTTTCTTTTATTTGATATAATTATGCATTTACATGCAATTGTAAGAATTAGTAGGTGAGATCCCAATTTCCTTCTTGCACAATTTCATTGGCAGGAATAGCCTACCGACCTTATCCAAATTTTGTCCATTTTACACACCCTCACTTATATATACACACACGTGTCCTAAGTTGTATGTGAATTTGTTACATTTAGGTTTATGTAAACGTAGAATCAAGGCACAGAACAGTTCTCTTTTTGTTTCAGTCTATCCCACCAGCTGCTAATCTGTTCTGTGTCTATGGTTTTGTCATTTCAAGCATATCCTGCAAATGGCAGTGTGCTAATAGTATATATCCCTTTAAGACTGGGTTCTCTCTTGTAGCATAATTCCCTGTGATACAAACAGGTTGTTGAGCGTATTAATACTCTCTCTCTCTCTTTTTTTTTTTTTTGCCGAGTTGTTCTCTGCGACAAGGATAGACCATAGTGACTTCATCCATTCATCTGTTTTCAGTTTGAGCCCACTTGAGATAAAGCTGTTCATGTATAGATGTGTGTGTGTGTGTGTGTGTGTGTGTGTGTGTGTGCGCGCGCGCACGCGTGCTCATGGATTTCTCTTTCCCTGAAATAAATGCTTACAAGCTGCTGGGCTATTTGATCAGTACATTCTTAGTCTGGGTGTTTTGTTTTGTTTGCTTGTTTTTGAGACAAGTTCTCACTATGTAGTCATGGCTAGCCTAAAACTCACTAGATTACCCAGGCTGGCCTGAACTCACAGAGATCTGCCTGTCTCTGCCTCCCTGGATTAAAGAGATTAAAGGCATACACAATACCCAGTAAACATGCTTAATTCTATAAGGAGCTGCCACAGTTTGCTGTGACCACACTCTCTTACATTCCCACCAGCAATGCACAGTGATCTGGAGTCCAGTTCTTCTGCCAACATTTGGTGTCATCATTTTCTGACAGTAGCTCTGTGTATGTGTTTGCAGAGGTGCCTCAGTGTGGTTTCAATTGGCATCCCCCTAGTGGCTAATGACATTGAACATCGTTCAGTGTGCTTATCTGCCATCTGTATATCCTCTTCAGTAAAAGATCTGATCACATCTTTTGCCCTTGTTCTAATTGAGTTGCTTGTTAGTTTGCTATTTAGTTTAAAGAGTTCTTTATACATTCTAGATACAAGCCCTCTGTCAGATATGTGATCGGTAAATATTTGCTGCCAGGCCACAGTCTTTTTATCTTCACAGGATCTTCTTTGTTGCTGTAGATTTTTGGTTTTTTGTTTTCTTTTGTTTGTTTTTAGGCAGGATCTCTCTATGTATCCTTGGCTATCCTGGAACTCACTGTGTAGACCAGGCTGGTCTTGAACTCAAAGATATATGTCTGCCTCTGCCTCCAGAGTGCTAGGATAAAAGACATGCACCATGATGCCTGGAAGGTTCTTTTTAAGAACCAGCATTTTTTAATTTTAGCAAGCAAGTCATTTTCCATTTTTAGATTATAGTTTTGGTATCATGTCTAATATTTCTTTGCTAAATCCTACATGCCAAGATTTTCTGCTTTCTCTCTCTCTCTCTCTCTCTCTCTCTCTCTCTCTCTCTCTGTGTGTGTGTGTGTGTGTGTGTCTGTTGTTTTTTTTCAAGACAGTGTTTCTCTATGTAGTCCTGGCTGTCCTGTAACTTGCTCTGTAGGCTAGGCTGGCCTCAAACTCAGAGATCCACCTGCCTCTGCCTCTGAGTACTGGGATTAAAAGCATAGGCTATCATGCCTGGTTCCATTTTTTTTTTTCTAAAAGTGTTACAGTTTTCCATCTTATATTTAGGTCTTTGCTCCATTTGGATTAATCTTTATGTTAGACATGGAGTTTAAATTAAGGTTTAGAGCTTTTTGTTTGCTTGTTTATGGATGTCCGGTTATTCTAGCACCATTTGAACAAGCCCCTGTTGAAAAGAAATTCAGACATATTTAACATGAACCATAGCAATGTGTGTAGATTTTTCCTGTCACTTTTGGGAATTAATACTGAGAAAATAATACAGAAATGAGAACGATACACTTAGGTGATTGTGTTTCATGTGTGTGTGTGTCTGTGTATCAAACCAAAGGTCTAGTGAATGCTTAGACAGTGTTCTACTATTGAGTTAGATCCACTTTGTTTTCCAGCCTCATTATGTAACTTTTTTCTAAATAAAACTGAAAATTTGAATGTACTATAAGTGGCCAGCAACAGGGAACTAGTTAAAGAAAGTGCCTATATGGACTCATATGTGACAATTGAAAATTATTCTCATCCATTCAATATTTATTCTATGTAAATAAGATAATGCTATGAGCCAATTAGACATCACCCCTGCCTTCTCACAGCTCTCAGTCCAGAAGAGAGATAGAGAGAACAATTCTGGCACTTAGAAAAGCATATTTGATGAGCTAAGGGAAAACCAGAAAGCAAAATTCTATGTGTAAGTTTATTAAAATACATACATGTGGGCCAGCAAGATGGCTCAGTGGATCAAAGCACTTGCTGCCAAGCTGGCAACCTTGAGTTCAATGGACCCGCACAGTGGAAAAAGAGACCTGAATCCCACAAGTTGTCCTCTAACCTCCACATGAGCACCGTGGCACATGTGCACACACAGAAAGGTTTCTTTTAGGGTATTTGGATAAAGACAGTTGTTTTTTCATCCCGTGTTTTCCATACTTTACATATACTTTCTTCTTATGACAATAGGAGCAACAAGCTGAGTTTGGTGGTCCATGCCTGTAATCCTAGTGCCTAGGATGCAGGAGAATTATGAGTTCAAGGTCATCTTCAGCTACATAGTGAGTTGGAGACTAGCCTAATCTCCATAAAACTCTGTCTTAAAAATTGATGAACTAATAGAAGTGAAACAAACCCCAATGAAAACAATAATAACAACAAAGGAGAAAGCTTCAAATGCTAAATAAGCTCAAGCCATGTTAGGATCATTTGAACAGGTCCTTGTGCAGTATCCCAAATGGCTTGGACAGCAAACAGTTGGTACCCAGTGCCCAGCTAAGTCATGCCGGATTATCCAGTCCGTCAGCAGGTATCATCAGAGTAAGGCAGCCCATATCACATGAAGCACATGTCTGTTCATAAATTTAAGAATAGACATTGTCTGACCTCTGGGGCATTTCCAAAAAACTGACCTCTATTTTCCTTGTGTTTGCTTAGTACTTCATGCTATATAGTATGCCATGGTCCTTTCCCATGATCCCTCAGTGAATCTATAAAGTTGTTTGGGAAGGTATAATTTCCCCATTGGGTAGACACTAAGGGGTCATAGAGAGCCTAGGTAAGTTTCCCAAGGCCACATAGACAATCCATGGCAAACCTGGAGCTTGAACCTGGACTTCTATTGCTAAAGTCAGTGCTCTTCTCAGAACCGCAGCTGCCTCCAGAACAGCTGTGCTAACAGTGGGCTGAAAGCAAGTGACTAATCTCCAGGGTTATACGGAGAGTTTAAACCATGTGGATGGGAAACAGGAGCCACAGCAAGAATGGGCTCCCCTCCTCTGATGAGTTGGAGCTGGGGGCTTGACAGGGAGTGGGGTGTGGTATGGACACCTGACCTTACAGCTCTTCCTCTCCCCAGATGGTGAAGGCAATCCAGGTCCTGAGGATCCACCTGCTAGAGTTGGAGAAAGTCAATGAACTCTGCAAGGACTTTTGCAACCGTTACATCACCTGCCTCAAAACCAAGATGCACAGTGATAACCTGCTCAGGAATGACCTCGGGGGGCCCTACTCCCCCAACCAGCCCTCCATAAACCTTCACTCACAGGTAACACACAGGGATGGGCCTTAATCTCCTCAGCCAGGCATGCAGAAAGGTCTGAAGGACCCCAATGACCTGGGCAAAGCAATTTGAACCATCAGATCCTTTTACAAGGAGATCCTCCTCTCTCCATCAGGCAGCACAGGCCCTTGTTTTTATTTGATTGTTTGTTTGTGACAGGGCCTTAGCATGTAGCCTACTCTGGCCTCAAACTCTTGATCCTTCTGCCTTAGCCACCATACCTAGCCACACAGTTCCTTTATCACAGAGACTCCCACATGCCAGGATATGAGCATCTCCTCAGTGACTACATCTGAGAGAGCCAGTGTCCAAAGAAATTTCTGGCTTCCTACCCCAATATTTACCAAGACGTGCTAGGTAGGTGAGCCCTGGTCTGTAAAGGAGAAAACATACTTGCCTAGCTGACAGCTGGGGATGGTAGGTAGACTGCCAGGCAGTCTCCTCTGAAGGGCATGAAGGGGCTCTTGGCAGTCCTGGAAGAAGGCTCCAGGGAAACTGGTCCTTCCCCCAAATTCTGCACGCCTGGTAGATAAAGACAGATTCCACAGGCCTGCTTCTCCCAGCTCAGCCCCCACCAGTACTCTCCCTGGTACTCTGCCCCACAAAAGTTTAGGGCCACTGTGAAAAATCACTTCAAGCAAACCCCTTCCAAGATTCCACTGTCACGTTCACCCTAGGAAATGGTGCCTATTCCACACTATAAGAAAGACTGGGCACACTCTCCAGAACAGAATCTACAAACTCAGAAAGCTGCCTGATTATTCCTGTACACCGCACTTGCTAACATCTACTCAGAATATAGGCTCCCGGCTTCATTTCCCTTCACTGAGTTTCTGAAGTCCAGAAAACACATGCCCTTGGGAGGCTCACAGTAACCCTTCTCCTTAGACAGACAGGGATAGGGATACAGGGTTAACTTTCTAAGGGTCAGTGACGGGAGCTACTGTGAAGGTTACATGAAAGGCTGTGCTATTTTCATTTTAGGTGTGTAAGGACTCAGGTTGGTAGGGGCAAAGGGAGGGACACGCTTTGCTCATTGTGACCCCTCCACACTTCCACAGGTACACCCTGTATTGCATCATGCTCAGCCCACTGGGCTTTCTCTGGGCCTTGACACTAAGAACGGCATAGGACATGGGGCAAGAAGTTTATTTCCTCTTTGTATTGCTTAAAATCACCAAATCACTTTATTACAGAACTAAAAACAGCGGCCTCAGCTCCCGCTTGCTAATATTCTCTTGAAATAGACTCATTCCTTCAGAGTCTTATTGTACTTTCCCTTATGATCGAAATTAGCAAGAAACTTGCATAAAAGAGGACAATAATTGCTCAACGAGCATCTCGTTTGTAATTTATTAGTTTCTATTATTGTGGGTTACCATGGTGATGCTGCGCAGCCCCGGTGACGGGAGAGATGTAAGATAGGAGCTGAGGAGGCTGCGAGGCCTCACCAAATGGAGATGCACATTTTTATCAGTAATTTTCATGAAAATAATAAGTGAGGAGTTAATGAGATGGAAAGCCATCCTGTGGCTATTGTGAATTTTTTTTAAGTGTTGATCTAATTAGAATGCATCGGTCAGGAAAAGTAATGAGGATTTAGTGCCTCACAGAGATGTGAGGATCATATCAGAAAATTAGCACAAGTCTTTGGAAATAATCAGGTCCTTGGAGAGGCCCTGGATTTTCCCTCCTGGGCCCTCCAACTCTACCTTGAGCTCTGGAGTTGGGGGTGTACCAAGGTAGCATTGTGGAAAGGCAAGGAAGGAGGGGCTGGAGGCTCAGCATCCACAGTGGCCCCTCAGGGCTGGAGGTCTGTCTGAGGTTGACAAGCAAATCTGAAGGAAGCAGGGGTTTGCAGGGAAGTGTAGTGTGGGGAAAGGGAACGTGGGCTCTGGATGATCCAGGTGTTAGAACTGCTGACTGCAAAAGCCAGACCTCTGGGGCATGCCCCTCTGTACCTCTGAGCTTTGAGGAAGAAGGCAACATTAGATCCCTGCCTGAGAGTGAGATTGGCCCTAGGGTAGCCCCTGCAGAAAGCTCTGATCTCAGAGAAGGAGAAACTCAGGTGGTTGGGTGAAAACAAAGACACCAGGGGAGGGGCAGGGATGCATAGTGAGATATTCCTAGTTAGTTCCCATCACTTCCTCTGATTGCCGCTCCCTCCTTCCCACCTGTTTCTCCTGGCTATCCCTCAGTCCCGCTCTACAGCTGTGCTCCACGTACATTGCTTCTGCTGGATTTGTCTTTCTGAAGTGTGTGGTCTGTAGACCCTGATTGCCACCAGGGCTTTCACATCTGCCCTCCTGACATTCAAGACCTCAAAGGTCTAGCCTCAGCTCCCATTCCTGAGCTACACTGCTCCAAGGTACCATGACCATTTTTTTTCATGCCTATATGTTGAGGGGACATGTCTCCACGCCAAACCCTTCTTCTCCACAAGGCCAAAGCAGCCTTTTCCCAGGGACAGTAGCTGCTCTCCCAAAGAGGTCTCTCTGGCCCCCTTCTATAAGAGCCCTTTCCTTCTCTTAGCCGATGGCCTATCATTATTGCAGCAAATGTCACTTAGGAATGCCGCTAGATGAGAAATTGTAAAGCTTGCTTTCCTTTCCTTGAAAACACATGTTATTTGCATCGACACAGCATTTTATATATTTGAAATCACCAAATGACTTTATTGCAGATCTAAAAACAGCTACCCATGCTTCTGCTGGCTAATATTCTCTTGAAATAGACTCATTCCTTCAATATTGTTCCCTTATGATGCCAGCTGTGGCCATGATGTCTTCTGAAAGATCAGGGGCCAGTAGACATTGGTTGAAAGAAGTAATGTGGCAGAGAAGGGTGGTGCGAAGAAGGGGGAAGGAGGAAGAGGAAGAAATGAAAAGAACTAAGAAAAGCGGAAGGAAAGACAAAGAGGAGGTTAGCCTCATTCAGGAGGGGATCAGGGAGAGGCTGGAGTTTTGTCAGAAAAGAACAACAAAGAGGAAGACACAGAGAGATATGGGCAGAGGCAAAAGCAGGAAATGTGAGGCAGAGGTTGAAAGAAAGTAGGAAGAGGTATGGTGGCCATGATGAGCCGGAAGATCATAAACAGAATAAAGAACTGAATGGCTGGGAAGAAAGAGTATGAAAAAGGAAAAGAGAGGGTGGGCTTTTCTCTCTCTCTCTCTCTCTCTTTCTCTCTCTCTCTCTCTCTCTCTCTCACAGCAAGCTCTGCTTTTCCAAAGTTGTCAGGGGGCTGGGCAGTGTGCTCATCATCCCTGCTGAGGCCCTGAGACTTCTGTCCCATGCTGAGCATCCTGAGGATTCACCTGTGACTTCTCAGACCGTGTGGGGTGAAGGGCAGGTGGTCCGGCTTGGAGAAATTACCACTTACATGAGCTTGAGCTTGTGCATAGTCTGGACGAAAAGGGGCAGAAAGTGACTCGGGTTTGCTGTGTGTTGTCCTCCAATCAGGTTCATGTCACTGTCTCCCTGAGGCAGGATGGGGGTGGGGGTGGGGGTGGTCTTGCCTGAGCTCATTTAGGAAAGAGATCCTCAGATTCCTATGAGCTAGGACCAGAGGCTTAGTTAATATAAGTGGCAGATATAAGGAGACAGCATGGGAGGTGATTGGAAGGAGGGAGAGAGAAAGGGAGGAAAGGAAGGAGGTAAGAATTGAGGGAGAGGGAGGGAGGGAGGAAGGAAAAGAGAGAAAGAGACTATGCCCATTCATCATGCTCCAACCTTAGTCCCCTGCAGCTTGAAATAGCTGCCCCATGTGCTAGCCTGACTTGAGGAGGGGTGTCACCTCTCCCCCCCCCCAACCCCAACAGGATCCTCCAGCCCAACATCCCAGCTGCTTGCCAGCTTTGTTTTAAACTGCTGGCTCATGGTTTTCCTTGAGTGCTGATCACAATGTCTTGTGCGGCGAAGTAGGAGACACTTTTGTTTTCCAAGCGGCAGTCCCATTCCCAGATGCTATGTTGTGTCTTCTCCTCACTCACTCTGTGGGGGTTGGCCTATTCCCAGCTTGGTCTTCCATTTCTATCTGTCAGTGTTCTTTGAATGGGTAAGATGAAGGTGGGGATGTGAGGAGACTGTTTTTACCACATGGGTGTTCGTGGAGGGGAGGGTGTGTGTGTGTGTGTGTGTGTGTGTGTGTGTGTGTGTGTGTGCAGTTTCAAGGGCTTCAACTAGTGCAGCATACTTAGCTGTCTCCACCTCCCCAGGAAACTATCCTGTCTTGCTCAAAGAGAACATGTTACACCCAGGCATGCTATGGGGAGCAGCTTCCCCACCACCGTGCTCTAAACTCAGCTCTGGGTTCTCCTGTCCTTAGAGAGTGCTAACTAAATCATCTCACTAGAGAGGACCCAACTCTTGCCTCACTCAGGCTAATTTGATCTGAAAACAATCCCACTGTCTCCACAGAGATTTAGAGCCCTAGTATGGGGACTGGGACATGATTCTCCTTTAGTTGACAGTCATTTGGGGATGTTTACTGTATGCTCTGTCTTAGGTCCTGTGAGAACTCAGGTGACTATTTCGCAGGGACAGCCTGATTCCAGGGGGAGTGAGCTATGACTCTAGAAGTCTTCTGACAGGTGTAGAATGCTCAGAGCCTGGAAAGGTAGGAAAGGGACAGCAGAGGAGAGGGGAGGGGCGGAAGGAAGGGGTCCTGAGCTGAGCACACCCCATATGTGGCTTGAGATCATCCTTTTCCCCAATGGACAGCCAGACCTGGGACTCAGCCAGCACAGAGCTGAGAGCCAGGTCCATTTCTGCCCCCAAACAAGCTGAACAAATCTAAGGATGGGGAATTTTGCCTATCGTAGTAGGAGAAGCTGCAGATTCACTGGCCAGACTTTCTGGGGGAGATAGTCTTTTAGGAGGGCTTGGGAGAGTTAGTGGCCTACTGGCATCTCTGAAGATAACTGTTCCTAGGACAGAAAGAAGTCTGAGTGAGGCTAAGGAATAGCCTTTTAGAATTCCTGGAGAGAAGGAGACAGAGAGTCATTCATTCATGCATCATGTATCCATTCAAGCACTCATGAAAGCTGCTGAGTTCTGAGAACATCAAGATGAATATGACACAGCTTCTGACCTTGAAATGGAAATGATGGAGTATCTTGAAACTAAATTTATGAAGGGGATATTTAAAATGTTTATTCTTTAAAACATGACTTTCTGTGATTATTTTGCCTGCATGTATGTCTGTGTATCAGTTTATGTACAGTACTCACAGAGGCCAGAAAAGATTGTTAGAGCCCCTGAAACTGGAGTTATAGGTAGTTGAGGGCTGCCATGTCAGTGCTAGGAATTGAACCCAGGTTCTCTAGAAGGGCAGACTATACTCTTAAACACTAAGCCATTTTTTTTTTATCCCTGAGGCAGATATATTTTGATGTTGACTATTATATCCCACTGCTAAATATTTTAAAGAAAAATGGGAATATAAGCAACAGGGGCTAGAGACGCGTTGCAGGTCAAATTAATTGAGTTTTTTATGGCTACAACATGAACTGGTGAGAAAAGAGCCCTTGCAGCATTGATGGAGCTCTCCCTGCCTCAAACATAGCATGTACTAGGTAGCTTATGCATAATAGTATATTCATTCCTCATAAGACTTCGCATGGCCATTATTTTCTCCTTTTTACACCCAAGGAAAGAGGAAAAAAAAAGAAGTAAAGACACTGGCCCCACACCACACACTAAGTAGTGGATGTGTGAGGTTACTACAGAAATTGTGTTCTTATAATATGATTTCATCTTGTTACACACAGAAAGGAGAGCAAGGCTCCTGGTCCCAAGTTAGGGTTGGAGTGACCCTAGTTCAGGGATGCTAGAGACTAGAGGTGATGTAATGGGTTACTGGGAAGCATGAATTTGGATTTGGTAATTGACTAGAAGAGGGGAAAAGAAGGCGGAAGTGAGCATAGCCCTGAGTGCTGGACTTAGCACTCCCACCAAGGAAAGAGCTCTTAGTTCTGGGACTCCCCGGCAGCCCATGGAAGACGCTGATGGCCCATTTCATCCTCACAAGGGTGCGCTTCCCTCTGACGTGCGGCACACATCGCTTTTTTAAAGTTGACAGAAGACTGAAGGCAGTATGCGCCCAACCTTCTGTTCCCTTCTGAACATCTTGAGGATGTGACCCGCGACTTTTCAGTTCGCGTGGGGATCACCACTTAGACAGGAAGGCATCACCCCAGACTAAGGAGGCAAGAAGTGGATTTATGCTGCCTGGTTCGCCATAAGCAGTACAGCTGTGGCTCCTGTTGGTCCTCAGTGAGTAGTTTCCCTGAAACCCGAGAGCTCTGCTCCTTCCGGGAAGGAATGTTCCTTAAGAGCAGCAGCTGCTGCTTGTCCCCGCAGGCCTGGACTGCCTTTCCCTTGAGGCCAAAGCCCCCAGCTGGGATGGAACAGGACAGGATTAGGTGGTTTGTTTATATGAGCTTGGCTTCCTTGCATCTGCAAACCTAGCTCTTCTCCGTCTAGGGCAGGTCTCTGGCTGCGATAGAACCGCGGGACTCTGCCAGAAAGGGTGTCTGGGGACAGAGGCAACTTTCTCAACCACCTGCACCGTGCAGCCAGTCGGGCCACAATCTAAAGCATCTAGCATGCACTCAATAGGGCGCGCTCAGTACAGTGTCAAAGAAGAGCCGGCCTTCTGTCCCTCAAAAGCCTAGTTCCAAGCTAAGGCAACAGACATCTGCACAAGAGGAAGTAATGAAGAGTCAGGAGGACTGTCCATGCGCGTGCCTAGCAAGGTGGGACAAGTTCTCCGGTGGAAGTGAGACTGAAAAGCAGCCCACTCTCCCCTCAGGCCAGGCAAACAAACCTTTGAGCTAACCTGGAAGGGGTTGGTGAGCTGGTCGAAGGCTATGGATCGGCAGAGACCCCTAGTGGCCAGGGCAAGGATGGCAGATTGTTGGGCCTTGTCCCTTCATTCTTTCACTGGAATCCTAGGGCTGTTTTTTTGTTGTTGTTGTTGTTGTTGTTTTGTGTTGTTTTTTTTTGTTTGTTTGTTTGGTTTTTTTTTTCATTTTTTTCCTTACTCCTCAGATGCAAGGGGTTTTTGTAAGGTCATCCAGCGCATCTTTCTTCTTCAGGAACAACCTCGTAAGATACAAATTCCAAATATTTCAAAATATCTTCAAGAGAAATGTTTCCATCATTTCTTTCTTTCATACCTTAATGCTTTAGCCCAGTGTGTGTGTGTGTGTGTGTGTGTGTGTGTGTGTGTGTGTGTGTGTG
>NW_026596039.1:322300-355891 GCF_907164565.1 Psammomys obesus | reverse complement strand
GTGTGTGTGTGTGTGTGTGTGTGTGTGTGTGTGTGTGTGTGTGTGTGTGTTCCCAAGAATTATCTTCTGTGGATGAAAAATAACTTTCTGAGGTCCTTTCCCTGTTAAAGTGAAGACAGACGACTCAGGAGAGGGACAGTTTTTCCCAGATGAAGTCAGATCACATATCTAAATTTGTAGTCTCAGTCATTTTTTGTGTGCCCTGGTACCCCACACACATACTCTCAAGAGCCACCCCAAAGCCTCTCTTGTTTCTTAGTAAATCCCCTCCTCTGAAGAAGTCATCTTGTTTGTTCCAAAAATGAGACTCGGACTAAAACTCAAATGATGACCACTGTGTCCATAAGAATAAGTGATGAGCACAGGGGTAAGGGTGTTGCTGGTGGCATTCCTGAAGCACAAGTTCTCTGCTTTTGTAAACTTGTTCCCCCTTGATCAGCGCCTTCTGAGAGACTCACTGCTTTTATGTCTCAAATAAACAGTGTGTGGTGGGGGGGGGGGATGGGACAGCACAGGCTTCTAATACCACCTGTGGAGCCCAGGCTTCTAGAGGCTCCCCAGGGAGACACGGCAGAGTTTGTGGGCTGGACAAGCGGCCCTCCATGCCTGGTGCCTGGACAGTTCAAGCAGGGATGCTGGAATGGCCACTAACACCGCAACAGTGCTTCTCACTACATGGTGGTTGTCTCTCTGTGAGGCCACACTGCAGCGGCCACCGGGGTACAGAGTCAGATAAGCCTCTGAGGAAGCTGTCGAGGAGATAATGGTACCATGTATTTAGCTGATAGGTAATTCCCCAGGGCTTCCACTGCTACCTCGCTGGCTTCTTCAGAAAAGACCGAGACTGTCCCTAGAGAGTTAGAACTGCCTTGTCACCGTTCCACAGAGCCTTAGACTAATGTGCAAGCTGATGTCATAGCAAGGTGAAGTATTTGCTCTCTTCTGAGGCAGGGGCTATGCTTAGATTCCTGAGGCTTAGTACCAGGCTTCAGAGGTACATTGGATGAGACCACCAATGAGGTCAAGGTGTGCCTGGGTGTGCAGCCTCAGCTCAGCTTCTGCTGCTGCTAAGTAAAGGACACCAAAGCTCTAGGATTTTGAAGACAATTTTAACCCCTGTTCTGCCACTCAAGTGACCTTGGCCATATGGAGAGGAGAAGAAATCATTAAACTCAGTGCCAGGCAATGTATTTTGTTGTAGAGCCCGTAGATCTAACTCCAAAGTTCATTTCCACTCTGTGCTAGCCTCCATCATACACTCAAGGCGCAGTCTGACAGCTATTTGAGTCAAGGAAGTCCCTTCCATTCTTTGGACCTCAGTCCTTTCAAGGAAAATGGGACAATCTCTCACCTGTTGACCTAGTTAGGTGATGGTGAGATTAACATGAAATCAAGTGGTAAATGAACATCTTTTGATGTGCATGCATATAGGAAATTGGAAATCTCCAGATCCATGTGATGCTAGCTGATCTGAGGCTAGCTGAGGAAAGTTTTGAAAATACAGATTGCTGAGGGTCTGTTTCAGTGGCCCTGAGGACCCATGTCTTTAAAAACGTCCCAGTGTGGGATGGAGAGATGGTTCAGTGGTTAGGAGCATGTATTGCTCTTGCAGAGGACTTAAGTTCAGTTTTTAGCATTCCTATCAGGTGACTCACAACTGCCTATAACTCCAGCTCCAGGGGAGCCAATGGCCTTTGCTGGATTCTGAGGGTACCTGCACCCACGTGTGCACGTGCCTTTACATGGACGTATGTGTACATCCATGCGTAATTCAAAATGAAACAAATACTTTTCTTTAAAAAAATCTGAGAACTCAGGAGGTTTGTGAGACAGCCCTGTTTGCAGATGCAGGGGACGAGCACCAAACGCAGGGGAGCCAGGACTTCACTTTCTTTTTCTTGCCCCAGCTAAGATGTTGCCAACCCTGGCTCTACCTGCAGCCTCTACCCCCGAAGTTTTCCATTCTACCCTTTTGCTGGTATGCTTTGGCTGCTTCTCAGCACCTCACAGCCAAACAAGAGAAGGGTGGAGCAGAGGTGAAAAATGATCCAAGCCAGAACAAAAATTGCCTTTAGTTCTTCAAACCGAGTAAATGGGCATGGAGGCTTTCCAAGCCACAGGAAGATAAGCTGCCAGAGTTTGCGTAAGTAGGTGAGGTGTCCAGGTAGGGCTTGCCCTTCTGTCTTTGGTTAAAAAAAAAAAAAATCAGTATGTGTTAGTTGAATCCCAGAAGGCATGTCTTTTACGTATGCCACTTTTCTTTGTGTTGTCCTGACCTTGCTAGATACTTCAGGGTGGTAAAGAGAGTCTAGGACAAGTGCTTATATTTAAATTTCTGACTTATCTCTACCTGGAGTACCACAGCATAGCTGACTCCAAATGAGAGATTATTGAGTAGCTACTTCTGGGGGCTTTAGTCCTAATGACATTGGGGTCCCTTCTATTAAATCTACTGAATAAGTTCACTTCTGCTTCAACCATCTTTAGGACTGGTTCCATCCTGTGGGAAGGATTGTATGGGAAGCTGGCACCAGGAGCTCTCAAGCCTCATGACTGAAAACTCAGGCTTTGAAAGCTCCTGGATACTAGCTTGAACCACTGCTATAAGAACGTAAGGCCTCCAGAGGGGCACAGTGTGATTCCCAAGATGGCGTCTTCTTTATGCTGCTTCTGGACTTGGGGTTGTTTTCACCTTCTGTAGGTAGGATTCAAGTAGCCCCTCGAAGCTCAAAGTAGGTATTCAGTATTTGTGGCTGGGGGAAAGGGGGGATCTAGTCCTTTGACTGACAATCAGTTGTGTGACTTGGGTAAGCCACTAGGACCTTCAGAGTTTATTTTCTTGTGCTCCTCAGGAGGCTGGCACATGCAGTAGCTTTTTGCGGATTCTAGGCTTTGGCGTGCCAAGCTCAGTTTTCAACTCCATTTGTGTGACTGTACAGATCTCATTGGTGGAAAGCTCCCACAGAGCCCCCCAGAGGGGAAGCCAAGGCATGAATTGCCTCTCCCTTCCCCCAAGGTCACCAAGACCAAGAAGAACTAACAATAGAATTGAATTCTTTTTTAATTGAATTCTCTTGCCTTACCCTCCTCAAGAAGCAGATCCAGAGGCCCCGTACGGCAGTGGGTGGGATGGAGGACTGGACTCCAGGGCCTGGTGTTGCTTATCTGTAGGGTTTTCTCCCCCAGCTCTGGACCAGGGATGATCCAGCAGTGTAAAAGTGGTAACTTGGGAGGAGACACATCATTGCTGGCCTCCCCTTCCCTCCAGGCTCTGCTGACTTGCTTGATGTCACAGTGGAAGAAACAGTGTTATGACTGTGCTCAGTGCTTGGGGCATTTTCCTTTCTTTAGTATCTATCATTAGGCAGTTGTTGACTAGAGCTATCTTCTAATTGTGGGTACCTATCTCCTCAGTCCAGATTCCAAGCCTCCCCTGAAGGCCAAAGGCCCAACTTTTTAAAGTCCTAAAATAAAAGATAGGAAGCTGTGGTCATCCTACCCCTAGGTTTACGCTATTTTCTTGGCCACGTACTTGTCTCCAAGTCTTTACTAATCATGCCTTATGACCCCAGCTTTAAGCTTTGGAATGTGGGCCTTAATGTTCATTGGGTTCAGTAACTTGTTCAAGCCCTGTATTCTGGGCTTGAACAATCTGAGGCTGTGAAGGACTCAGACAGCCATGCTGGGCTCCCAGGCTTCCCTCCTCTGTACCTTATTGCCTTCTTTCCTGCTCTCTCCAAACCTAAACACACCCATCTCTCACACATTCAGTTTCTCTTGCACAAATCTTTCGAGCAGCCAGCCACCATGCACAGGTGCCGAGAAAGCAGGAAGGGCCCATTGCTTCATCCTGGAGGTCTGGAGCTAAGCCTCTTCCTCTGGTGTCAGGAGACCCTCAAAATCAAATCCTAGGACTTCCTCACTGACTGCTAGAAGAGAATGATGAGGGGAACAAGACATCAGGGAAAAAAACCTATCTCCTTAGTTGCCTTTCCTACTGCGAAAACAAACTGCTTAGCAATCTGAGCAGAGGGGATTGTGTTCCCAGTATAATTTTGTGTTGAGAATTCAGAGAAGTCAGAAGAGTCGATAACATGTGCTCAAGTCAAGGTTTATATGCGATGTTGCTAGAAGACAAGTTATACAGTGACAAAAGTTGGCCATATTTTTTTTAAACAAATATTTTAGTATCATAATATAGGTGCTATGAATGTACAAAGACATATCATTGGGGGGTGGGGGAGATGAGGGTGTAGCTTAGGTGGCAGAGCACTTGCCCGGCGCCCCGGCGTGTGCACAAACCCCAACACTGCAAAGGGTGAATAAACAAACAAATAAAACATTGGAGGCTGCTTTGTGCTAGAGATACATTCTGGAGGAGGGGAGGGTCAGGGTGAACATCTGAGCAGTTGAGCATGCATCTGAGTGAAAGTGAATGGAGGGTCTCTGCAAGTCAGGATCTCCTGGGGGGTTTTAAAACTCCAAAGCCTGGAACACACCGTGACCGATTAAAGAAGAGTCTCCAGGCTTGGAACCCAGACCTCGTAACTGCAGATTCCAAACTGTAGCTGAAATGAGACCCTGACGTTCAGGGGATCATTTGTGCCTCATGGTGCCAGTGGGATGAAATATAAGTATAGGACTATTATGGGCCTTTGTTTATTTATTCTCAGCTCGGGACTTGTTATTCACAGTCCTGAGAACTGCCTTCTGGTTTGTGTGGGGGAGGAACAGGAGTTGGGGTGTTGGTAGCAGAGAGGGAGGGGGAAGAGTTTGGAACTGAAGCATCTAAGCTCTTGGGGACATGATCACAAACCACCCCTCCCTTACTGCCAGGACCTCCTGCAGAATTCCCCCAATTCCATGTCTGGAGTCTCCAATAACCCCCAGGGGATTGTGGTCCCAGCCTCAGCACTCCAGCAGGGCAACATCGCCATGACAACCGTCAACTCACAAGTCGTGTCAGGTTGGTGCAGGGTTCTGGGGATTGTGGGAAGCATCTTGGGAGAAGAAGGGGTGCCTCTAGGGAATTCTGGGATTAGGGGGTGTCCTCTGCTAAGGGAGGGACTTCCAGTTTAGTTACTTCAGTAAAGCATTCAGCACACGGTGAGCACCAGGACCTGATCACGATGGGTAGGAACAATTTTAAGTCAAAATCTCATGATACTCCTTCTCCCCACCCCCAAGCCTCACACACACATTCAAGATTAAGTAAGGCCTTGTCCCTTCTCCTAAATACTTCCCACCAGAGGCTCTGCTTTTCCTTCTGGACATCCTCTCTCACCTCACCCATTCCTCTCCTACAAGGCGAGCAAACATACATCCTGCCCCTGTCCCCAAGAATCTTCACCTGTGAGTGCCAAGCAACTGGGGACCCTGCTTGCCTTGGCTTTTTTTCACACCCCCGTGGCAGGGAACCCCAAAACTGGTTGTCTCCTCAGGTGGAGCCTTATATCAACCGGTTACCATGGTAACCTCCCAGGGTCAGGTGGTCACCCAAGCAATCCCCCAGGGAGCCATCCAGATCCAGAATACACAGGTGAGTGTGTGTAGGTGTGTGCTTTTGTGCATGAACAGTGGGAGGGTGTCTGGGATAGTTTACTGTCTGCCGGGCGCTGCTGCAAGTAGCTCACTTAATCCTAAGCTCTAAAACGCTGCTTTCTGGACAGGAGGCTGGATCTAAGCAAGGTTTTATCAGCCCTGGGGTTTTCTTTGCCTCCAGGGTTTAAATCAAAGGACCCTGCATTTCCTGTGCTTGATCTCAGCTCCAATCACTCTGCACCTCAGTAATATAGAGTTCAGATCTATAGAAAGATTCTGAAGTCAGACGCCTGAGATCTGACATTAACTGTGATCTTGCATGAATTCCCTACCTCTCTGAGCCTGAGTTCTTATCAATAAAGAAGGATTAATACCATCACAGCCAACCTACATGGCTGTGATGAAGATTAACCACGGTGAGAGACAAGAAAGTGCTTTGCAAAGTGTAAAAGTATCACAGAAATGCTAATAACTATTGGATGGTTTGTGGTAAATTTTCACCTTCAGTGCTCTCTGCATGACCCTTCTCTGCTGTTTCCTCTCCCATCCCCCCTTTCCCCTCCTCTTCCTCCTTTTACACTACTCCTCTTACCCCAAACATCATCTCCATTCTCTGAGGGGGTAGTATGGGGTCAGAGAAAAAGGTGACCTCCCCAGGGCCCCAAGAATAACTTGGGAAAAGGGGGTTGGCAGTGAGAGTGTGCCATTACTATGGCAACAGGTCCCTAGCCGCTGGCCACACAGGCTGCTGATGCTGATTTTTTCTTCACGTGCCCTGAAGGTTAACCTTGACCTCACCTCCCTCCTGGACAATGAGGATAAGAAGTCCAAGAACAAACGAGGAGTCTTGCCCAAGCATGCCACCAATATAATGCGTTCTTGGCTTTTCCAGCATCTCATGGTGAGTGCGTGTGTGTGTGTGTGTGTGTGTGTGTGTGGGCGCGCATGCGCGCGCGTTTGTGTATATGCATGTTGGGGGTGTGGAATCGCAAAAGGAGGTGATAAGTAGCCCACTGCGTAGGTACCACACTCTGGATGCAGAAACTGTGATCTCAGAAGAAGGCTATGCTGGATCATCAGCTACAGGGCAGATCAAAGAAGGAGGTTTATGTGGAACTAGAGCCCAAGGACTTCAGAGTAATTGCTGCTACTACTAGTTCAAAAATGAAGAAGACTGTGAACACAGGAGGTGATGGGGACAAGCACTGGGCAAGTACATAATACTTTCTCCATCCTGGAAGCAACCTGTGTTGGCACAGTCCTCCTACAATCAGTGCCTTCATTGTGGTAGCCTTGAAAGTCAGGGTGAGAGTGGCCCCTGGGCTTCCAAAGAGTTCAGAACTCATGGGTTAAACAGAAGAAGCCTAGGGAACTCTATCAAAATGAGCATACTCAGTTAGCCATCCTCTGCAGACCGTGTCTGAACCACACAGGCAGAAGCACCAAGAGAAGCATGGTCACCTGTGCACACAGACAACCTTCTCATTCCCCAGTACCAGCAGAGACACTGGTGAGAAAAGCGCTTGGTGACTAGACACACTAGAGGGAAGACAGGCTCGAAGACAGGTACATTAGGGCGTGGACTGCTTCTTCTACTGGTGGTGCGATAATGCCAATGGCATTTATTTCTCAGAGTGGTGAAAGCTGAGAGAGAGGACAAACATACAGACCTTTAAGGTCAGCCCTTAATAAACTGTTCACTGGGCATGGTGGTAGTACACATTCTAGTACTTGATGGGCTGAGGCAAAAAGAGCATAAGTTCAAGGCTGGCCGGGGCTATATAGCAAGACCCTGCCTAAAAACAACAAAGAGAAACTCTTCCCTTTTGGACTTTCTACTACAATGAACGAAGAGCAAAGTTGTATACAGTTTGGTTTTGCTTTTGAGATAGGGTCTTACTATGAGGCCTGGCTGGCCTCAAACTCATGATCATTCTGTTACAGTCTCCCAAAATGCTAGAATTACAGCTGTGTACCACTACACTGAGCTCCAAGTAAGGTTTTTAAGGCTTGAGTCCTAGTATTTGTGAAATCTAGAGGTGAGTAGCTGATTTGTCATTTAGAGTTAAAGTACCTGTTGATCTTGCCATCCTCTGACACTGAGAGTAAACTTTCTATAGTGCTTGCTGTGGGTATGGGTGTGTCTGTCTAAGTACATAGTCTCTCCAGCTGTGGCAAATCTCCCAAGAATAGGGATTGTGCATCATTCTGTGAGCCTCAAAGCTTTGATTTACAGTGTATGGACTTTCTTAGGACTTACTGGGTCTTCTAAAAAGCCATCCCAAGATGAACTGTTTGGGCTAACTTGGGTTCTACAAAATTTTGTCTACTTTAAAAAAAAACTGTGTGTGTGTGTGTGTGAGAGAGAGAGAGAGACAGAGACAGAAGAGAGACAGAGAAAGGGACAGAGACAGAGAGAGAGAAGGGAGAGAGGGTGTGCTCATGTGGGGGGAAAGGAAGAGAGAAGGTGTGTGCATGTGTGTGTGTATGTATGTGTATTGGGTGCAAAAGGGTGGGTTGCACTTCCTGTTGCATGCATACAGAGACCAGAGGTCAATGTCCAGTGCCTTCTTCCATCACTCTTCACCTTAGTTTTTGGGA
Source organism: Psammomys obesus (assembly GCF_907164565.1). NCBI lineage: Eukaryota > Metazoa > Chordata > Mammalia > Rodentia > Muridae > Psammomys > Psammomys obesus. The sequence goes on along the minus strand of NW_026596039.1, from coordinate 347,749 downwards.
CACAATCTCTCACAGAACCTGCAGCTTGCTGTTTCAGGCAATCCCCAAGGTTCCCCTGTCTCCAAACCTACAGTGTTGGGTTTACAAGCCAGGTGTAGTGGTGCACACCTTTAATCTTAGTGCCTACGGGGAGAGACAGGCAGTGTTCTGTGAGTGCAGAGCCAACCTGATTTATGTAGCATAAAGGGCAGCCTAGTGAGATCCTGTCAGAAAAGAAACACTCAGTGCCAGAGTTGCATCTGTCCTTCACCCAGCTTTTCCAGGGGTGCTAGGGATCCAGATCCAGATTCATCCATTTCACCCCCTGGTCATCTCCCCAGCCCTATACCCTAGGTCACATGGCACATTGCAGGAAGGATAATGTTGAGGCTTATTTCAACAGATGAACTCTAAATTACCTACGATAATGTCATTGTTGCTCTGAGAACCAACTCTGGGACCACAGTGGTTGGGAACACTCATGGTTCCACACATTGGGTAGGTACTTGCTGCCCAACTTTAGGAGAAAGGAGGAGGTGTGAAGGACCAATAGACATCCAGGCACCATAAATCTTCTGTCTCAGCACAGCTAGTTTAAGGGTTGGTTAATTTGAAAGGCTAGATTAAAAAAGGAGCAACCGCGCACACACACACACACACACACACACACAAAAATGCTTTATGTTAATTTAAAATGTATTCATTTGCTAATCTTTTGGTAGAGAGCCAACATCTTTTTTTCTGACTAAACTTTATCATTTTACTTGCTTAAACCTTTTTTAGAATAAAACATCCTTGAATTCCAATGTCGCGTCAGGTGGAATAAGAACATTGACTTTGGTAACTCTAATCTGGCTATAGGATCTTTCTGCATCTTCATTCCAGTCTCTTGTGTGTGTCCTACCCAATCTGAGGTAGTCAGCATTTTAAAGCAAATTTGAGTCTCAAATTTTCCAAAGCTTTCTACCTCGTTTTTTGAGCAACAATAATTCTTTCCTTTTGCACCATATATCAATCACTACGTCACAGAATCGCAAGCTCATGTGTAACTGGCACACACCAGTATGAATACAAGCACAGCTGACTTTCCGATAAGCGGTAAATGTGTCTGGCGAAGCTTCCACAAAGCGCTCTATTCATCCCCAGCATGGGTCTAGAACCAGCCGATGGTTTACTGGAGATGCACAGAGCATCCCATAATCTGCCACCTTGGCTAATGAGTGATTCTGAGCCCTTCTACAAACACTAGCTTTTCCTGTTGCTGTTCCATCAGGCAGAAGTTGCATTTCTTGCTTTTGTCCCCTGTCACAGGCCTCCTGTTTGCACTGGTCTGTGGCATGAGCAGTTGCAGAGATGCGCTGAGATGATAGACAGCACCCTAGGCAGGAGGTTAACTCCAGGGCCTTCTTAGCTACCAGGCTGAAATGAGATGGAGACACTGTCATCCTTAGCTGCTGGCTTCCAGTCCCTGAAGAATTTGGTGACATTTTCTTGCTATTTCTTCTTGGCCAAGAGAGGCTAAACTCCAGCTGGAAGCAATAGGTCCGCAGGAACCCAGGTCACACAGAAATCCCTGGGAGAGGATCCTCCCCATGGAGGAGGGAAAATCACTCTTCCTCCTCCTCAGCTGTAATGCCACTCCTGCTACTCCCAGTTCCTGCCACCCTGACATGTCAGCAGTTCTACCCATTTCCATTCCTAAACCTGATGATCCTCTGTGTGCCAGGAGGTCTTGGAGAAGAGCCCAAGCCCCAGCAGGACCCACCATGCCCCGCGGCTGCTGATCTATGCTCAGCACTTTAGTGCATCACATTTAACAAGCGCTAGCAGGTAGGGTCTACTGTCCTGTGGTACTAGTGACAAGAGCGAGGCTCAGAGAAGACTCACTTTCCACGAGATCACACAGCTGATAAGGACACACGAGAACTGAACCCCCAGCAGTGTGACCCAAGGTTCTAATCTCCTACTCACTTGGCTCTACTGCCTTCACACTGACCTCAGGAAGCAGATATGCCATGTTCATACCAAAGTCTGGGCAAGGCAAAACTGAGCCCCTCTCCTCTCAGCCAGAGACCTGCTGTGGGAGAGTTATGGGATTTTTATGCACCCAGGCTCAGGTTTTAGAGCTTACAGGGAAGCTGCCTCATACACACCCTTCCCCGCCCATCTGTTTCATCAGGCTAGTGTGGCTTGAAGCCAGGTTCCAGCTGTGCTGGTGTGGCTTGAAGCCAGGGCCCAGCTGTGCTCCACACACTACCACCTCCACCCCAGCCACACAGAGACCAGGTCCTCTTATGAACCCTTCTATAATTAAAAAAAAGAAAAAGAAAATCAGAGGGCAAAAGAGGTACCAGGGGGGCTTCCTCTCTGTGACTTTTTTAAATGGAAACATCACTTACCATAAAATTTACCCTTCAAAATATGTGATTCTAGAGTAGGGGTGCGTGGCTCAGTTGGTAGAATGCTTGCCTAGCAAGACAGATCTTCAGCATAGAATATACTGGGTGTCATGGCACATTCATGTAATCGCAGTACCAGGAAAGTGGAGGCAGACAGATCAGAAGTTTTAGGTCAAAGCAAGTTTAAGCTACACAGCAAATTTAAGACCAGCCCGGGCTAGAGATATTCTTTCTCCAAAATAAAACTAATAACATGGGTCTTAGTATATTTATACTCTTACACAATCGTCACACCTACCTAATTCCAGGTATTTGCCTTACTCCAAAAGAAATCCCACAGCCATCAGCCAATACCCCAAGTCTCTAACAGCCTGGACTCTACCTGGATCAGCTCTTCCAGAAATCCCACTCAAGTAGATAATAATACGGTCTTTGTGACTGTGTTCTTTTAACTAGCATCCTGAGGCTGGAGGCTCAGTGGTAGATTACTTGTTGTCAAGGCCCGTGCTTGCACTAAGCATGTCATTCTATCTTGGGCTGACATTGTTCCACTGTGGGTCTAGATCACATTGTGCTTATTCCTTTTCAGTTGAGGGACACTTACGCTGTATCCATCTTGAACTCTGGGGAACACTGCTCTGGATGTTTGTGGATCTAGCAGGATTTCTGACAGTCTTTGTCAGCTTCCCAGCTGTCTTGCCTGCATTCCTAGTGCCTTGCATGCTAGACTCAGGGGCTGGAAGAAACTGGCTACACCTTCAGGGGTAGCTCGTGCCCTGTACAGGATTCCGGGCCAAGGAAGATAATGAAGGTAAAAATCGGCCAGTTGCCTCTGCATCTTAATGGTGCTGCCAACCATCCCACAGATGCTCATTGCATTCCCCACCGCCTTCCCTGCAGGGCTCTGTGCTAAGCCTTGAAGGAAATGTTTAGATGGAGTCTTGGAGTCTTGTCACTGGCTCACTGGCAGGACCCACCTGTCCCCCAGATCTAAATGTAGTGATGTTTTCTGCAGGTTCTTAAGTAGGACACAACACTTGGTGGACCTGATGTCAGTTCTTTGACCCCCTCTAAGCCTATTTCCTCTGATGAAAAATGGGAATAAGACATCCACCTTGAGTGGGTTTGTAGTGAGGCTAGAACATGACAAGCGTTTAATACTTCACTTGGCACAAGCTCAGCCTCTGCTTCAGATGCTTCCACTGTCACCTGGGGGTCCTTGACATATGACTTGTCTTAGGCATTTTTGACAGAAATTTGAGAGAATTTGTGGAGGGAATTACCAGCCTCTGAAAACCCGGGAAAGTGACATAAGGACCCAATTCATTCTTGTTTTCTGCTTCCTTCTCCTTTTTGCTCTTTTTGTCTGAAGTTCCACTGGTCAAATATACATTTTAAATTACATCGTGAGAAGCAGGTGCCTATGGAAAGGCCACAGGGCCATTAGTCATTCACAGTCTGGCATGAATTAGTTCAAAGTCAGATTTTCTACTCTACTCCTTATTCAGTTAAGATTAGTTGTATGTAAAGAATGTCCATCTTGTTGGAGAACACTTTAACATGAGGTGTTGAGAAGCCAAGCTAGAATGGGGTGCCAGAGGAGGAGCTAGAAGTTGTGTTAAATTTCCTAGGTCCTGTCTCTTTTCATACTCTGAGGAACGCTTTATTTATATCATCAAAGACATATTCAGGGAATTTGACCTTGACATCCTAGGAGCCTGGATGTCCTAGATGCAGAATCCTGACTGTGTGGTGACACAAGAAACTAGGATGTTTGAGAGGTGCTGGGCAGTAAATGGGAGACTTCAAAGAGGATATACTTGGAGCAGCAGGATGAGTTAGCATGTATGGTGGCTGCCACCAAGCCCGGCAGTCTGAGTTGGCAATCCCAGCGCCCGCAGGGTGGAATGAGAGAACCAACTCCCACAGGTTGTATTCTGACTGCCACACATTCACACACTCACATACCACACACAGAGACACATGCACATGTGCTCATACTATTATTGTTGTCTTTTTTTAAAGCCAGGGTGTGACTATAGTCTAGACGCCTGGAAGATAGAGGCAGGAAAAGCAGGAATCAAGGCCGCCCTCAACCAAGTAGTGAGTTCAGAGTTCTCTTGGGCTATATGAGACCCTGTCTCAAAGACAAAACAAAACATATATGCATGTTCCAAAGAGTCAAGAATGCAAGTCAGTAAAGGTGAGAGACACTGGCTGCCTGTGCTGGTCAGACACAGAATAGCACACCCAGAGCCAGGTATCGGGTTACACAAAGTCCTTTGACATCACATTCAGTGATGTGCCCAGCCAAAGAGCACAGATGTCTGTTAAAGTGACCAATAGGAGGCATGTCCTCTGGGGAATGGACAAGAAGGGTTATGGCTATCTGACCCATTCAAACGGGAGAAGCAGCATGTTCAAATAAGGTAGATGGCAGAGGATCAGGAACTGAGCTTGGGAGAGAGGTAGACCCAAAATGGTTCTGCTCAGCTCCATGCTTGCTTCCTCTGTCGCTTTCAACAGGTCAGTCAGCTTCCCTAGCTTTTGAGTTCCTCTTCTAAAGCAGATAGTGCAGTGCCTGCTGTTGTAATTTTGTTTCTCTTGCTGTTGTTAAATATCCCGAGAAAAGGCAACTTAGGGGAAAAAGGGGGCCTTATTTTGGCTTATGACTACAGGCTACAGTTCATCTTGTGGGGAAGTCAAAGCAGGAACTCAAAAAGCTGATGACATCACACCCACAGTCAAAGCAGAGAGAAATGGATGATGGAGCTTGCTTGCTTATTAGCTTTCTCTTTTTTGATACAGTCTGGGACCCTGTGCCTAGGGAATGGTACTGCCCATAGTTGTCTCAGTCTTTCCCTATCAAGACAATTAAGAGAAATCCCCTCCTTACAAGCAGCCCTCCCCCAAGAACCTAATCTAGACAATTCCTCAGTTGGGACTCTCTTCCCAGGTGATTCTAGATTGTGTAAAGCTGACAGATCTAATCATGTGTTGAAGATGATTGACAGTGTATTCTAAAGCACAGTGCCTGGCAAGTGGCTAGCAGCAGAGATGGACTAGCCTGGTCCAGGAAACAGGGGATACGGACCCTGCCACTGACTTGTCCCTTACTACTTGCATAACTACAGCTAATTGTTATGCTCTTCTGAGATGTTAGGCGCCTTGACAGCACTCTAGCAGGGCATTCTACACACCGTAAGCTGTAAAAGGGAGGTAGCTGCTGTGGACATCCCGCACTGTCACCGTGGGAAGCATCCCCATAGACTTCTATATAACCTCATAGGAGTCTGCTGGAAAGCAGACAGAAGCAGATGGAGCTCAGCAGAAAGACTGTCTGAACCATCAGAGCAACCTGCAACCTGAGTGACACGTGATGGTGGCACTGCAGAGCCCAGTTTCCCAGTCTCCTCAGCATAGTAAGGTCATCGGTTATCCTGCAAGTGGAGACCGTCAGGGGCCTTTGGCCAATCCAGGCCCCCAAGCCGTAGCTGGGGTAAGGCATCATTGCCTTTATACACCTGGACCTTCTTGGGCGCCAGAGGAAGACACTGGGCTGTAGGACCCTTTGGGCTCTGAGAAGTTTGGGGATGTTTATTTACAGGGCCTGGGGAGAAGTGCTGCCATTTAGGGTGGACTTTAAGGATGGCTTGGGATTGGGTGGTCGTTTGTATGACAATCATCTCTCAAGCGGTCATCTTTAACTGTCATTTTAACATTTTAATTGTTGCTGACAGAAAGGACTAAACCCTCCCTCCAAAATGCTTTCATCATGAAATTCCCTTTATCCCTGTTCTGACCTTGCAATTTTGACCTACATGGCACCTTGGCATAGCCAAAGTGGGAGACAGAAAGCTGCCCTGGCTGTGTTCTTGGCTACCTTATCTATTGATGCCAAGGAAACTTAGGCCTCGAATTTCTGCTATGACATGAGAGTTCTCTCACCCGCTACTCATTGTACTGAAGAGGATCCACCCTCAGGAGGATGGCAGAGTGTTGGAGCATGAGAGGTCCAGAGCACTCCACAGGAGACTGGTGGCTTTCAGAGATGCCCTCCAAAAATATCATAAGAGATACATGACCTCACAGCATCCCTAAGAAACCTGAGACACAAGTTAGCCACAAGTTAGGAGAAACCACACATGTGTGCAGGCCCTAGGGCAGTCTTCAAGGATGCAGAAAAGGAAGCGGTTCAGGAAACAGGAGCAAGGTACATCTGCACAGAGGGCGTGGGGCTCCAGCTGGCTGCCAACAGATGACCCGCAGCTTTTTCAGAGCTAGAGCACATGCGCCGAGCCGAAGATTTCTCTTTCCCTCTCTAATCTCTTTTTAACAAACTCACACAGAATGCGACAGGCACTGTCCTAAGTACCTTGAGGCTGGAATGATGTCCTGACTTTGCAGGACAGGAAAATTTTCCAAGGTATGAATCCACTGAGAGGCAAGTTCAGGATCCAAACCATTCAGAAACTATGTTCTCACCCACACTCACAGGGCACGCCTGGGACCCTTCTGGGGAGGGGTGTTGATAGACTCTTAGGCACCCCCTCCTGACTGCCCCACAAATATTCAACAATCAGTCAAGGAGTAGCAGCAGGGTGCCTTGCCTCCAGGAAGAATTCTCAGGAGTCTGAATCAGTGAATGACCACCTATCTTCCTTCATACCTGCAGACAACACCCCCCCACACACACACCAAAACCTCCACATAAATTCATTTAACAAGTACACACTACACACTCACAGTAGGCCAGGCATTCTCTGTGCAGATGGGGGAGGAGATAAAGAGAAATGCTTGGTCCCCTTTCTCAAAAACAGACATCCTGTCTCTTTGGGGTGGCACATAGCAAGCCATCCCTACAGTGGGAGGAAATCTAGGGTAGCACTTGAAGCTGGAGGAAGGAGACTGGGTGGGCTTGAAATGGGCAAGAGCAGGGATGGAAGAACCAGTCTTAGTGTGGTGAATGGGCTGAAATGGAGAAAGAATAGCTTAGAGACTCAAAGCAGGAGGTAGGATGTTTCACAGCAGAAAACTGTATAGCAACAAGAATAACTGCTGCCACTCAGAACTGTGGATGAACAAATGATCTCATTAATATAATGTTCAGAACCCAAACAAAATGTTGCATGAGGCTGCAATCCCAGAACTCAGGAGATGGAAGCAGGATCAAGATCAAGATCAAGATCAAGATCATCCTCACGTATACAGTGAGTTCATGTGGGCTGAGCTACATGAGACCCTGGCTCAAAACAAAACAAAACACAACAATATAAAAAAACATGAACAAACAAAAAAAAATTAAGGCAAAACTGAGTCATCGTGTTGCAGGATAGACTATATGCGGAATGACCTGAAGAAAAGTAAGGAAGTGATTTAAACTGTATGTATATATCTTTGGGAGAGTGGTTGGAATGGAGCAGATGAAGCTTCCAGGGTGGGAGCAGTCTCCCATTTTTTCACCTGCGGGTGGGTGGGTATATGAGCCTTTGCTGTGTGGCAGTAGGTGATACTACACTGCTTTGCTCTCTATGCCTTTCTTTGGGTTTTTAAGGGGGCAGGAGTCAAATCAAGAAGGAATGGGCAGGCTAAACAGGGCAAGCGCTGCAGAAGGAGGCCCATTGCTAAGGTCTGCTTGTCTGCTTGCTTGCTTCCTTGCTTTGTCCCCTCGGCCATTTCTGAAATCAGGGTGCATCTGGCAGCAGTAGCATGCTAGATGTGTGATGCCACATGGTCGTTCCAAAGCTCTGACCCTACTGGCTGCCTCCCTTTGTGTCACAGGCCTGCCTGAGTGGTGACACTCCCACAGAATGAAGGCTCCCAAAGCAAGTTCCTGCCCCATGGTGGTCAGGAGGGGGAAAGCAAGAAAGGTTTGTTAGACCCCAGAGCATGTCTGGGGAAAGGGAAATACAGCTCCCTACTGAGCCTCATGGCAGCATGGGCTCTGCTGGTACCCACAGGCAGATGCTCCCCATGTCACCGTTCCTCTGTGACCTAGTCAACCACAATGGTGAGATCCACATGAGCTAGAGAGGTGGAAGCGTCATCACAGGTGGCCTTGAATGGAAGAAGTTGCCAGAGATACAAAAGCCAGTACTGGATTAGTTTCCTCTGACCAGAGCTCAGTCTTCAAAGTAAAAGTTACTTCCGTGTCCTTTGAGCTGGAGGAGACAAGAGTTGTGGCAGTATAAAGGGTAGAGTAGGGGAGAGTTGCAGAGGAAGGGTTTTTTTTTAGGTTAGGTTGCAGAGAGAGCCAAAAAACACATATTTAACCCATGTACTTCAAGCCCTTGTCTTGAGTGCTCAACTGGAGGTGTCTGGGAGACCTCTGTGCATCTGCAAGGGTAACATACTTGTTCTGTCAGCCCATTACATCACTCTGAAGTCCAAGAAGTGGGTGCCTTTTCTACTTCCATGTTAATCAGAGAAAGCTAAGGACAAAAGACACAGAACAAGCAGCCACTGGATAGGGGTGGGGGTAAGACTCCGCCCTCTGCTCAGTGGCTCTTCCCCATCAAGCAGCCTTGCCCAGTTGTAGAAGTCTTCAGGCTGGTACTGAGAAGGATCTGGAATTTGCTAGTCAGTCCTTTACCCTTCTCAAGGAAGAGTCATCCACTTGGGGGAGCTGGGGCTTGGGCCCTTCCTTTCCGATGCAGGAGAGTTTCTCCAGCTGGTGAACACAGGACACGGTGCTTACCTCCCCAGATCTCATTTCACTCCCTCTCTTGTCCTTGGCCTCAAGCCTTTCCAGTTGTGCTAAAAGTAGCACTGACTCAATCGTGGTCTGTCCAGGAGCCAAGACTATTTTGACTCTGTCCTCAAGAATCATGTGGTCTGAGGCGTGGATAAGCTGGACTGCAACCCTGGCACATGGCTGTGGGGCCAGGAATGTCCTGGCCCACACACCTGTTTCCAAAGCTGGGCTAAGTGTTTCTATTCATCCACAGCCTCTACCTTGTGCCTGCTGAGGTGCTGCTCTGGGACGGAGGGGTGGTGAGGCCTAGCAGTAAGAGTAAGGGATCTAATATTCTTAGTCACGGAAGAGCAATCAGCGCATATTGGCCAGCACTCATTCTTCATTCTTCCAGTAAGGTGGAAGTATGTCAATCTGTGTTTAAGAGATCCTTGAGTGCCACCAGCAAAGTCTTCTTAGAGACAGGAAGCATAATCCTTCCATGGTAGCCTGGGGGACTTCCCTCTCTGGAGGCTTAAGAGGGGAAGAGAGGCTCATTCGACTGGCTTAATTTAAGTCGTGGTTTAAGGTTCCTGCCTTGAAGGCCCATCTCTGCCTTACTGGAATAGCATAGCTATTCTGCAAAGCCCAGTTGAGGCCCCACCTCCCTTGTAGCCAACCCACTCTTCTTCTATGACCCAAAGAGCCCTGGTATAGACTATCTTCAGTAGAAGTACCCCCGCCACACACACACACCTTTCCTCTCAGCTGTGAACTCCTAACTTGAGCTGACTCTGACTTTTAGCCCTCGGAAAGCAGCAGATATCCAGCCTGGGTAAAGCTGATGACTTACCCAGTTCTGCTCAAGAGCCAACCTCTTCCACATGCCCTTCTTGTGTCTATTGATTCAAATGCTCACACATCATCACTGGAAATGAATGCTCTTCCTAGGACTGGTCTGGGCACTGGTGAAATAACTTCTAAGAAGCCAGAGTTCCCACCCAAGAGCAGACCGCAGCTTCCTGGTGGCTACTTATGTCCCCGTATAATGAGCACAATGCCCTTATTCAGAGGCCTTGGTGACTACCTTGGCCTCAGGGAACGGGGAAAGACCTCCCTAAGGACGTGACCTGTGATAAATTTTCAGTGACGTTCAGAAATACCTGCAGTGGGAAGGTGAGAGATGAGACTTCAGTGGTAGGAAAGTAATGCAGTACATGGAACTGTCATATCGTTTTGTTACGTGGTCAACACACATATGTGGGCTCAGCCTCACGTGGACTGAGCTAAGTATGGATTGAAAATATTTGAGAAAATCGCAAAAGCATATACAGATTAGTTTTCTTAACATTATTTCCCTAAATCGTGTGATACAATGACGTGATTTTCCACGTGATTGTCTGAGGTATCGTAAGTAATCCAGAGATGATGTTCTGCACCCAGGAGAATATGGAGACCATCCATTCCTTTTTGTCTGAGCTTCCGTAGTGCTCAGTGCCCAGCTCTGTGTAGGATGTATATGCTATATACATTGTATATAATTGTAAATATTGTGCCATGTTATAGAATGAGACTGAGTCATCCACAGATATTGCTATCTGTGAGGGTTTCAGAACCAACCTTCTGTGACTAACAAGTGGAGATTCTTTATCATTTACAGATCTGCCAGCCATGGAAAGGAGAAGCTGCTTGGCTCCCTCCTGTGGACCTTGTGAAGTAGGGTGGGAGCATAACCAGGGTCCCAGAGCCCCTGCCTGTCCACCCCTTCAGGGCCTGACATCTCCCCTTCTGGCCTCCCTCTGCTCTGTCCCAATTAGCATGAAATTGGCTATTTTAACACTGTTGTACATTCCTTCTTGTTAGACTCTTAATATTGTACGAATCATAGGGTCAGATGCCCTGGTGTGATGGTCAGGGTCAGAGGTGTGAATTAAAGCAACACATGCTCCTGATTGCTTTAGTCAGGGGACATGAAGGCCTGCTGAGAAGGCTGCTTTCCTTTGTCACTGCTAATGTCAGCACTTCCAAGGCTCCAACACTCCAATTCCTCCCTCCGTGAGCGTTAAACATCTTGCCTGTGTCACCCCGTCCTCACAGAACAAACTCTTTACAAGTATTTAATCATTACATAACTTAATACTGTCTCATTAAATGCCATGCCTGAGGTCTCACAGCTAGCCATTTATAGAGCTAGCTCGTGAGCCCCGATCTCTGGGACTTTAGAGAGCCCAAGCATTTCTTTTCTACTAGCAACACAAACAGAAGAAATGATCCTAGTCTGAGAATGCTAGATGGCTTGGTCCTCTGCCCCCCGAGACCTCCAGGTCTCCTCTGCTGCTAGGATGAATCTATGGTCCCTTCAGACTCTCATGATGCCTACTAAATGTCAAGCCCCTTGTGCCAGAGCCTCAGAAAGCCATAGAAATACATTAACTCAGTGTTGTCTGGCTCCACACACACTGGCCTGAAGACCTTCTTTCCCAGGTTCTCCCTTTGTTTTTGTCTCCTTGTTAGATTTTTTTTTTTTTGAGACCCTCCTGTACACCAAGCTGATCCTCTGCTTTCACCTCTGAAGTGTTGGGATTATAGGAATGAGCCACCACACCCAGACTTTTACTTTCTTTAATGTCACTCAGCTCAGCCATCTTCCTGTGACTCTGGCCACCACATATGGCCTTCTTCTAAGCTTTCACAGTGCTCAGTGCTCACAGCATCTCCACCTTCTCCTGTGCTTTCCTTCATCATTGCTCATCTGTGTGTGAAGGCAGTGGGACACATTCTTAAGTGCTCACTGTGTCCTCATGAAGTGTGGTTGAAGAGTGAGAACTAACATGCAGTCAAGGCTAGACCAAAGAGTGTAAGATTTCAGGAGATATCTGTACCACTCAGCCCTCCCCAAGGAATACAGAGCCACAGTCTGAAGAACTGAGTTGGTACTACCATTTGAGTGACAGTGTATTCTTGACTGTCCTGGAACTCACTCTATAGGCCATGCTGGCCTCCCAAGTACTGGGAGAACAGGCACATGTCACCACCGCCCAGCCCGCCTCATAGTCTGAATTGGTTTGATTAAACAAAGTTAAATGTATGGAAGCATTTCAAAGGGTTAATGGTGATAATGTACCATTGTGTTTATTCTGTCTCTCCAAATGCCTAGTATAAATCTGGACACAGAGTAGATATGAATAACAATTAATTTAGATTGCTTTCACACACACACACACACACACACACACACACACACACTCACATCCTTTTTTTTCTACCTCCTGGAGACCATTGTTGATCCTAGCTCTGAGAAAGCCTGCCTTCCTGAGAGATCAAGAGCGAGTTGGGGGAAAGTGCCTTGCAATCAGTACTGAACTGGCTCTGGAAACCACCACTGCGGCTCTGTGCTGGGGGAGCCTCTCTGTGCGCTCCAGGTCCATTGTCCTCAAGAACAAGCAGTACCCTTGCCCTGGTTTTGGCTCCCTAGCCATGAGTTGTGTCCACGTCTTGGGTATTAACTCCAGGACGACCTGGCCCCCATGTGTGTACATTCCTCATTAGCCCTTCTCTCATTTCAGCACCCCTACCCCACAGAGGATGAGAAGAGGCAGATTGCAGCCCAGACAAACCTCACCCTCCTGCAAGTAAACAACTGGTGAGTTATCATCACATGCCCACAGGCTTTCAGATCCAGGGGCACATGCTTGGCAAGGGAATGCAGAGCAGGGAGAGCGGATAGAATGCCCAGACCTACCTTAGCCTCAGCTCCACTGCCAGTCCTCTTCCCTTGTGGGCTAGATGCAGGGCTGTTCAACTGCAGCTTCTCAGCGCCCTCTGCTGGGAAGTTGGGTCAAGCACATCCCTGGAAACTTCATGACTTTAGAAAAACCAACAGTGCCAGGGAATCTGAGCTTACCAGCCCAGTGGAGAGAGAGTGGAGGGTGTTAAATCAGGTACCAAAAGTGAAACCAGCAGTGGTTATCTGGCCTACTCAACTCAATTTGTGCTGAAACAAAATATATATATATTTGCAACCTAAGGTGGGAAGGAGGAAGGAGAAATGCCTTCCTGAGCCCACAGGGATGTCAGTCTTCTTGTCTGCTTCTGGCCTGCTTGGCTGGAGGGTACTAGACCCTAAAGTTAGGCCCCGGTTATAAGTCTAGAAGTTGGTGATTGTGGCCACAGCTCTTCCTTTCTCTGTTTAATTCTGGGGGATCTTGAGTAGGGATTTCTGACATTTCCTCATGCAATTCTTCCCATGATGCCTTTGATCACCAAGCCTCAGGTAATTCACAAACTCCTCAGCCATAGAGGGCTTCTACCTTTAGACTAGTACACCTGCCTACTGACACCTGAGGGGCAGCTTAACTCTCACGTTTTGCCCAGCCCCAACACCACCCCTGTGTCCCAGATGATGACTAACCAGATCTTCCCCATCACTGCCGGGCAGGTTCATCAACGCCCGGAGACGCATCCTCCAGCCCATGCTCGATGCCAGCAACCCAGATCCTGCTCCCAAAGCCAAGAAAATCAAGTCTCAGCACCGGCCCACCCAAAGATTCTGGCCCAATTCTATTGCTGCTGGGGTCCTGCAGCAGCAGGGGGGCGCCACAGGGACAAATCCTGATGGTAAGACCAGGACTAAGGGTGACCTAGGCTGGAGCTGGTGAAGCTCCTGGAGGGCAAAGATTCAAGGGCTGAAGGTCTCCTTACTCAGGGTCCTGTCATTACTTCTCCACAGTACTTGCTCCTTTTTTATATAAAGCTTACTAAAAAGGGATTGTGTGTGTTTGCACGCACACGCTCGCGCACATTTTTGCTTGTTTTTGTTATTGCTGTTGTTTGTGTTTTGTTTGAGACAGGATCTTGTGTAGTCTGGCCACAGACATACTATATAGCCAAGGTTATCCTTGTTTTCTGATCCTCCCTTCTCTTCCTTCTTAGCGCTAGGATTACAAGTATGAGCCACAATACCCAACTCTCATGTGCCTTTTAACAAACCTAAAGCAAGCTCACAAAAGAAAGGGAGAGAGTGGTCCCTGGTGCCAGTGGCTGCCCAGCAGGGCCCCTTCCTCACTCCTCATACTCCCCAGTCCAGTCAGTATCTGCTTAGCTCTCCAAGGCCAAGGCCGTCTATAAATACCAAAGCAAGCAGCTGGCTTGTGAACAGAGGCCAAGAGAGGCTTTGTTCTTCCAGATTCTCCATCACACTCTCCATATATGCTCTTCAAGCTGCTTGTTTTCTGGTGAACAATGAAGAACTTAATCGGCGAGACATTTGTGAGGTTGGCGCGTGAAGACCACTGTGTGGGCAGTAGGCTGGAGACACCGTGTGCATGTGTATCTTCATGCATATGGCTGTACCCGGGTCACCATCTGTTGAGGTCGACTAGGGGTAAATAAAGGTGATGCTGTTCAAGCTTGCAGAAAATGCCAACTCCGTCAGCACTGACACACTGTCTTGAACCGATGATGTGGCTGTCCGAGGCTCAGTTTCCTCCTCCTCAAAATTGAGGGCTCCTGCTTTACAGAGTAGTTAGAAAGTTAAATATATGGATGGATGGATAGATAGATAGATAGATAGATAGATAGATAGATAGATAGATTACATAGATAGATAAAAATAAAAGTGCTTTCTCTATTCTCAAAAGAGAATACTGAGTATGTAGTGTCCCAGAGTGTTGCTGCCTGGAATGGTACAGGAGAAGTTAAAGAATGGAGAGATGGGAAGGTCCACAACAGTCAATTGTCTCGCTCAGTGTTTGGTGCACTTACAAACAAGCGGCCCACCACCCCATGAGCCAGCCCATCCACCCTGTCCATCACTAGGGTTGCTGGACCTGACCAATAGTCCTTGCCTAGTCCTTACCTTTGTCCTCTCCCATGCAGGTTCCATCAACTTGGACAACCTGCAGTCCCTGTCCTCAGACAATGCTACCATGGCTATGCAGCAGGCTATGATGGCTGCACATGATGACTCATTGGATGGGACAGAAGAAGAGGATGAAGATGATATGGAGGAAGAAGAGGAGGAGGAGGAGGAACTAGAGGAGGAGGCTGATGAGCTGCAGACAACGAATGTCAGCGACCTGGGCTTAGAACACAGTGACTCCCTGGAGTAGTCAGGCAGCCCAGATGGCACTGGTCCCGAACGGGAAAGGAGTGTCATCAGGAGGGTTCAGGGTGGGAGGGAGGGGATATGGGCAGGCAGCACTAAGAAAGTTGGGCCCTGGCTTCCCCGAATCATAGCTTGAAGAAATGCAGAGGAGACACCCTGTTCCTTTCCAATCACCACACTTCAGTGAAAACCTAGTCCCAGACCCTCAGACTGCAGAGCACTCCATTGCGGGGGGCCAGTCAAACTGCCTGTGAAGAGAGACAGAGTGAGATCTGGACTCACCAAATTCCTGAGGACAGATGACACCCATGGCTCCACACGGAAAAGGACTTGAGTTGTTTACAAGCCCTGCCCTGTGAGGAGGACAGGTGCTCTTTGCAGAGTGGACCTTTGCTAAGGGGCAGACTTGGGAGGGAAGGATGAAACAAGGAGAATCTGAGCTCCCTTGAAAGACACTCAAGGACAGGAGGGAGCACAAACACGTCACCAGTGGCCAGAGGAGTAGGAGGGCCTGAGGCAACGTCATGCACTACAGATCAGAGTGGGACACGGACTGCACAGGGCTCCAGCTTGTCCTACCAGGGCCCTGTCTCTTGACTTAGGAGAGGGGGAAGGAAGCCAAAGAGACTCCTTCTGCCTCTCTTAGAAATATATTGTTGGTGGGTCCAACCTGAAGAGGTGAAGAGCAACTCTCCATCTGGGTCAGCTCTAGGACCAAGCAGATGGCAGAACCTAGATCAGGGGCCATATTAAGATGACTTTGGGGACCACGGCTGTCCCTAGGTGATCATGCGTCACGGCTCCTGTAACAATAGGACCATGGTATCTTAGCCTAGACGCTCCCCCTACCCTCAGATGGAGCTCTTCAGATACCCCAGCCCCCTTCGTAAACCCTTAGAGTGGTGGGGCTGGGGGTTCTTCCCACTCCACAGGTCCCTGTGGTAGCCCTCTGCTCCCAAGCTGGCACCACCAGCCTCTAGCCTCCTTCTTCATTCTATTCTCCAGAGAAGGCAGAAGAAACATTGGAAAGAAGCGTTATCCCAATGGGAAGCCGGGGTCTGAAGAAGGGGCTGCTGCTCTTACCTTCAGTACCAACATGGCAGGGGAAGAGTGCGTACCTGATCTGCACGCACCATTGTGCTGGGCACTGGGGGACTGGGGGCTCTTGGGAAGAGGCTTCCTATCGTCTTCCCTCACATACACCTCTGAGCCCAATTTGGAGGGCCCATGATTGGCACCCGCTCCTCCTGTCCCCTCCCACCCTATGACTGTGAAAGACAGGACTGATCATGTGTGTGTGTTCCATTGGGTTTAATGTGATGGGTGTGCAGTTTCATTGTAAATGTGCATTGGCCATCTCCTTCAGTGGTAGGATGTTTGTGGCTATCTGGCTCAACCAGAGGGGATCCTTGAGCCCTTCTGGACCTTCTCCTCTACCTGGTTGGGTGGAGCAAAAGGATAGCCACTTTTCTGAGGTCTCCCGGAAATGAATGTATTTCTCCCCCCCCAAAAGAGCTGATATTTAATGTTTTACTAGGGATTTTTTGAGAAACAAATAACCTTATTTATAATCTGGGTGATCCAATCATTTTTTACTCCCTTTTGATGCCATACATAGAGGAAAAGCAAGCTTTTTTGGCGTGAGACTTTTACAACACGCAGTGGGATAAAACATATTTCCTCTCCTGGTCCATTTTTCTTGTTAAAATACATACGTTCGCACATAACTTCTTCCACTCAGCACCGTGACCAGCACCCTACCCAGCACGAACGTGTGCATTTGTGCACATGGAAACACATGCCTACAGCTCCCTCCCAGCCCCTTCCACCTGCCTAATGTTATGCAACCTCCCTCTGATGTATCCACCAAACCAGTACGAATGTGGCCGCAAAGTTTTCAGTAAACCTTATCACCTACTGAAATGCTGGTGCATAATTCTCTCTTCCTGTGACTGCCTTAGAGGTCCCTACGCCTTCAGTGGGACCCTGGGCCAGACAGAAACTGAAGGCCCAGCATCTACCATATTGAAAATGATCTTGCTCAGAAAGGGACAAAGTCGAGGGCTTTGGGGGTGATCTTTGTTAGCCTACTTGGAGGGAAAGATGGTCCACTTTGGCACATCTGCCTTTTGTGTGTCTAGCTCTAAGACGGTAGAGAGGGCAGAGGAAGCTCTGCACTGCCCTCTCCTGACAGTTCTTCACACTGCAGTCTCGGCCTGACTTCCCCCCTTTCAGACCTTTGTATTTCCCATTGTTGCCCTAGGACTTCATCGTTCAAGTCGGTGCCTCCACGGCCTACACTTCACTCTCATATGCCCGCTTCATTTGTTCCACAGGTGAGAAGTCCTGAAACCTGGAAGGAGGGAGCTGCAGCTTTGACCCTGGCACTATGTCCAGAGCAGGGCCTGCCCCTGAATCCCAGTTGTCATCTTGCACTCCTTAGACTCAGTCCAAGGATGCAAAACACACTGCGGGAACTATGTCCCAAAGAAATTAGACTAGCATAGTTCTGCTCCCCAAGGTTTTTTAAAATCTGGGTGCCATCTTTTCAACCACGCTGCAACTAAGAGTGTTTGTGGTGTGGGTGGTTGTGTTCTACGGAGGAGGCAGCAAGTGTTTTGCATAACCCAGATGCTACCCAACTCAAAAAAGATATCAAAAAAGATGTCTCCTGTGCTAATGACAGGAAGGGGATACTGGGGGTGAAGGGGGCTGGATTTTCTTAGCTCGAAACTAAACTCTGATATTTAGGGTCTAAGAAACTGTTCAGTTGAACTTCTGCCCCCGATGCCCAGTCTATCAGAAAGACCCTTTCAGGCTTGCAAATCCCGCTGAAAGACATAAAATAAGCATCCTTGACCCAGAAGCCCCTCTACTTGGTTAGGTAGGCCAGAGGGCTGGCAGCCTGCAACCTGCTCAGTCTTAATCCTAATGGGCTCACTGTTGTTTCTGCGTCCACTTGTTAAACACCCACACTGTCCTAAGCTCTGTTCTATACACCAAGGATCCCGCTGTGGGCAATGAAGCCCTTCCGGGAGCCTGCCCTCTAAAAGAGTGGGTTAGAGCCACAATCTGATCATTTCGGGACATCGACCTCTCGCTTCACCGCTCAGTGCTGCCAACCAAAGCTGCTCAGGTCAAAAGTGACGCTGAGCTAACATTCTGCTCACAGACATGTTCTGCTCAGACCAGCTGCTCTTAAGATTTGTGCACCAACATGTAGAAGTTGGAAGATTGCACATTTAAACAAATGAGATTCCTAGTATGTTCTGAAGGTCAGTCAATTTGGAACCTACATTCCTGCATGACCATGACTGGGGCAACTGAATAACTGCGACCCTGAAATTCACGCTCCCAGTTGTGATGTACCCCAGGGTTGTGGTAGCCCAGCGCCCAGGCTGAGCTGGGCTGCAGTTATGCTGGGGCTGTCCCTAGTTGTTCTATTCTCTCTGATATCTAAGTGCATTAGAGTGTTTTGTTTGGGGTGTTTCAGTTTGGTTTGGTTTGGTTTGGTTTGATGGTATCAGGGCCTTAAAAATGCTAGGCAAATGTCCTACCACTGAGCTACATCCCAACACTTTCTCTGTGTGTTTAACTTTTGTTTTTCTCAGTCTCACTAAGGTGCCTAGGCTGGCTTTGAACTTGCGTCTTTAATTTGTGATCCTCTTGCCTCATCTTTCCAAGTAGCTGGAATCATAGGCCTATATCACCAGGCCCAGTTTGTACTATTTTTTTGGGAGTTGGGGGGGGAGGGTGTTTTTTGCTGTGTGGCACAGGCTGGACTGGAACTAGTTATGTATAGTCCCAGGCTAGCCCCAAACTCACTGTGCAGTATAGGCAACCTTTACCTCTTCATCCTCCTCTCTCAGACTCTAGTACCGAGATTAAAGATACACACTACTGTGCAGAGCTAAATGGGTGTTTATAAAAAGGGAAGTGTTTCTTGAAACCCAAAAGCAAGGTGGTCCAAAAGGACTCTGCCTTGGAAACGAAACACTGGAGAGAATGCATTTGTGGAAATGTGGACAGCCCCGCCTTTTCTTGCACTTTATGCCTACATCACACTCAGACACCTTCACTCAGTGTCTCACCTGCCATTCTGGCCTTGAGCGGTAACGGAGGGACCATGAGCAGTTCCTCAGCAGCACTGGTCGTAGAAAATGGGCTACAGGAGCCTTCGTGATGATTCAGCTGAACCATCTGCATTGGACGCCTGGGGCTCACATGGCGGAAAGTGTGTGCTGAGACCTGCAAGTTGTCCTCTGACCTCCACACGCATGCTTTGGCGTATGTGCCTCCCACACAAATAAATATTCTTTTTTTGAAAAAAAAGAAAGCAGATTTCAGAGTGGGGCATGTGCGCACACCTGTGCTCCAAGCGCCTGGGAGACAGAAGCAGGAGGATGGAAGAGGTTGAGACCAGTTTGGGCTATATGAAGCGGCTCCACCTAGAAAGGGGGGAGAAAGGGAACGAGAAGGGAAGGGAGGGGAGGACAGAGGAGAGGAGTCTTCAGCTCCTCTTTTAAGTTCCTTCCTACATAGCTTCCATCCTTCTTTTTTCCATATAGGCTCCAACCTCAAAGCCAGCCAGCCATTCATTAAGCTTTCGTAGGTGGCTACATGTACAGCAGCCAGCTTGGGTCAAAGAACAAGTCAGCTTCACAGGCCAGGGGATAAGTACCCAGGACAGCAGAGAGTGCTGACTGCATCATGCTGTGTGCTCCTTGGCATCTGATTTCTAGCCCACAAACGAGGCAAGTTTTATTACACCACTTTCAAGTGTATCTTCTACTTTTATATTTCTCAGCCTCTCTCTGGGCCAATCTCATTTAGCCCCTTTGCAAATTAAATGCATCTCATTAAACTGAACCCATTTAGGACAATGCCCTTCAGGTGTGTGCATCTTTGTACATCTTTCATTTTAAGGCAAGTGTTTGATTTATTTTCATCTCATTAAACTCTTTAAAATTATGTGCATCTCATTACACTCAGCACACTGCGATGACTTATTTCAGGTGTAGACATTACACCCAGAATTACCAGGCAAGAATATGATTTCTTTTTGTTTCATTACAAGCCTTACAATTTATGTACATCTCATTACAATCAGCCATTTAAGACAATTCCCTTCAGTTGTATGGCTCTCATTATACCTTTTCATTTTCTGATTTTTTTCATGTTATTTATTCAGAGAACTCACTTCAGGTGTGTATGTGCCTCATCATCACCTGTTATTCGTGTGAATTTCTGAGTGGTTGTTCGCATCATTGCATTGTAAAATGTTTATTCTATCAAAACTCTTGAAGGCCAGATATGCCATCTTATGGGTCTCTTATGGTGGCACAGACAGAAAGGTTTAGTCAGGACTCTGCCAGTAATTCCCCTTATTACACAGAGACCATCAAAATCAATGAACTGTCCTCATTTTCACACTGAGGAGGTAGGTGTTATCTAAACTCCCTTTTGCTTGATATCCATGAAACTGCAATGCTGTAGATGATGGCTCAACAGTTCTTGGCTTCTCCTGAAGATGCTGCACAGATATACCCACCCAAGCTGAGGAATTAGATGAGCACTACAACCCAGCTCTCAACATCTAGAAGGCCACATCCATCCATCCGTCCACCCACCCACCCATCAATCCATTACTGGTGATGGAACCTGAGCTCCGTCTCTAGGCAGATGCGTCACCACTGAGCCACACCCACAACTCATGCTCTCATTTAGGCTGAATGGAGTGTGTACCCTGGGGACACCATTGGAATCTCCCCAGCTCCCTCCAGCCTACTAGCTTTTGATCTCTCTCCTCCAATCCTATCCTGGGGATTCTCAGCTGGAGTGCACCTTAGAATTGCTCAGCAGGAGTTCCAGAGTTGCAAATAAAGATATTTCCGAGTCTGGATCTGTGGGTGCATGTTCAACAGCACCTCTGAGATTCTCAGCTTCTGAACTTGATTCACAAAAGAATCTTCAGGGTGGCCACTTGGAGCTGAAAATGCCGGATGCTCTCAGCATTGTCCTACCAAGTTTGTGTTTGCAACTCAACAAGAGTCAAAGTGAATAAACAAAATCCCAGACAGGGACCTGTGGGTCAGTGAAACGGCTCACCCATGGCATATACGAATCTCAGGTCTGCACACTGAGCATCATTTCTCTTCCCCCTCACAGTGCCCATTGCCTTCCAGGGCCAAGAATGCCATCTCACTACACCGAGACAGCACATCCCTCCGTTCTCCACCCCAGATGTGAGAGCTGAAGAGGGAGGAGTTAAGAGCGCAGGTGCTGAGATGTTGCCTGACCATGGGGCTCATCTGCTACAGGAGAGCTTCCCCACAGAGAGTCTGGGGTGCTTCTGGGTGTCTCAAATTCAGCTCCAGTCTCCAGTTGTTCCACCCAGTCCTGACACTGGATCCTAACTCAGGCAGCAGCCCCAAGGAACTCTGGGCTGCTTTGTCTGCTTCCTTCTCTGTCATTCCACCTGTCTCCTCTGCCAGTGAGAATAGAACCTACTCTCTAAGCTCAGAATAACTCTGACTTGACACCCCTCCTCTTCTTCCACTTCTTGGACTGAACCTGCTGAGGCATCAAAATGCATGCGCCTCCTGCCTGCTGTTTCATCTCCTTGTCCCCAGACCCGGGGAACTAGAAGTTCCACAATCAGCACCCAGGCCTCCCTGACCTCTCACCAAGCAGGCTTTACGATGGATAGAGTTGGGCACCATTGCTCAAACCTGTAATTCCAGCACTTAGGAGGCATAGGCAGGAGGCTCCGTAACTCAGTGGCAGCCTTGGTTACATAGAAAGTTTGAGGTTAGCTTGGACTACGTGAGACCATATCTCCAAAAAACAAAACAAAACAAAACAAAACAAAACAAAACAAAAAACCCAAACTAATAACAGCACAACAAAACTAATTAAAAATTAGTTTTTCACCAGGCATGGTGTTATACACCTTCAATTCCAGAGGCAGAGGCAGAGGCAGAGGCAGAGGCAGAGGCAGAGGCAGAGGCAGAGGCAGAGATTCTGTGAATTCAAGACCAGCCTACTCTATATAATAAGTTCCAGGCCAGCCAGACCCACATAGAAATTAGTTTTTAGGTTGGGAGTGTGGCTCAGTGGAAGAGCAAATGTTTAGCATGAACTCAATCCCAGCCTGAAAATAAAGTTATTTAACACAATATGTAGTGCAGCTAAGATGTGAGTCCAGGGTCAAACCCATACTCTTTTTATGAGACAATCTGCCTCCCTAAACCTTGGCTTGACCAGAACCAGCAGCCTTTAGGGCTAAGGGAGGAGACCTTTCATCTCTGAAGTCCTAGGAAGTGTTTGCCTCCCTGAACATGCCCTCACCTGTCCCCTACAAAGGGCCAGGGATGACACATCACTTAAAGATGTTGGCTGCACCCTCCGTCTGCCGTCCTGCAGCAGTCTCCCTTTGGAAAACAGCAAGACAGAACCCATGTCCTCTGAACTTAGCAAACTGCTTTCCACATATTTCTGCTGAGCTGGTGGGAGGGGGAGTCAAGAAGTTGATCTTTAAAGGAAAAGCTGCTTGGGATGGAGGAGTGGGCCAGAGCACCTTGCTGATGGTAGTACATATGAGGTTTAGAAATCTGTGTGTTGAGTCCAAGTGAGTCCAGTGACAGGGTCTCCCCCCTGACCTGTGTAGGAAGCTGACTCCCCTCTCCCTTGCTGGGTGGCTTTCAGGGCTGACCCTGGGCTCAAGATGGAAGAACAAGGCTCTGGGAGCTTTTGGGACAAATTGGCTTAGAACAGGTGCCCACACAGAAAGGGATGTCAATGAGAGCAGAGGACTGGCCCAGGGGCCTGGGGCCCTGTGAGACCCAGCGACATGAGTGGTGGAGGATAATGAAACAATTCTGTTCAAGGGAAAGAGAGAACAAAGGATGAAGTGAAAATATGCTGGACTGGACTTCTCGAACACCTGACTCCTCACTTTTTACAACCTATGATTCATTTTCCTGTTCTGGGACATGTGGGGGCAGGGAGAGCATGGACAGTGTGGGAGGAGGAAGGAGGAGAGAGGGGGAGGGGGGAGAGAGGGGAGCGAAAGGAGGGAGAGAGAGAGAGAGAGAGAGAGAGAGAGAGAGAGAGAGAGAGAGAGCTTGTGTCCCAGGGGTTTTTTTCAGACAAAGCTATTATCGAAATGCCAACCAGCTCCTGCCTGGCCGATTTGCATATTCCATGCTGAGCTCTTGGAAGCAGAATGAATATGCATGAGGGCTTGGGTAGGATGTGGGGCTGTTGGGCTAAGGTGGCTCATTGTTCTTTAGAGAAGCTAGGTGGTGAAAAGCCAAAGCACCTTCCAGGTCAGCAGAATGGCCTATGCTTTCCCTCCCAAAGGAAGGAGGAGACAAAATCCCAGGCTCAGACAGAAATCGAAAAGATGATGATCCTCTCGGCCTCACAAAGAAATACATAATCAGGCGCCATCAAAAATGGGAGTGTCTCTTCTCTAAAAGTAGCATATAATTACTCCCCTCTCATGCATGCTAATCACGGAGGCTGGCTCAGGGATGAGAGCTGTCTCTCCTGGCTTCTGGGAAATGAGGCTCCTCTCCCTATTTCTTGCTTTCTGAACAGGGAAAACTGGCACTCTGGGGGTGCTCCAGCGTTTACCGCCTGTGTAGATCCTATAATGCTCTCAGTGACCAGGCTGTGGTGGGAGAGCCTAGGGCACGGTGGGCTCTCAGCAGTGCCCACGGAGTGGGTTCAGTCAAGTAACTGAAGATTTAAGTTAGGATGCATCTTAAGACAACTGGTAGGTGCTAGGGGTATAGATGAGTGGGAAGGGCATGCCTGTCTTGGGCAGGCCCTGGTTTGATGCTAAGCATACACACGCCTTACAGCAGAGGACCGTGCCTCCTCACTGACAGCCCACAGCCCTCTCAGACCACTGCCTGAAGACGATTCTACGCCAGACCTCGTAGTGAGAGTGGGAAAGGCTTGTTTTAGAATTTCACAGAAAAATTCCAATTCATCCTACACAACTTGAGGCCAACAAATCAGTTGTCATTTTTTTTTTCCTTCCTGGATAATCATGACCGTTTCCCACCCTAAAACAGACAGATAAAGAAGGTTGGAGAAACGCCCACCCCCTCCCACCCCAGCCCCAGCACGTGCTTCTATTCCACATAATTAAAGGCGGGCCTCCAGCACCATAATGACTTTTCTTCCTGGGACTTGATCAGACTAGATTTTGAAAAATCTTTTAATGGGAACACGGTTGACTTCCCAGCCACCCTACCACTAATCTACCTGGGAGGGCTCCTTAGAAATGGGACTCTTCACTACCTAGACTTGATGTGGGTTTTATGGGGGAGTGTGATGGACCCTGAAATGCAGCGCACCATCTGGGCTTCCCCTCCACCCCAAATTGTTATGGCATACCAGAATGATAAGCAGAAGGGAAGCCTAGGAAGAGCTTTTCTTTTTCCTTTTTCTTTTTTTTTTTTTCTTTCTTTCTTTTTTTTTTTTTTTTCACCTCTTAACATTGAGCCTTCCTTAGGTTCAGGCACCATTCAGAGATCTAACAACTCTGAAAACTTCAAGCAAAATGTTCTCAAAACTTGATGTAAACACTAGCTATGGGGAGGGCTTGTTTGAGGTGGGCTTGGGTGAACCAGGGAGTTTGTCTCTGTTCTAGGTGTGGTCACCTAGTTCTGCTGGACACCAAACCTTGACTCACAGGGAGAGAGGGAAGGAAGGGCAGGTAGTACAAAATCTTGAGGGATGGCTTACACTTACACTTTCCCTCTCAGAAAAGGTGAGAAAACCAAGGCACCCTTCTCCCTCTCTTCCTGATAACCTCCTCCTGGAATGAGAGGGTCCCAGACACTTGAGGTTTATTTTTAACCACCACTGGCTTTGATTAGCTTGCCTCCGGCTGCTTCAGACACCTGCTGGCAGGATAAATTGGGGAAGAAGAAGTGGTTGACCCAGATCGGATAAACCCAATGCAGGAAGCAAAGCTCAGGGTGGGGTGGGGTGTCACTAGTTCCCCTTTGCTGAAACTGATGAAAAACCCAACACCGGGCAAAATGTTAAACTTCCCAGTGATGGCATGCCACCAGTGACCTCTGGCTTCTATAGCTTTGGGGCTGATGAGCTGCAGAATTGAAGTCACCTTTTATTTGTCAAAGGCCTGGTATCCGTGTCAGTGTACAGGTTTCTGATGATTTTTGTTTGTACCTTGTAGCCTCTTCCACCTTTTGTGGCAGCCCTGGGGGTTCTCTGTATAGCCTGGTGCTGTGAGCCCACATGAGGGAGCT
>NW_026596039.1:260174-322290 GCF_907164565.1 Psammomys obesus | reverse complement strand
CCGTCTCCCAGGCAGCTGAGGTCAGCAAAATTACTTCCCTCCAGCCCCTGAGCTCCAAGACCCCTGAAATCCACCCTGACACTCCAATAAAAGGCCCTTCAGCTTACTGGCATGTCCGTGGAATTCTCTATCTCCTCCTAGCCCCAGAGCAGCTAGTTTATACCACACATAATATAGCCAAGCAGCAAGAACTTAGGAGACCATGGATGGCCTCCTTCTGTGGTCATAGGCAGTCTCAGAATATCACATGACCCCACCAGTGCCTACCACAAGGCGTCAGTGCCATGGTCACAGGCCAGTATCTGAAGACATCCAGACATCATTTACCTAGAGGGTTTGGAACACAGAGCCAATGGACACCACTCTTCAGAAAGCATGAAGAATATTAATTAAATGAAGGTTTATTTCAAAATTAGTCTTAGAGTATAAGCTGGGTTGAGGGCTGGAGCCAGACTACATAATGAGTGGTGAGGGCACCTCCCTTCCTCAGCACAGGTGGAGAGGAAGCGGTGCCACCGGCCCTGCGCCCGATCATGCATCCAATGATTACTAGCACTAGAAGCCAACAGCAAAGGACCCTGCGTGGTTGCTCATGTTTAATCCTGCTTAAGCTATACACGTTTAAACACACGCCGGAGGTTACGTGGTGTCATGCAATCCCAGTGATGGAATGACTTTCTTGCTCAGTGACCTCCTGCAGTGAGGCTGCTCCAAGGGTGAGGTTAAGTTGGACAAAGCACTGAAACGACAAGAGGAGAGAGGTCATGCAGGAATCACACTGAGCAGAGAGCTCCCTACCAGCCCACCCCACCCTCCAACCCCCAGAACCAGGCAAGGACTGCAGCCCTGAGTCATTCTCCCTAAGGACAGAGGAGAATGAAAGGTGTATGTTACAGTATCAAGTACCGAAGTCTCGCTAGCCTTGCCCATGGATCTAACTCTGTGACTTTAAGGAAATGCCTTCCCATTCCAAGCTTGTTCTTCACACACACACACACACACACACACACACTAGGATGTCCCTGAGCTTCTCATAGGGTTACTGAGGGACTTGTAAAATATGCTCCGTAAATATTAACTACTTTTATAAATTCACTGACATTTCAGTGGGTCACACTTCAGCTCACCAACCTCATATAATCTAATCCACTTCCACAAACTTCTTTGAAAAACTTCTATTCCTGAAAAGTCTTTAAGAGTCACAAGCTCTTCCTAATTTTTAACCTAAGTTCTTCCTATTGAAATTTAATATTAATCTCTCTGACCCCCATAAAAAGAGTACACTTTGGGATTTCATAACCAGGTTCCACAAAACTTCAACAACTCTTCTAAATTTTGTATAAATGTGGAGCAAGAACTCTAAGATGATGGGTCCAGAGAGTGTGTGGTCATCAACAGTCAGTAACACACAAACACAAGACAAGTGGACAGTGTAGGGTCCCTCATGGAAGTCTACAACCACCCAAAAGATATGAGCCTCTTGTTCCATCAAATAAAGAAAACAGAAGAATAGATTAAATTAAGCCTTGGGCTGAAATTAGGAAGAGTCTAGAACAAACATATTCTACAGGGGGCTGGAGAGATGGCTCAGTGGTTAAGAGCTCTATCTGCTCTTCCAAAGGACCCGGTTCAATTCCCAGCACCCACATGGCGGCTCACAACTGTGTGTACCACCAATTCCAAGAGATCTGACACCTTCACACTAATGCACATAAAATAAAATAAAATATTAAAAATATATTCTACAACTTAACAAATGGATTTAAAAGAACAGAGAAGAAGGAATGGGAAGGCTATATATGTTTTGTTTGTTTGGTTGGTTGGCTGGTTGGTTGGCTGAAATTTTTTTTAAGATACATGGCTGAGCATGGTGCTGATTTCAACACTTGGGAGGTGAAGGCAGGAAGATAAGAATTTAAAGGTCTTCCTCAGCTACATAGAGGGTTTGAGGCCAGCCTGGTCTTCATGAGATCCTGGAGTTGGAGGTGAGAGGGAGAGAGAGGAAGGATAGAGAGTTGGGTGAGGGTAATAGAGACACAAAGACAGACAGATTTAGGAGATAAATTTTCAAATTTTATCAACCTTTATCAGGTCCCAATAAAAGCAAATAAACTGAAAAGATTCTATGGGAAAAACCAAGGTGAGCTGTACAGTGATTGGGTCACCAAGGCCACCCAGAATGCTTAACTTCGTGGTTGTACTCTCCCCTCTTCCCTTTTTGTTGTTCTGGAAATGGACCCCAGGGCCTCAGACCTTCCAGGGAAGCATTCTACAACAGAGAACCATCCCAGCCCTGATTCTTTAGTTGTGATAATGGCATTATGGCTGTGTGTCCAATTACACTGAGATATTTATGGATAGAAAATATTAACAAAAATCTGCTTCAAAACAATCTTGCTGGCTAAGAGTATAAATAAAACCAGCGTGGGCTGGAGAGATGGCTCAGGGGTTAAGAGCACTGGCTGCTCTTCCTGAAGACCCAGCTTCACTTTCTAGTACCACATCTGTAATCCTGTCCCAAGGGACCTTATGGCATCTTCTGGCCTTTTGGGGCACACACAAGTTGAACAAACATGCAGAAACTATACGTATAAAAATAAATAAAACTTTAAAAAATTGGCTATGAGTTAATGAAGCTGGAAGATAAGAGCCATCCTTCTTGCTGTTGCCTGCATTGAAAACTTCTATAGCAAAATGTTCAAAAAGGAGCTACAAAGCAGTAACTGTGGCTCAATGGAACGATGCTTGCCTGGCATATATGAGCTGTGGGTCTCCAGCAATACCCCATTACATAAAAACTTATGAAAAGACATACTTAATCATGACATCATTCTCCTTTAAGTATTGAAAGTATTAACTGATTTTCAAGCTTTGTTTTTCCCAAATAAATATGACATGATGCAAACACCTCAGGATTTCTCCATAATAAGTCCTTTGTTGGCATTCTGTTCCTCATGAGGACCTACAGTGGTGACTTGAAGTAACATAATTTCCTCAGGCCTGCCAGTGACACCCATTACCGTGAAGCCCTCATGATGACCATGTGGTTTATGTGAGCAGGAGCTGGTTGGCCTGGTATGGGTGCTCCAAGAGGGCTTCAGCCTGAGCTCCACAGCCTGGGCAGGGACCCAGACTTCTGTTCTGGGATGAGGACAGATGTTCTCACCTTTTAAAATGTAGTCCGTTAGCAAAGTAGGCACCTTCTCATTATCTTCCTTCATGGCGAAGAGAACTAGAGAAGGAGAGAGAGGGAGATACAGGCCAGAATACTATCAGGGTATGGAGCTTGCATCTAAGGCTAGACCACTCCCACCCTAAGCAAGAGAGAAATGATTTGAGAAAACCTGGCATCCATTGAGTGAGTATGAAGTAGATGCATCCCTCTACAAGCTTCTGTCAAGAGTCAGCATTCTTGGGGTAAGACAGAATACACCCAGAGAGCCATAGACAGGGGTGTTTCTGCAAAGTGGAACTACCAGTGACTTCTTTCAATTTTTCCCTTTTGGCTCATCTATAATTTCCATACCAGCATGCATCTTTAACAAAAATAAACAAAACAATTGCCAAAATGATAAAATCATCTTTCGGATATAATCAACCTAGATGTCATTATTCCTGAACCACTAATAAAACTGTGCTGTTTGTTTTGTTTTTTGAGACAGGGTCTCACTTTATAGCCCTGGTTGGCCTGGAACTCACCATGTAGACTAGGATGGCCTCAAACTCACAGAGACCCATCTAGCTCAGCTTTGGAAGTGGTAGAATGATGGGTATGCCCCACCATGCCCAGCTATGAACTTGTCTTTAAGGATGTTCTACTCACATTTTAAAAAAAAATGGTATTGCAATAACCCTTGCCTCCAATTTATGGGCCACAAATGAAGTTTACCTAACAAATCTTTATTCTATGTTACATCCTGTGGAGAGGAAATGAAGTCCTGAGTAAATGTATTGTTGAGATGAGCCAAGGTCAAGGTCAAGGTCAAGGTCTCTGATGACTCAGACCCAGAGAAATGGCAAAGCCTTCCCCGGGTGTGGCTTGTAAGGGATGGAAAAGCTTTCCTCTGGTCCAAGTATGAATGATATGAAACATTGATTTTTTTTTAGCTAAAAAAAGACATTTTTTTTTTTAGCTAAAACAAGTTTTAGGAACTGTCAAGCACATCTTCCCTTGACTGCAATCTGAAACTGCTCCCCTACAGAGATCAGCCGACCAGATCCCTCCTGAAACTGCTCCCCTCAGAGATCAGCCGACCGGATCCCTCCTTGTCCGGCTATATCCCGATAGACCCATCTCCTCGATGCAGATTACAAAATGAAGGCGCTGAGTTTCCAGGCTTCTGTGGTACATCTCTATTAGGACACATAGCCCGCCCAATCCCAGCTTTCCTGTGTGTCTGTCCTTTCTTCTTTCCTCATTACCCAATCAGGTCAACCCCAAGCCATGCAGGTCATGGCAATGGCCATTACAGTGTTAGACTATGCAGAGCTAAAGAACTGTGGACTCTCAGGGAGCCTACATCGCTCTTGCTGAAATACTTCCTTGACTTGTACAAGAAACAAACAGTGGAAAAACTTCTAAAGACTAAAGGCTTTTAAGAATTACCTTTATATAATTTTTTAAATTGCATTTTCTAGGCTAAGAGTGAAACTCAATGATAGGACACTGATCTAGCAAATGTAAGGCCTCTGTTCCATCCCCAAACAAATCATTACTTTTCTGTTAACTAAATGAGATGTTCTCAGATGCACAACTTATAATATTGAAGTCCACTTTGGGGAAAATTCCATAAGAAAGCCTTGTTTATAATATCAGCATAAGCATCCAACAATAGATTCCTTCACCAATAAGCTTCCTTAAGTGGACCACAGTGTACCAGTTGGTGAAGCCTTACATCACCTTATGAGAATGAGAGAGCTACATGTCTGAAACAGACTTACGCATGAAAAAGGGCTGAAGAAAATGTATTAGCTTCATAACAAGTATATCATCATGTAGAAAAATCTAAAACTGCATAAAACCATAAACAGTTCTGAGTGTGAGACCACAGAGCACGTTTCCATACTTGCAATTTCCCTTAACAAACACATTTCACTTGTATAAGCAGAGCAAAGAGTGACGATCAGTGGGCCCTGAGATACACTTCCGTGATCTCCTGCTTTTGTGGCTGGATAATGAAACTTGGGACAGAGTAAGGACAAGGTAAAGAATAGAACCAACATAATGGTATAAATCACCAACCATGTCTGGGGGAAAAGACTGAAGCTATTGTCTATCTGGTTTTTGTTTTATGTCTTTAGATAAATAGTCATTTCAACTGAATTAGCTGCTGGGGATCCTGGTGTCTTCTGATTGTTTTATGCTGTATCTAAAAAAATTAAATTACATGTATTGTGGTGTGTATACCAGGACATGCACATGAAAGTTGGAGGACAACTTGCCGGAGAAGCTGTTTTCTCTTTCTATCATGTGATTTCAGAGATACAATTCAGGTCCCTGGCTTGGCAGCAAGTGTCTTTACCTGCTGGCTCTGTTCTGTATTTTTAGATGTAAATTCATGTCTGCTTAGCTCGTTCAGTGCTTTGCAACTGAGCCTGGGCAGACCAAATGCCATTCCAAGATGGCTGTGTTGAAAATGCAATAACCCGACTTATTCAACATGTGTCTAAGTTGATCTTTAAACTAAAGCATCTACGTGGATGGTCCCATGACATGAGCTAGACTTTGGCCTGGGAACTTGATTCAAGGAGCAAAGAAAAGAGAGCGACCTTTTTTTTTTTTTTTTTTTTTTGGTGAACTCATACCAGGATCTGCAAAAGTTAGTACTCACATAACCTACAGGAGAATCAGAATTCGGGATCATAACCTATAGGAGAACCAGTGTTCAGAAAGATAAAAGTGTAGCCTCTAATGAAGGAATAAGACTTTTGAATGTGAAATGTCCACTTGTTAGAAGAGAAAGAATGTTAGCAAAATGTTGACTGGTAAAATTAAACTCTGCCTGAAGGGCTGGAGGGATTGATCCGTGAGCAGGGGCACAGAGGAACACGGTCATTCCTGGCACCCATATTGGGAGGCTCACAACCACCTGTAGTAGTAGTCACTGCGGCTACAAGGGAGATGCACGCCTGTGGCACGTATACATGAATAAAAATAAATCTTTAAAACCAGGTTACAAAAATGTATAACTTTGGGCTAGAGAGATGGTTCAGCAGTTATGAGCACTGAGTGCTTTTCCAGAAGACTCAGGTTCAATTCCCATCACCCACATGTTGCCTCGCAACCATCTGAAACTTCAGTTTCGAGGGATCTGGTGTGTGTGTGTGTGTGTATGCGTGAACGCACGCATTTGGGCCATAGGTCCTGTGTGGAAGTCAGAGGATAATTCTACAGAGTTGGTTCTGTCCTTCTATCTTTATGTGGGTTGTAGGGATTGAAATAAGATCTCCAGGCTTGCACAGTAAGTGCTTTACCCACAAGCCATCTCACTAGCCCTATACTTCTTTAATGAATTGAAAAATATAAAACTATTTTCAATGAAGAGAATCACACGAAATTTCTAGACAAATGAAAAATTCTTCCCCTTTTCAAGAGCATGATTAAGTTCTTTATATACACCAACCTCTGAAATGTGTCCAAGTTGTCCTTTAAATGTTTACCACTGTGAAAACACAAGCACCTGGCTTGTGTTTCTTTCTCTTCTAACAAGTGGACATTTAACAATCTAAAGTCTTATTCTTTTGGAGGATACGCTTTTATCTTTCTGAACACTTATTCTCCTATAGGTTATGATTCTGAATTCTCCTGTAGGTTATGTGCTGATAGCGTGTGCTGCCTCTGTGTGTGTATACATGCATGCGTCTGTGTGTCTCTGTGTATGTCTGTATATGTGTGTCTGTGTGTATATCTGTGTCTGTGTTTTTGGGTGTGTATCTGTGTGTGTCTGTGTGTCGGTCTGTGTGTCTCTGTGTACTGTGGTACTGAACACTGAATGCAGAACCTTGTGGATGCTCTGATAGTGCTCTCCACTGAGCTTACCATGAGGCACACCAAGAGTGCTTGATCTCTTATAGAAGACCCAGGTTGGGTTCCCAGTAGCTATGTGGCAACTCACAGCTTTTGTAACTAAAATTCCATAGGGTGCTCTTCTGATCTCTGTGTCATACATATGAATGACATGTGTCACCCACATGTAAACAAAAACATTCATACACATAAACAAAGAATAAATTGTTTTAATTAATAATTGAAAATAAAACCTATGGTTGGGCATATTGGTCTGCACCTAAAATCCCAATACTCAGGAGGCTAATAGGTTAATAGAGTTCATTATCTAGCCTAGGCTATACATTGAGAACCCATTTCAAAAGAAAAAAAAGAAAGAAAGAAAAGAGAAGAAAAAAGAAAGAAGAGAAGAGAAGAAGTAAAAAGGTAAAGGAAAATAAAGGAAAAAGAAATAGGTTTTAAAAAACTAAATGGCAGGCCAGACATGGTAGGACACATCTTTAGTTCTAGCACTCTGGAGGCAGGGGCAGGTGTATCTGTGTGAATTCCAGGACATCCAGGGCTAAGTGGAGAGACTCTGTTGCAAAACAAACAGACAAAAACAAAAGAAAACAAAACAAAAGCAGTGAGTGGGAGGTAGCTGGAGAGATGGCTCAGTGCATAAGAGTACTTGCAACTCTTGCTGAGGACCCATATTCAGTTCCAGCACTCACACAGCAGCTCATAACTCTCTGTAACTCCAACTCAAGGGCATCTACTGCCTTCTTCTGTCCTTCCTGGGCACCAGGCAAGCAAGTGGTGCACATAAATAATGCAGGTAAAACATGTGTACACATAAAAATAAAATAAAAGCTGGGCCTGCCGGTACAAACTGGTAATCCTGAAAGCAGAGGCAAAAGAATAGCAAATTTGAAGCCTGCCTGGGTTACATAATGAGTCCAGGGGCAGCCTGGGCAACTAAGTGAGCTCCTGTCTCAAAGGTTAAAAAGCAGATGCAGAGCTCTGAGCTGGCAAGCACAAGTTCCACAGGTTCAGCCCATAGTACTGAAAAATAAATCTCAGTGCATATGTATGCAAGTATAGGGATCTAAGCAGACTTGTGTACTTTGAAGTTAAATTTCTGATTCTCAAGGACATGGTGTCTATGGAAGTCAGCAAGATCTGTTTGCCGCACACTCCTGCTTTTGTTCTCTAGGCTGATGAAAAAGAAGCATTTCCTCACTCTTAACTTGGGGGTGGGGAGCAGTAGGAGGGATGCCTATCTTCCTAGGATGATTTGAAGCCCCTTTCCCTTCCTCTAGCATGACCGACAGATAGCCTTGCCCTGGCCCGCCCCCTTCAGAGCAGCCACAGTGCACTGAGCAGCCTTGTGAGCTGTCATTCAGCAGACCAAGCTGCCTGGAAAAAAAATGGGATTTCTATCTGATCCACTGAGAGTGTCACCAAGTCTCAGTCTAAGATTTTTCTCCTCCTAAGAGAGCCCAGCAAACACTGCTGCCTGAAGCTGCCCTTTCGGGGCTTGTACTGTTAGAGTGTACGGATAGATGGACTCTGCCTAAAAAAGAACTTTATTACATGTTTGCTTCTCCGCATAGCTCAGAATGTTAATACAGAACAGAGCAGCCAAAGTGAAGAAGAGGCAGCCACTTCCTGGAAGGAAAACTAGACTCTATTCTTTCCAAGTGGCCTCACTCCACCCAAAAAGCCTCGCTTCACATTAAAAGAACAGCAGCCAGAGCTCTCTGCTTCAAGGGGCCGATGTGTAGACAGTCAAGGCAGAGAAAGCAAAGTCCAGGGAGCTGTAGGAAAAACAGAAAAAAAACAAAACAAAACAAAACAAAACCAACCCTCTGCCCCTCCCACTTCTGCCCCACCCCTCTATTGCCTCCCCACCCCTAAAAAAAAGCCTGGGGACCACAGCAGAGCATTTTAATCTTGCCTTGTTCTTTTTGTCCTTTTTTAGGAGCTGAGGATCTAACCCAGGGCCTTGAACTCGCTATGCAAGTACTCTTACCACTGACCTAAACCCCCAAGCTAATCTCACCTTGTTCAAGAGGATACAAAATGCAGAGAATTTTGCCCCAGGCAAAGCCATCCTAAAGAAATCTGGGAACCGAGAACAAGACGTGCACAGGCAAGAATGGAGAGACGATGTTCTGGGCATGGGGCTGAGGACGAGAAACTCACTGTTGGTCAGCATCTGCAGGTCTTCCACAGAGGGAGGAGAGGATTTCTTCTCGTAAGGGATGACTGTGTTCAGATACTGTCAAGACAAACGGCACGAAAACCTGAGTCATGGTCCCTCTCGGGTTGAGGCCCAGTGGGCAACTTGCACGGGGACCATGTTTTCTTCACGTGCTGGGTAACACTTGCTGTCTCTATACAGTGCTACCTCAGAGCCTTCCTCTACCTCCTAACGGACATCTCTACAATAGGTTTGCCTATTTTCAGTGCCCCAACTTCTACATTCTTTTTTTGTGTATGTGTGCGTGGTTTTCAATGATTTATTTATTATTTATACAGTATTCTGCCTGCATACAGAAGAGGGCACCAGATATCATTATAGATGGTTGTGAGCCACCATGTGGTTGCTGGGAATTGAACTCAGGACCTTTGGAAGAACAGCCAGTACTCTTAACCTCTACACCATCTCTCCAGCCCAACTTCTACATTCTTAATGTGCTAAAGTCTTTTTGGTTCTCAAAATCCTGGGGAGCATTTCTTCTCCTGGATGGTAGCTGGGGCAGTGGGTACAGGTTTATTCTTCACAGTGCAATTTGAGAAGAAATTATTTCTCTTTTGTCAAAATGGTATACCTACTTCACCCAAGATCTTGACTGTCTGATGGGCTCTCTTCTACAACAAAACAAGCCCCAAGATACCCAGCCAGTGGGCATCAAAAACCAGTAGGCCATACTAATGAGGTCACCCAATAAAAATGAACAAGCAAAACTTTGCTCTTTCTGAAGTTAATTGCCTTGGGTATTTTGTTGTAGTACAAAGGTGATGACAAGTTTCTGACAAACAGGAGTCAAGAAAGAGATGCCATGGTGTGACACAGTCAGAGCTGCAACTTTGGTGGCAGTGGCTCATCTGGTCACCCAAGAGATAGAGCTTATCAGACTCTAAAGCAAACTAATTCATAGATCTACATTTGGTGCTGAGTTTTAAGTTTTATCCTTGTCCCAAGATAAAATGACCTTAAAAAACAAAACAAAACAAAAAATAAATAAATAAATAAATAAAACAGCAACATCAAAGAACAAACAGAAAAAAAAAAGAGCCCTGAAAGACATTTTCTGTGTCTTCCTTACAAGTAGAAGAAAATGTTAGGACATCTCACCCTTGTCTAAAATCTAGGATAACTCCAGTGTGTCCTCATCACCCTTATCTCTGGTGAGGGCGTGAGCTGCTCGCTGTCTAGAGGGATAAAGGAGCTAACTGGCTGTACATACCTGTCTGTCGGCTCCTGGGGAGCCAAAGGTCTGGCGGATGCCGCTCTGCAGGATGCTGGAAATGCCTTCCATGCTGAAGCGCTAAGGAAGAAACACACCCAAGATGGGCAAAGGCTTTCTTCCCAACATCATTGCCCCAGGGACCTCTGTGTTCTTGCTCAAATGCTCATTAGCTGTCACACCACCCTAGATAAGTGGCCATACCAACTAGAGAGCGAGTCTAAGCTCTTGGCTTGCACAGACAGGCAAAATTTAAGCAAGGAGAACAGTAGCCTTAAAGACGCATTTGGGTAAGTCCCTCAAGGTTACAAGACCCTTTTGTTACCCCCAGGCTTCCTCATTTCATCCTGTGTCATAGAGACAGAAAAATAAGACAGGACAGGGCAATTCTGGGGAACCATGACACAAAGATCTCAGTGGAAAACAGAGCATGCTGCTGTTGGGAAGGGTAGGCTTCCAGAAAGGACCTGGCACAGAAAACTTTCCTTCAAGAGGTGCATGGCCCAACCTTAATTCAACAGGTCTGTGATAGAGCTAGGCAAAAGTGTTTTTTAAAAAACAACTTAGATAATTCTGTGGACTTCACCCTATCATGAACCAATGAGCCATTTGGTTCTTTTCAGCCATTCAAACAATCCAGCAATACTCTACACATGACCCCAGCGAGAGCAGGCTAAAAAATAATCTATGCCAATGGTAGAGATCCTGACCCAGCTCTATTTTTTTCAAGGACCAGCCTGGAGAACACAGGTCATATTCAGGAAATTTTAAACATTTATTTAGTATGTCCTCCACTTAGACCAGAGGCCTTCTGGGAACTCCAGGAGATAGGAGGTATCCCCTCCCTTCCTGACCCTACTGCCTGTCACAGGGTTACGTATGATTATTACCCAGTAACTGTTTAGGGGTCCACTGCAGGGCAGGTATCAGGACACACGATGGTTGGGGCTCAAACCTGGCTGTGCCTAGCCTTCTGATCGCCCATGTACCTTGAGAGGCATCTGATTTCCCTTCTCTATTCGGTTGTTCTGAAGGCTTAGCCCCTTCTCTTTCCGCCTCTTCTTCATCAGTTCCCGTTGCTCCTTCTGCTTGTTCTGGACCTCAATGAGCACTGTGATGAAGGAGTTCTTCACTTCCTTCTCAAACTCCAGCTCATCTCTGCGGGCCAGCTGGTGTACCAGCTCCTCTGAGAAGTCACGGATGGCACCCTCCACCTGGTCCAGCAGCTCTGTCAGCTCAGATCCAGACATGTGTCTTAGCCCTAGTGAGAAAGAGGGATTCAGTGGGTGACACCTATAGAGACAGCCATGATCCTGCCGGAGATGAAACCATTCTTAGGGCGGGACCTCTTCCTATTCTTAGTTTCTCCGAAAGACTGTTATCATCAGGTGAACGAAAAGTGTCTGCAAGGAAGCATGGAAACTCTGTGTCCAATGAAGGTGGGCACATGCCTTTCTTTGATTCCTTGTTCTGTCTTTCTGTCTGTCCTCTATCTCTGTAATACTCACATATTATACACAACACTAGGTTGAGGAAGGAAATATTGAGGCTTTGACATCTGTAATGAGCAGTGATACGAGAGGTAGTGTTTTCTCCCAAGAAATCATGGAGACAGAGCAGACATCCAAATGAACATGACCTGAGCATGTATGGTTCTGTGCTGCAGTACACCCTCTAAACAATGGGAGACCCAGGGAAGACTGAGAAAGGGGAGTGAACAATGAAGCCTTATCAATCGGCAGGCTACTTCCAGATACAAAGAAAGGGAACCAGAGAATACAGACATAGACACTCTTAACATCTTGTCTCCTAAGGCTGCATGATGTTTAGATCATTGTCAATTGGCTACTTCAAAAAGGGTAGGAGAGCCAGGCATGGTGGCACATGCCTTTAATTCTAGCAGTTGGGTGTGAGCTCAAAAATAGCTTGATTTACATAAAGAGTTCCAGGACAGCCAGATCTACATAGTGAGTACTGCCTACAAAACAAACAAACAAACAAACAAACAAATAATAAAGCAGCAGAGTTGTGATTTTTTTTTTTTAATGTGTATGGGTGTTTTATCCTCATGTATGTCTCTGTACCTTGTATGTAAATGGTACCTACAGAAACCAGAAGAGGGCAGGGCATCAGATCCCCTGGAAATGGAGTACAGATGGTTGTTAAGTAGCCTTGTGGGTGCTGGGAATTGAACTTGGGTCCTTTGCAAGAATAGCCAGTGCTCTGAAATGTTGAGACATCTCTCTGGCCCTTGCTGTTTTGTTTTTTGAGACAAGGTCACAATTTGAAGGCAAGAATAGCCTTACTCCTCCTGCCTCAGCCTCCTGTGTGTTGGTATCACAGGTGTGTGCTATCACATCCAGTGAGCAGAAAGGATTGCACGTTTTCCTGACACATGGCGAAGGATGAAATCAGTGACACAACATTTGCTTAGCATGGAAGAAGCCCTGGGTGCAATCCCTAGCAACACATACATACACACAAACACACACACACACACACACACGAGAGAGAGAGAGAGAGAGAGAGAGAGAGAGAGAGAAAGACGACAGACAGACAGACAGATAGACAGACAGAGACAGACGAAACCCCACCAGAAAGACATGGTTATGTGTTAGATGATGAAATATTACACATTATACACAATGTATTGAAATGTTTCAGATGACACTGTATCCCATAAACACACACATTTGCCACATGCCAATTAAGCACATTAGTAAAATACATGTGATGAATGTAGGGCACCCTTTTTTATGTCACCTCAGGGCCCCCCTCTCCTTCTCATCTGCTCAGCCTGGGTGTCTGCTGACTCAGTTGGTTCCTCCTGCTTTGTTTTGCCCTTTGAAGCTGTTCTCCCCCTTCTGTTTTTTTTTTTGCCATTTCACTCTGCTTTGCTGAGTGCTTCTATGTTTGGGCCCTTTGTGTGGTTGAGAATGGCCTGACTGGGCGGGTGGTGAATGCAGCCAAGCAGCCAAACCCACTCCATCACCCTGTGGCTTGCTGCAGTGGCACAGTCTTGCCTGCTTCATCTTCCTA
The DNA here is from genome assembly GCF_907164565.1 of Psammomys obesus. NCBI lineage: Eukaryota > Metazoa > Chordata > Mammalia > Rodentia > Muridae > Psammomys > Psammomys obesus. The sequence continues at coordinate 308,790 of NW_026596039.1, read as the reverse complement.
GGGCCAGGTAGTTTTGCTTTCCGGATGTGGTGCTTGATTTCTGTCTCAAATTTTGCAACTTCCACCTGAAATTTGGACCAAGGCACCCTAGCAGACACACCTTCTGTCTCAGCCCCACCCCCACACTCATTCATAGTACCATCACTGCAGAGAAGGCCTCCTCCTGCCGTGAGGGATGCACATAGCCACTCCTAAGAAAGCTGCTGATTTATTATTTTTTTACTATGTTTTCATTTCATGCTTCACCCAGCCTACTCTTTATATAGTCATTACTGTAAATCTGTGTTAGAGAGGTAATGAGAGACTGGCATTAAAAACCTGGATGCTGGAGTTACTCTCCTGGTTTCAACTGCTGTCTCCACTGCCCCTGTTAATGACTAGGAGGTGTGAGGGAAAGCATACATTGGAAATGAGATCTTCACTCTCTCTGAAAGAAAAGGGTAGAGGACTGAGGGTGTAACTCGTCAGAGTGTGTGCTAGCATAAGGCCCTGTATTTAATTCCCATCCCTAAATGACATACAGAGAGAGAGAGAGAGAGAGAGAGAGAGTTTTCTTCTTCTCCATCTCCCTTTTCTCTTAGATTTCTCTGCCTGCCCTTTTCACACATATATTAAAATGTTAATGGCTAAAAAAGCCTCCTCCCATCTCCACAGTTCAGGAAAGTTCCCTTCAGGGATCTGAGAGCCCCTGCTTTGAAATGTGATCATAAAGGAAAAGAAGACCCAATCTTCCACTGTTCTGGAGGTACAGGGGCCTAACTCAGCCACCTGACTCCAAATGGCAAAAACCATTTGGAGTAATGGGTTCCATCCACTTAGTCATAACAAGAGTACAGTTTCCTTCAGTCTCTGCTGTCCTTTGGAGGACTGCCTGTGATACGTAGCCTGTTCTCATTTAATATTTATTCAGTAATAAAATTGCCCTCACCCATATTTTTGTGAGAGGGATTTTCTGAGAGGCAAGGAGGTTTTGTTTATAATTCTATTTCTCCAACTGTGGGCTTAGACAGGTCACTTAAACTCCAGAAGACAGCTCAGTCCTGGGGGCATGGTGTGAAGTTAGTGTTAAGGTGACACATGGAAAACACTGACTGTTAGTTCTCTCTCTCTCTCTCTCTCTCTCTCTCTCTCTTACACACACACACACACACACACACACACACACACACACACACACACACTACTGGGGCTTGTACCTAGGATACCTGAGTATCCTAAATGCAAGGCAAAATGCTCTGCCACTGAGCTATAGCCCTTGTCCTACCATACATATTGATTGCATTAGGGCAATGGTTCAGAGTCCTACTTTTTAGTCTTGTTTGGTTTGCTTTAGCACTGAAATTTTATTCTACCCCCCTCCCCCTGCAAGAATGCTGACTTTTCTCCAGATACTAAATCGGGAAGGTGTTGTCTTTCCTCTGGATTTGCAAATCTCTACTCTAGGGCAGAGATCAAGTTCTGATAACTATATGTAAACAGTATCTGGGCAGGGCACAGTCATGCTGGCATAATCTTTTATAATCTCAGGCAGACAGATCTCTGTGAGTTAGAGGCCAGCCTGGTCTACGTAGTTAGTTCCAGCCCAGTCAGTGCTTCATAGTGAGACCCTATCAAATAAATAAATAAATAAAGCCGTGCCTGGCACTAAAGAGTTGTTTGATCCTCAGTAAACCCAGCTCAGTGTCCCTCACCTTCATAGGACCAGTTGTTGTTGAAAGTCTGTGTCAAGGCCTGCATCTCTTGCAGCAGGACTGAGTCTGCCTGGGATGAGATTTCTCCTCCATCCTCCTCTTCCAGCACCTCCTCTTCCTCCTCAGGATCTGGAGAGTTCTGCATCATTTCTTCGATCTCCTCAATCACCTAAAGATAAAGTACAAACTCCGTTTCCTCCTGGTGTTCCAGTTCATTCGAGTAGTCAGCAACATTCCTAATTTATTCTCTATCTTCATAAATATTGGATAATAATAAAAATAGACCCTATCAAAGGCTTGCATATGTTCTGTCTTCTTTAATGCAAAGCGCTTTCATGTAAACCTCTTCCAAGTGCTCCATTTAGATGAATGCATTATTGGAAATTAGCTACTCTTTCAGGAAATGAAGCAGGCCTGCCTGGAAGTAAACATTTACTTCAGTTTGCTAAGCATTTTGTTTCTAAGTGGGAAAATATTTTATCTGCCCAACTATAACACAAAACCCAGCCCATTAATTGGCACACTTCTTATAACAGAGGGGGAGGAATACACACATTCCCAGAACAACCCCAAATGGGGAAAAAAACAGATGTTTCTCCAGAATTCACTGGACAAGAACTGAAGCTGCCTAGTAAAAAGTGACACCAGAGATCAGAAAATGGTAGAAGGACAGCCATATCTGAAGAGCAAAAAGTAGACAAGAACTCCATTTCTGAATTTGACTGTTAGCGGGACTCAGCTCTCTTCAAGTTGAGGGTCAAGATAAATGCTACCAGAAAGAATGCATGAATGACTGTGGACATTAGCTGTTTGCACATAAAGAAAGGGAGTAACCCTCATGAGGAAGAGAGTCTGCATGAGTCTGGTGGCAACAGCACTATTAGACATCGTGGCCTCTTCACAGTGCCGAGAGAGACTCAACCTCTGAAGCCATTAGACAGTGAACTTGGAGATAGGTTTCTTCCCACTGGGCTGCACTGAAAGTAACAGGGCTTAGGGTTTCCTCTTTTGAAACTATCCCTGTTGATACACAGAAACCTTCTCAAATTGAACTGTAAATTTAGGACATGCTTACTTGTTGAAGGGTATTTTGTAAAATGTGACCAAGTAACACAGCTCCTCTTTAAGGTCTTATGGCTGACAGTTGTTTTCGTTGTGCCTATGATAATTACGAGTGATAGTCAACAGTCTCTGGAGTCTTCTTGGAGACAAACCTCTAAGCCTGTCTGTGAGGCAGTTCTAATTAGGGTAACTGAGGTGGTAAGACCGACCTTAACTATGGGCAGCACCATTCTATGGGCTGGGAGTCCTGGAGGAGGCAGAAATAAGAAAATAAAACCAGGTATGGTGGCATACACTTTTAATCCCTGCACATGTGAGGCAGAGGCAGGTGAATCTCTGAGTTCAAGGCCAACTTGTTCCAGGCCAGCTAGAGCTATATAGTAAGACCTAGTCTTTGTTTGTTTGGTTGGTTTTTGTTGTTGTTGTTTATTCAAGACAGGGTTTCTCTGTATAGCCTTGGCTGTCCTGGACTCACTTTGTAGACTAGGCTGGCTTTGAACTCAGAGAGATCCACTTGCCTCTGCCTCCTTGAATGCTGGGATAAAAGGCATGCACCACCACAACCGGCTAAAACCTAGTCTTGAAAATAAAATATAATATAATAAAATAGAAAGGAGAAAGAAAGCTAAGCAGCATTTCTCTTTCTGCTTCCTGACTGTGCATGCCACGTGACCAGCTCTGTGACTTCACTGCCATGGTGAAGTTGGATCAAAGTTGGATCAAAACAAACCCTTTCTTCCTTAGGTTGGCTTTTGTTCAGTATTTGATCACATTAATGACAAAATGTGACTAATAGAGAACCTGTCATTGAAGTGCAATCCCTCTCTTCAAGTCACAATAAATACTAGCCATGGGTGTGCAGAGGCAGCTCCACAGACAAAATCACTTGCTGTGCTTCCAGAGGACCTGGATCGAGTTCCCGGCATCCATACAGTAACTCACGACCCCTCGTAACTACACTTTCAGGGGATTTAGCACCTTCTTCTAGCCTCCCCAGGCACCAGGCACCAACATGCATAGAGACCCTCACACATAGACATAAGACATAAGGTAAGTATAAATATATATTTTAGAAGACTTTTAGTCCTGCAGGGTATGTTGAGTTTGAAGCCAGCCTGGTCTATATAACAGGTTCCAGGCCAGCCAAAACAAAACAAAACAAACAAACAAACCCTCCAAACACTCTTAGCCCTGTTCTTTTATTTTCCTTTGTTTTATGTGTGTGTGTTTTGTGTTTTGCTTTTTTAATTTTTTTTTTGAGACGGGGTCTCATGCAACAAGGATAGCCAGGAACTCCTGATCCTCCTACACTGCCCAAGCACTGAGTTTACAAGCATGAACACCTGTTCTTGACATGATTTCCTTCAATCTCTTATTCCTTACCTATAATAAATCCTACTTCAAAAAAAAAAAAAAAAAACAAAAAACAAAAAAAAAAGAAATTAAAAGAAAAAACTGAATCCTGCTTTTAGCCACACGCATGAAGAAGCACCTCCACTGAAACGCACTTTCTGGCTCTGCTGGTTGACAGTGGAGCGCTTTCAGAACAGCCGGGGAAAGCTTGTGTGGCGTCTAGCTCACATAAGCGCTTGCAGACATTTGTTGACTGAGAAGGTGAATAAAGAGACTCAGCACCTCTGCCTAAGTAAGAAATCCCCAAAACTACAACATGACGAACTCAGTCCCCCAAAGTGAAGCATGCCATCTTCTTCTTCTTTTTTTGTTTTCTCACAAAGATAGAAGTGTCTCTGAGATTCCTTTTGGAAGGCTAAAAATTTTCAGGATTCTACAAAATGTGATGAAAAAAAAAAACCCACCCATGACAGATGCCTTACCTGTTACTGCTTCTTAAAACAAAACAAAACAAAACAAAACAAAAAGAGCATTTAAGATCTGCCCTACACACAGCTTAAGTGCCAAAGCTCCAAGCATGAGAAATCTACGGAAATCCAGGCACGGTGCTACACATCTTTAGTCCCAGCACCTGGGAGGCAGAGGCAGGCAGATCTCTGAGTTTGAAGCCAGCCTGATCTACAGAGCGAGTTCCAGGACAGCTAGGGCTACACAGAGAAACTCTGTCTTGAAAATTTGAAATTAAAAAAATAAAAAGAAAAGTCTACAGAGGCATCACAGGAAATAAAGCCAGGAGACCCTAAATATGGCTCTGGGTATCATCACCAACTGCTACAACCAACCCAGGTGTTCAAAATTAAATTCACAAATAAACTGAAGCATAAAGAGAAACTAAACCTCTTATCAAAGATACTGAACTCCTCGACAAGGCACCTCAAGACTGCGACATCCTTCTTCTGACCTGGATGGGTGTGTCCTCTTCAGCCTTTGTCTATTAGAAGAATGAAAGTTTCCAGGAAGCTGGGTGGGGGGAGGTTCTCATTCATACCTGGTCAGCTGTGAGCAGAGGCTCTTCATTGATGCCAGAATCATTTTCACTCTTCTCATTGAACTCTTCTTCTTCCTTCTCATGGATCTGAAGGACAAAGGGCAAGTGACATTCTAACCACCAGCAGGAGTAGGTTCTCTGCTCCTAGATTAGATGACACTGACTGAAAGGACATTTTATCCCACATTCCACATCCCCCCACCGTCTAAAGAGGGAATACGGAGAGAAGTCTGAGTTCCATCTTCTTCCAAATCTGTCCCCATCACACAGCAGGCATTGCCAGCATGGCCAGAAGAAGACTATAGGGTAGGAGCAAACAGCACCATTCTGACTCAGCAGCGTTCTTCAACTCACAGGCAGGTTCTCCTTGGATGAATCAGGAACCTTCTTACAGAGAGTTGTGCTGCAGCCAGCTCATGCTGCAGATTTTTTTTTTTTTTTTTTTTTTAAGCAATGTCAGTTGGGCAGGGGAATGGGGTGTCCAGGTTTTATTCTAGTGGGAACTTTTGAAGGAAGGAGGAGATTGTTCCAGTTCGAGTAGTCCCAGCTTTTAAAATGGGATAAAATGCCATTCTCTCATTGGAACCCAGGTGTGGTTTTGTAGCTGATACAGGATATATAGGCTGCATCACGTAGGCTAAAAGACAAACTTAGCCGGTGATCCCAGCACTTAAGAGGCAGCCCCAGGAGGGATTGGGACTTGAAGATCCTCCTCCTACTATCCCTACTTGGCAACTTCAAGCCCACCCTGGGCTACATGAGATACTATTTCAAAACAAAGTAACAACAGAAAATGCCAGATGCGAATAGCACATGCCTGTAATCCCAGCTCTCCAGAGGCAGAGGCAGGAGAGTAGCAGCAGGTCCAAAGTTGGCCAAGATCATAGAGTGAGACCTTATCAAAAAAGGAAAGGAAGGAAGGAACAGATGGAGGAAAAGAAAGAAGGAGGCAGGGAGAGAAGAAAAAGGAAAGGAAAGGAAAAAAGGAAAGAAAGAAAGAGGGACAAACTAAAATCCAAGGAAAACACTGAAAGGAGAACTCTATTTAGCTCATTTGTCCTGTGTCCCCTAAATTCTATAATCCTAAAATTCTAGAAGGTCACAACCAATGAGACTCTAGAAGGTGTCTAAGTCCAACAAGATATTTGTAACAATTCTGGCTTTATTGGCCATGTTGCAAATTGTTTTGTTTGTTTATTTGTCTTGTTTTGTTTTGTTTGATTGTCTTGTTTTTCAGGGTTTTTCTCTGTGTAGCCTTGGCTATCCTGGACTCATTTTGTAGACCGGGTTGGTCTCAAACTCACGGAGATGCACCTGCCTCTGCCTCCCTGGGTGCTGAGATTACAGCCATGGGCCACCACATATTGCAAATTGTTAATGGTTCGGAGGTTATGTTCACGACCTGAACACATTCAATGACCTACCCAACTAAATCCAGCTAACAATCACACAGGGGCTGGCAAGAGGAATCCAGGAAACACCTCCACAGAGCCAGCTCCCATGCAGGAGCCACTTCTCTTTGTTCTTCTCTAAGAGCTAACCTGCTGTTTGGTCTGTCCACCAGGACAGTTCTTCCTACTGTAACAGAAAGCACTGGGGTTGAGGGCCCAGCTATCACGTAGTATAGCCTCAAAGCGTCCTTCTTTGAGCCCCACTTTGGCAGGTACCCCACCCTCAACTGTGCACATCTCCTTCTATTTCTGACTACAACTAGGATGTTGTCATTATTAAAAAAAAAAAAAAAAAAAAAAAAAAAGCAAAAACTCATTGTATCTTGAATGCCATCTGTTCTCAGCCTGGAGAAGGGGCAAGGCAGGGAAGTGAGGGAACCACCAGAGGAGCTGGTGGGCAGATGGTGGCATCTAGTTCTGCGGTGGAATCCGTATGCTTGTGTCTCTGCCAAGTCTACCACCTGTGGTTTCCGCTTGTTTCCACAGCTCCCCACCAGGCAGAACAAAACTCCCGGGGCCACACTGTTCACAGCTGCCTTCACACAGCAGAACTTCCCAAGGACTGGGCAGTTCCTGGGGTAGAAGTGCAGCTCTTATTGGGAAATGGAGGACTTTCTTTTCTGTTGGGGTAGCATTAGCCCATAATTCAAATTCGGATGTGAGGGCTTGAAATTAAAGCAAGGAAAATGCAATGTGTAGTTAGGTACAGTGGCATATATTTCTAATTCTAGCACTCAAGAGGCAAAGGTGAGGCGAGCCTGAGCTACATAGTGAAACTCTCTCTCAAAATAAAAAATAAATAAGCAAATAAAATATTATGGCTGTAGCTCAGTGATGAAGCCCTGGGTCCCATTCCCAGCAATAAAAGAAAGATGACCCTGCTGCTCAGTGGTGGAGCACTTGCCTAGGATCCTCAGCGCTGAAAAACAACAAAAGGTCAAGAGTGCTGGCACCTGCCTGTAATCCCGGCACACAGAAGGCCGAAGATCAGGACTTCAAGGTCATCCTCATACAGTGCTATACTGGGAGTCCAAGGCCTGAGCCACAGGAGACCAAAACCAAACACAGGGAAAGGGAGTGCTTACATTTTCTGAAACGTGCACAGCTCACTTCACTAATGTAACATGGCACCTTTGATCTAGATCGTCTTCCTCCCCAAGTTTCTCCCATGTCGGGGGCGGGGCTTGTAGGGAAGGGAGGCTCCTAATGGCTATTCAACAGTTAAGGAATCACAGCTGTGGCCTGAGTGAGGCACTCCTAGAGTGCTCTTTTCCTGCGGCTCTCTCAGGTACAAAGTGTCTGGCACTCAATAGCTAGAGTAAGGTACAGCAATCTGAAAGTCAGTTACAGGCTTCTGAAAACCGTCGTGAGCACCGTCACTGTTGTGGATACTATAAGCGGTTCCTTATTTTCTTGGTTCTCAGAAAACCGCCATGGGTAAAAACCAAAAGCCTCGGCACACACAATGCACTGCAAGAGAGCCCCAGCTCTCCCTTTTGTATCTGGTATTTCTGCTCGGTCACAGGTTTCACTACATCCACCCTGTCTGGGGTCTTCCTCTTCTCTTTCCGGCTTTTGTTCTGACTCTGCATCCTGCCTCTCCTGGACCTGGTTCCATCAAACTTGTGTTCTTCTCTGCTTTGCCCTGACAGCTTCAGCCGCTTCTCAACAAACCCTTTCCCTTCACACTGGCTGTTTACAGACTCCAGACTTTCCCCTCAAGCCAAGGTAGTATCTTGAGCAAAAAACTTAACGGAACAATAGAGAAAGATTTTGAAAAACAGCAGCATCGAATATGATGGCATCTGGATACTCTTATTCTTATTATGTGACACAGATATAGAAAAGTCACTTCCATGGCTACTTGTGTGACGATGGGAAAGGGCCCTGCCCAAAATGATCCACAAGCTTCTTTCTTGTTCATTTCCTTGTGGACTAAACCTGACCGTTATTTCTCCAGACCAAAAAGTAGGAAAAACAGAAGAAACGCAACAGTATGTACTTGGCCCAAGGGAAGGGCACTATGTCCTTTTTGTGCTCGTGAACACCCAGGAACCATCTGTGTGAGCTAAGTCAAGGGTTCTGTATTCTCATTGCAAGAGCCAGTCACTATCTGCTATTAAGTAAAGGTTACAGGAGTCAAAAGATGTTCTTTTACGTCATAGCCAAGAACAGAATAGAGTGATTCATTAAAAGCCCAGCCAGAGTGAATAACTGTTAAATACTAATATCTACATGTGTAATTCAAGGATATAATTTTGACCTAAACTATTAGTGCACACTTATTCACTGTGCTTTATACAGCTAAGCTATGGCAGGTCTCTAAGTGGAGGCCTAGTCTTTCCTGAAGTTCCCACATTATACAACGATTTAAATAACCTCCTAATTCCATTTATTTGCAGTACAAGGAAGGCACAGAGGACATTATGCATACAACTACTTCTTCTTCCTTCCTAGACCCTAATAAAATGAGAGTAAATGAATTTAAGAAAAGAATATCCCACGGGGGCAAAGTGAGTCAGAAAAAGATAGCAACCAAAAAGGTACTGGAGAGTAGCTGCTGGCCCCCGGAGCTGAAGGGCCACTGTCTCTCCAAGTAGAGCTTCAAAGGTAAATGGATAGACACTGAAGGTGTTGGAAACCTTGGGAGCCGGTGTCCTCAGGTTGGCAGTGTGAGTGAGGTAAAAGGAAGAGGACTTGTTGGGATGCTTCCTCAGGGGCAGCTGAACAGCAGGGTCTCTTCTAGCAGCCATGTAGAAAGGCTGCTACAATCCTGTCACCGTGAGGAGAGCTGTGGCTTTTGCTGGTGAACATCAGATAACTTGACAGAGCCTGGGGTTGGGGAGAGAGCGGTGTCTTACAAAAGCAGAGGGAGTGACAATCTGCGCACTCATCACAGAGACTCCAGCCTCCTTCCCCAAAGAGGATCTGAGGAGCACAATAGCCAGGCCTGCTCTCATGCTAGGCACTGGAAGAGTTTCTCATTAGATATTTGTACTACAGAAACATGCCAGCTTTCAGGATCTCTAAGCAAAATGATGGATCCTTTGATTACTCAAACGTACTCATCTACTCAGCGTAGCCAGAATAGAGACAAGTTCTAACCCCGCAGAAAGAGCTCAGCCTTCTAATGCCTCCCTTTGAAATTCAAAAAGATGAAGCCAGCCCTAGTATCACATACCTGCGATCCCAGGGCCAGCCTAAGTGACATGGTGAGTTCCAAGCCCAGCCTAGGCTGTATAGCAACACCCTGCCTCACAAAAACAAAAGCAACATTGTTGTGATTTAAATGTAAAAATTCCTCAATAAGCCTACATGTTTGGTTACTTGGTCCCCAGCTGGTCGTGCTGTTTGGGAAGGTTTAGGAGGTGTGGCCCCACTGAAGAAATAATGTCACCCAGGACAGCTTTGAGGTTTTATAGCCTACCCTACTTCTAGTCTCTCTCTCTCTCTCTCTCTCCTTTTAGACTGCCAATGCAATGTGATGGGTCTGCCTCATGCTCTTCTCCAGCATGATGAACTGTATTGCCTCTGAAACTCTAAAAGAAAATAATCCCTTTCTCCCCCAAGTTGCTTTTGTCAGTGATTTTTTAACCACAGTTACAGAAACAGAGAAGACGATATCCCTCCCAAGAAGCTATGGAGACTGCCCTCAGCAGGAGGGCAGAAAGAACACTGTCTTGAACATGTTATTTGCTTATAAGATTCCATCAGAAACCCAGAAGGAGCTCCTGGACACTAAAAGTATGATAATTATTGTGGTTCAAATAAAAATGGCTCCTATAGGCTTATATATTTGGTTCCCAGTTGGTGGATTGTTTAGGAATGATTAGAAGGAGGCGTGTCACAGGGTGGGTTTTGTAGGCTTCAAAGGTCCCTATCAGGACCCGTCACATACTCTCTCTACCTGCTGCCTTTGGATCAAGTTGTAAGCTCTCATTAACTGCTCCAGCACCTGCCTGGCTGCCTGACTGTTGCCATAGTACTGCCATGATGGTCATGGACTAACACTAAGCAATCCCACAATTAAATGCTTTCTTCTCTGAGATGCTTTGGTCATTGTGTCTCTCATTGTGTCTCTTCACAACAATAGAACAGGAACTAAGACAATAATAAAATTCAGATTTTCCAGTGAGATTAAATGTTGACAAAAATTCCTTTAGTGGATAAATATATAGGTAAAAAGTTAATAATGGGGAGTTCTGAGGGTTTCACATCTGAATAAAAAAATCTCAGAAAAAGACCAGGTGTGGTGGTGGCACAGATCTCTAATTCAGCATTTTGGAAGTGGAGCCCGGCAGATCAGGAGGTCAAAACTAGCTTTGGCTGCAACAGAACCTGGACCAAACATTTACCCCTTTTGCTATAGATGAATAAATACTATCCATGCATCCAGAAAACAATGGAAGAGCAAGCCTCTTCAAGGCTTTCAGAGCAGGCAGCATTACATCCATCCCTCCTGACACAGCAACTATACATACGGACAAAATCTATGAGGCAATTGTTTCCAGACACTGGATGCAGGCAGTGCAAGGCTTTGGACTAGAAAGAACTGAAGAAAATTCAGATTCACTGAAAAGTTTAAGAATACCAGAAGTGGTAAAAGTAGCAAAAATCTTGTTTGTTTTTGAGTTTTATTTGATTGGTTGATTTTGCTGATATTTTGAGATAAGGTCTATACATCCTAACTCTCACTATGCTAGCCAGGCTGGCCTTGAATTCAAAGCCTTTTCTTGCAGTCGCCTCCTGAGTGCTGAGTTTGCAGTGTTAGAATGATCAGCCTGAGGAAAAAAATTTATCATTTTTTATTCTTCTGTCAGAAAAATCATTTTGTATTGTGGAGTATAAAATATAAATCAAAATAAAAACATGATAATAGCACAAGAATGGAAGGAGTAAATAACATTTCAAGTTTCAGATTTTATCTGAAAAGGCAAAATATGTCTTCAAAATAGACTATGATAACTGAAAATGTACAATGTGATCTCTAGGGAAACACTCTAAAAATACCAAGAACATGATCACACAGGCCTGCAATTCCAGAGACCTGAGATGCTTAGCAGAAAAATTTAAAGTCTGAAGATAGCTTTGGCAACTTAGTGAGATCCTCCTAGTCTCTTCTCAAACAAAACAAAACAACCAAACCCCAGCACTTGGGAGGCAGAAGCAGGTGGACCTCTGTGAATTCAACCAGTCTGGTCTACATAATAAGTTCCAGGACAGTGCTACCTAGTGAGACCTTAAAAATAATTTATTACAAGGAACAAAATGGAATGTCAAAGAAAAGTCAGAAAAGAAATTAAGAAAGCTGGAAGGTGTTGGAGAAATGGTTCAGCAGTTAAGAACACTGGTTGCTCTTCTAGAGGACCCAGGTTTGATTCCCACATGGTGGTTCATCGTCATCTGTAACTCCAGTTCTAGGGGATCCAAAGCCTTCTTTTGGCCTCCTTCGGCACCAGGGATGCAAGTGGCACACAGATATATATCTCCACACCCATACACAGAAAATAAAATTTAAAAGAAGGAAAAAAGAAAGAAAGAAAGAAAGAAAGAAAGAAAGAAAGAAAGGAAGGAAGGAAGGAAGGAAGGAAGGAAGGAAGGAAGGAAGGAAGAAAGAAAGCTGAAAAGATGGTTCAGTGTTTAAGAGCACTAGCTTTTCTTCCAGAGGACCCAGGTTCAATTCCAGGTACCCACATGGCAGCTAATAGACATGTGTAATTTCAGTTCCAGGGGATCTGATACCTTCATTTAGGCTCTGCAGGGCCAGACACTGAAGTACGACACAGACAAACATGCAAGCAAAACAGCGATACAAATAAATAACTCTTTTTAAAAATTAAAAGGAAACTAAGAAAATAAATCAACTAAAAAAAATAGAGAGAGAGAGAAAAACAACAACAATAAAACCAAAAGTGTTCACTGAAAAGATTGATAGAAGTGATAAACCCATAGACAGGGAGAGAAAAGATACAAATTAGTGCTATCAGAAACAAGAAAGGAGAATCATTATAGACCTCACAAACGTTACTACAAGATGGAAAATTCCAGAGCCTGTAAATCTGACTGCTCGCCAGGCAAGCGCTCAGCGAGTGAAGGCACTTACTGTGAAGTGTGATGACCTGAGTTCAAGGCTCAGGATCCACAAGAGGAAGGCGAGGACTCACCCCCCCGCCTTGCTCTCTGGCCTCCACACAGACACCATGTCATGCGCATCCCATGCCAACACACAAAATAAGTAAGCAAATGCAAAACTGAAAACTAAAAGGAGAGTATAGACGAGTTCGTGGTTAATATTTTCACTGATAGATTCAATGGGTAAATTCTTTGAAATATATGACTTTCGATTCAGGGGTGTGGGGAGATAGCTCAACGGGTGATATGCTTTACTGTAAAAGCATGCATACACGAGTTCAAATCCCCAGCCTCCATGTAAAAGGCTGGGAATGGTGTGTGTAGCTGTAATTTCAGTGACAGAGCACAGACACAGAGGGAACTTATCCAGCCAGGCGGTCTAGTTGAATACAGGTTCAGGGAGAGACGTTGGCTCAAAAGTTAATGTGGAGGGCAAGAGAAGTAGTTACCTAACATGGGCCTCTAGCCTCTGTACACACACACACACACACACACACACACACACACACACACACACACACCTTCTACAGAAAAGAATTCCAGGCCCAGGTGGTTCGCTGCAGCAGCCTATCAGATACTTAAGAAGGAAACAATACCAATTTACCACAAAGCAGGAACATGCAGCTTACTTTATGGCTTCATGTTATATAGCTATTTGCTCTGAACTGAAACATTCTCTTTTAGAGAGAGACTCACAACACTCAGGAACTAAATGAAAAATACCCCAAGAAATAAATGATATTAGCAAGACTCAGGAAGCTCCTTAAACTTACAAGAGTCACAAGACTCCTCCCTAAGGTCATATAATCAGCAATTATAATCGCTGAAGAGGGCAGGCTCTATTTGTGCAGGGAGCTCCAAGGATGACTCTTTCACAAATCTTCACCCATGCTGAGACAGGCTGTTCAAGGATTGCCTTTGCCATCCATGCTCCCATAACTAACACCCAAAACTTCGCCGCTTCACCAAGTTAGATGTGGATATAATAATTTCTTTGGTTTATCATTGTGGTGGTTTGAATAGGCCTGGCCCCCATAGACTCATGTGTGTGAATGCTTAGCCCATAGGGAGAGCACTATTGGGAGGTGTGGAGTAGGTGTGGCTTTGTTGGAGGAAGTGAGTTACTGTGGAGGCTGGTTTTATATGCGTGCAAGCTATGCCCAGTATGGTACACAGTCTCTTCCGGCCTCCTTCAGATCAAAATGTAGAACATTTGACTTCTCCAGCGCCATGTCTGTCTACATGCCACCATGCTTCCACCCATGATGATAATGGACTAAACCTCTGAAACTATAAACCAGCCCCAATTAAATGTTTTCCTTCATAAGAGTTGCTGTGATCACGTTGTCTCTTCACAGCAATACAACCCTAACTAAGACAATTATTAATGTCCTATCTGGGGTAAACAGACATTTAGTCATGTATCCTTAGAAAACATTACAAAACAAAACAAGCAACAACAACAAAAATAAAAAATAAAAATAAAAGAGAAAGAAAAGAAAAAAAAAAAGCACAGAATTGGGCATATTGGCCCACAGCCTATTGGAATCCTTGTTCACGCAGGCTGAAATGGGAAGACTAGAAGTTTGGAGGCCAGCCTAAGCTACTAAGTGAGTTCCGGGCTAACCTAAACTACATAGTGAGATCTGGTCTCAAGAAAACAACAAAAATTGTTCACAATCAGTATTAGTGGGGATATAGAATAACCAGAGTTCTTACCTTGGAAAACATTTGCCAGTCCCTTAGAAGTTAAATACAGATCTGCCATAATGGCTCAGCCTTCCAGACCCTCAGGTTTTCCCAAAGAAATGCAAGCACATATGTGTCACTACAATGATGTAGATGACAATGTCCATAGCAGCCCAGGGTTAATCTACAGATGAGTGAATAAGATAATTGTGGTGTATCCATGCAATTGACTACTATTTAGCAATAAAAAAGAACAAATAAATTTGTTTATCTTTATAAGCGGTTGCGGCTATATGACAAGCTGAGGCCCTCCTGCTTGATCTTTGTAAACTATATAAATGTGTCACCTTGAGTTTAACAAAGCTCAAATCATTCTCTCTGCAGTCACAATTCAATAGTATCTATGATTCAGTTACTTATTTTAGTCACAAAGGCAGGCATGAGCAGATAGGGAAATAAACGGATTCTTGGCAATGTCCACAAAGTGGAAGATTACAGGGCTCATGAAATTGAGACCACCCCGCTGTGTGCATATGGCATACCATAGGCGCTTGGTTGGCCAGGCTAACAGAAGGAATTCAGAGTAGTGGTTAACCTATTAAACCATTTAAACTAGGGTCAGCTATTAAGTCCTTCCATTGTAATAAAGCTAGATGATAAAAGGAGGGCAAGATAAAGCAGCCTTCCTCCATCTATTTTTATCACCTGTCCTGTGCTCAAGGGTAACCTTCCCAGGGTCTTTTAACTCTCCCAAAAGTATCAGTCCCCTTGAGGAGAATCTACAAGTGAGCGTGAGCATCCTCTTGTACAGAACTACATAGAAGATGTGTATAAATACATATGTGTATACTTACGTACATATATGCATATTTACATGTATAACTGCATATGACATATGTATATAGGTATAGCTACTATATAAGATAACTACAACAGCCTATCTTATATATGCATTGGCTTGGTTCACAAAATAAGCTGGAAAAATGCCCAGAGAGATAGATAACAGAACAAAATCTGCCTCTTGAATCAGGAGAATTTGCTAGGACTTCTGTAACTAGACTCACTGATTAGCAAGACCTTCTCTCTTTTGTTTTAGGTAAGTACAAGATGCTGTACATAGATGAGTGCCAAGAGAAAATGCACAGTCAGGACTGAGAGCCAGTTCTGGTGCCACTGTTGAGTGGGCTTGCAGTAAATCGCAGCCTCGGTGTCACTGTCTTGCCTGCCAATGAAGCCTTGAGGTCCCGAGAACTCTGTATTGTTTATGATTTAAAAACTTGATTTAAAAACTTCGAAAGGATAAGCAGCTACTTTTCCATCAAGTCAGCCAAATGCCTATCCCTCCGCTGTGCTATTCTGAGCAGTAATCTGCATATATACTGCCCAATCATGAACATCTGCATCCTGTTCTTTTACTTGGGACCAGTTCCTGAGCTCCCAGGGTCATGTGATCTACCACTATATCAGCTGCTTGAAAAAAAATCATCATTTTCTGAATCTCCAGAATGCTACCAACACTTCCTGTATTCAAAGCTGTCAAATTTTCTTCATGGCTGAAACTAGAAAGTGAAACAGGTAGAAATTGTCTTTTAACATAAACAGGGCCATTAAATGGCTTAACCTTTTGCTATTAGAATACCCCTTGGCTATTATGCAGCCATTTCACCTGAATATTAGCTCAGTGTTTGTGTGTGTTGTCCCCCAGGCCACCACCCCTCAACTTTTGCTGAAACTCTGGCCTCCAATGTGACAAGCAAGGGAGGTAGTGCCTTGGGTAGGGTGATTAGATATTGCAGTACTCATGAATGTTATTAATTTCTTATAAAAACAAGTTCAAGGGACATCAACTTGTCTCTTCTGTCAGGTGTCGAAGTCACAAGAAAGCGCCGCCTATGAACAGGAATTGTGCCCTCCCCAGAATGAATCTGCTGGCAACTTGATTTTAGACTTCCAGTCTCTGAAACTACAGGAAATGTCTATTGCTTATCACTGAGTCAAAGATACTCTGCTCTGCTGACTACGAGAAGAATTCTGGATCTTCTGAGAGATATACAACCAACTCAGAAGACGTATCCAGCCTCCTTTTAAAGAAAAGCTCCTTCTTTTTTAAAGTGTGTGCTTATGTGTGCATACGTGTGTGTGTGTGTGTGTGTGTGTGTGTGTGTGTATGTGTGTATGTGTGTGTGTGCGCACACGCGCGTGTTTATGTCTATTTGAGTGAATGTCATTTGTATGAGGGTGCTCACAGAGGCCAAAGAGGTTATCATCCCCCTTGGGCCTGGAGTTACAGGCAAGTAAGCCATCTGACATGGGTGCTAAGAACTGACCTTGTGTCTTCTGCAAGAGCATCAAGTGTGCTTAACTGCTCTCTCTCCAGCCCCATTGAAGCCCTAAGTTATCCTCAGCACTAGGGAAAAAAAAAAGAATACAACACAACACCTTCCTAACCGTGGTGTAAGCCATTTCACCCGAGCCCTAGCATTAACTTCAGGCTGTAAGACCCATTGGTGCTTGCTCATAGCATTTGCTTCTGATGGGGCTGTGCAGTCCATTTTAGATGGCAAAACCTGATTCTTAAAAATATTTCTGTTTGTATGTCTGTTGAGACTAACGTCTCACACCCTGTAGCCTAGGCTTGCTCAAACTTATGGCAATCCTCCTTCCTTGGCCCCCTAAGTGCTGGGATTACAGGTATGTCAGCAGTACGCCTGGTTACCTGACTTAAAAAAAAATTGTTTGAAGAGAAGCCTGTAATAGTCAGTCTTCTCCAACTTGCTATGCAGGTCATAACACCCAGGTCAGCAGTAGAAGACACTGTAGGTGCTGGGAGTGTAGTCCCTGACAGTGTGCTTAACGTGTGTAGCAGTCTGGTTTCCAGCACCACAAAGAAGGAACAGGAAGAAGGGAAGAGCCTGGAAAGAGGGTATCTGCTAACACTTCTTTCATGAATAAACACCCCAATTACCTCAGACACACGGTATCCTTCCTACCTTACATTTTATCCTTCTCAACAGCTTGTCAGACACATTGAATCTGGTGATGCAATGTTCCTGACAATGACTCTAAACTATTGCTCTAGAAAGCTATTGAGTTGTTGAACATTTTTCCTTGCTGGATTCCATATCTTCCCAATCGTAACTAAATAGGGGCCCCCAGAGAGGTACCTCAGTGTCAGAGCTGTTGCCATTCAGAGCCTCAATGTTTGGGTCCCTCCAGTCTTCTGAGAGTGAAGGGATGTAATTGTCTGTCAGAGCATCCCAAACCCTGTAAACAAAGAAAAGCTCTCATTAGCACACATCTGTGGCCAGGCCCCGCCCGGAGGAAGGAAGAGCCTGGCCAGGCAATAGAGAGGCTGCTGTGTGTGCCAGGCTGAGGTCATCTGCCTTCCAGCATGCAGGGGCAGCAGCTGAAAGACAGGATTAGAGGCATGTCCAAAGGAGAAAGCCACTAGCATGGGGCCCTGGCCAGAGGCTTCAGAGGGAAAGGTGTTGTGTTTTGCTGAGAAATTAATCTGCACCCCAGTCATACAGTTTATTTCTGAACCTCAGAAGTATCCTTGTTCCCTTCTCACAGTCTGAGAGAACTGAAGGGTAGAGGAAGGGATTGGGCAGACTCCCTGCCTGAGTCTTGTTAAGATTGGATGGCACGTTTCAACCTCAGAGGCCTCTCCTCTTCTATCAGGAATTGGCTCCTTGATACCTAATGTAGGCAAGTGGATAACATCAATATTGTAAGTGCTTACTTCTTTCCCAGAATGCTCTAGGGAGCCCACAGTGACACAATTCTGCCTTCTTCTTACATAGAATTTAAAGGTGCTGTGTTGCCATTATGGAAACTAAGGCAAATGTACAAAACAAAAAAACCCAGGCATGGTGATACCTCTAACCCCAGCAGCACTCAGGAGGCAGAGATAAGTGGATCTCTTTGAGTTTGAGGCTAGTCTGCTCTACATGTTAAGTTCTGGAGTGGAGTGGGGAGATGACTTAAAAAAACATTCTGAAGTCACAAACATATCAGGAAAATGAGTGAATTAGTTGAGCACAGACGCTTGAAATCAAATACAAAATAATAAGGTAACTGCCTTAAAATCAGGACTGGTATAAGATATATGGGTATATAAAAATATTTTTTCTGGAAAATAATGTATATAACTGGTGATTAAATTTTAAAAGATCTTACGAAAACAGTTTATTCACAGGGTGGACATCTGCTTGATATTTTTCTACCATACAAGAAAGCACTTTGAGAGAATGACGTCACCAAGCGTTCATGAGACAGCCACTCAGCAGGATTTCAGAGCCTGTTTCCTGTGTGTGTGTGTGTGTGTGTGTGTGTGTGTGTGTGTGTGTGTAGAGTATGTGTGTGTGCGTGTGTGCGCGCACGTGTGTGTGTGTGCGCGCACGTGTGTGTGTGTGCGCGCACGTGTGTGTGTGTGTGTGTGTGTGTGTGTGTGTGTGTGTATACCACAGGATGAATTTGGGTATCTTCTATTGCTCTTCACCATATTTTTGAGGCAAAGTCTCCACTGAATCAACCATTTTGGCTAGGCTTGCAGGCTTTTGAGTCCCCATGACCCACCTGTCTCTTCCCCTTCAGCACTACAGTTCCAGATGAACTCTGCCGGTACATTCAGCTTTTTACAGGGTACTAGAAAATCCAAACTCAGGTACTTATGCCTGTGCACGAAGCACCCCCCGCCCCAAGCCATCTCACTCATCCCAGAGGCTGCTTCTTAAACCATGGGGGATATCCTAATTACTGTCAGGGACTGTTAAAGCTGCATAGATCCCGCTGGTACTGTAGAACCAAGAAGAAAACATGGCTTGCTAACTCAAAGAAAAATGCTCCAGCCGCCACACCCACTGGAAAGGGCATGAGCCTGCTCTCAAATCACTGTTACATTAGTGCTTTGGGAATGAACACTCCTTCAGCTGTGTTCCTGCAGGAAATCCTGGAGAAGTGAGATTCAGCAAAGTCCAAAATAGGCTGTGTGCCCTTAGTACCTGAGGGGACCTGACATCATAAGGGACTGCATGCCTTGTATTGACCTTGAGATTGCTTAAGTCCTGAAAGTGACAGTTGGGAGCTTTTCTCCCCTGAGCCTTTATACTACTCTCTGGTTGTTTAGTTTTATTTTGAAGACAAAATTTGAAACTATCTCTGGCTGGTCTGTAACTTGCTTTGTAGGTCAGGCTGGCTGGAAATTCAGAGATCCATTTGCCTGTGGGATTAAAGATGTGCCCCACCACCCTCAGCAATGATTTTGGATTTCAATGCTAATTCTGGGTTCTAGGCAACTTCCCAACCCTGTACATCCTGAAGATTTCAAATCATCTTCATTTTTTCCTTTTCTTTTCATTTATTCTTCATTTTTACCCTTTAAAACGAAGCTCCTCCTTTCGTATACCCTTTCCATAGTCACTCAGGGGCCCTGATATTATCAACAACCAATCTACTCTTAATACACAGTTCCCAAGCTTATCCCTCTTCTAAGTTCTATGTGAGGATGGATGCATTCACTACTCACAATTTTCAAGGCTTATAAGAAAAACCTAGAATAGCACTTCCCAAATTTATGCTTTTACTAATGGTGGAGGTGGCCTTTGAACTGAGGCTGCACAGCAGCAAACCCATACTCCTGCTCACTATTTCAATTCTTCATGATTCAGTGTATGGCTGACATTGGTATGGGCATCAAAATAATATTTAAATCACAGGCCGGAGCAGACACCAATTCAGACAGCAATTCTTAAAACATAGTCCCCAGTAACATTATTATGGTCAGAGAGCAGGGTATGCCAGGACTTCTTTGGGGGTCTCTAACCTATGGTGGCAAAGACAGAACAGGCAGCTAGCCAGCCACAAGAATGGAGACGCCAGCTGGGCATGATGGCGCATGCCTTTGATCCCAGTACTCAGGAAGCAGAGGGCAGATCACTGTGAGTTCAAGGCCAGCCTGCTTTACAAAGCCAGTCCAGGACAGTCAAGGCTACACAGAGAAACTCTGTCTCAAACAAACAAACAAACAAACAAACAAACAAACAAACAAAAAATGGAGAAGCCAGTGATGGTGGTGATGGGGCAGAGGAATTTTCTGTTTAGAAGACAATGTGAAGGGCTTCCTGAGAGATTAAGTATCATCCTAAGAATGGTTCTTGGAATGGATATATTCCTTTTCATACAATTTTTTTGAGACAAGGACTCACTATGTAGTCCTGGCTATTCTGGAATGAGCTATACAGACTTGGCTGGCCTCAGACTCACATGAAAGCCAGGTTTGGCAGTTCGTGTTTATGATCAGCACTAGAGGAGGCTACAGGAGCATTGCTACTAGTTCTAGCTCAGTTTGGGCTATAATTGAGACCTTGCCTCAAAGAACCAAAAGAAAAAAGTATGCAGGCAGAGGAACTTTTCTATGACCATAGGGATCAAGAAAGCAAATTGAATCTACAGTATCAGGGCTAAAGGTAAGAACTGACACAACCTGACTGATCTTGCTTACTTGATAAGTGAAAGGGAAGGGAACTTCTGCTGCTGCCTCTTGAGTGCTGGGATTAAAGGCCATCGTACCTGGCTGAGATTTAAAGCCTTACTTCTCAGCGGCAAGGATGAGGCTGTAACTCACTAGTAAAGCGTTTGTCTAGTATTGCAATGGCCTGGGCTCCCTCTCCAGAACAATAAACAAGCAAACAAAGGACACTTTCTGGGAAGCATCTATCATTTACTCCTACCTTGGAGAAGGGAGAGTTTGCTAGCAGGAGTATGTGGCTACTTATATATCCTTGACCAAAGGACGAGACAGGGTTTCTCTGGGTAGCCCTGGCCATCCTGGAACTCATTTTGTAGACCAGGCTGGCCTCTAACTCACAGATGTCTGCCTGCCTCTGCCTCCTGAATGCTGGGATTAAAAGCATGTGCCACTACTATCCTACTTGAGAATTAAATTTTCTTAAAGATAGTTATCTACTACATTTCCCTATTTGACCATAAAACATTCACTTATCTTTAGTGTAAAGTATGTCTAGTGGTAGTTGATTTATTGGGTGGGCTTTGCTTTTAACAAAGCAAAGATTATTATCTTTAGCTCATAATTTCTATGTGAAGAGTAGGAAACAACTATTGCTCCCAAATGCTTAGACTTTTGTAGAGTACTGCAAGGGCCGAGAACAACTCCAGAGAGACAAGAGGTGGGCGAGAGCTGTCCATTCCTATTTTTGGTTTGCTTTGGCTTGCTTATCTACTCTCAGTTTGTAGTAGCTTTAGAAATGTTCTAAATTCCAGGCCTATCTTTTATAACAAGGGAAAAGAGTGACTGCATATACGTAAAGAGGAGATTCTGTGCCAGTGGTGGTGGCAAAAACTTGTAATTCTAGAATTCAGGACCCTGAGTCAGGAGGATTCAGTCCAATCTGGTCTGCATAGAAAGATCCTATTTCAAAAACTAAGCAGCTAAGGGAACGAGGGGGAAAGAGAAAAGGGGAGCAAATAGGAAGAAAGGGATTGGGGAAACAGTGAGAGGAAAGAGGGGAGATGATTGTGAAACATTTTCTGAATTCAAAACCAGACAGAAAGACAGACAGACAGACAGATAGATAGATAGATAGATAGATAGATAGATAGATAGATAGACAGATAGACAGAAATGGCTGTAGCTATAAGATATACTGTTTAAATCTGTCTCTCCCTTTACTATTTTACAGACAAGGTCTCTTACAAACAAGATTGCCCTGGAACTGATTACGTAGCCAGGACTGACCTTGCATCTGGCATCCTCTTGCCTCTTCCCCCAAAGTGCTGCCGTTACAGGTATGTGCCGCCACACCTTGGCAGCTCTCCTTTAATTCCACAACCTCCATGCCTTGAATCAGAGATACACTGACAAATCAATCGACTCCCTATTGGCCAAGTAGTTGCAAACTACAGAAATGAAGACTTGTGGGCAATTACTGCATTTCTTCTGTGGTTTGTGCTATCTTAAGGAATTCCATTTAACCATGAATCCCCTTGTTTTTATTTCGGGCTTCTAGTCTTTATCTCTAATTCCACTCAAACATACTTCCAGTTTATTTGTGGACGAAACATCCCTCATAATATCACGTTAGGACAAAAGCACTAAAGGAGACTTAGAACCACGTTAGACCTTGAGTCATCCTTTTACTTTGCTTAGTCATAATTTCACAGCTGAAAGACCTGGATAGTGTCTACAAAACAAGTATGCAACGTGATTCTGTTTATTTTGAGTTTCTCAGTGGCTCTAAATGCACCAAATGCTTAGAAAGTGCATGGTTTCTCTCTTCATCTCCTTCCACTCCCCACACCTTCCTCTGCCTCTGGCTCAGCAATTACCCAATCCTTAGCTGTGGCATCAACTAGGCAGTGAAGGCAGGAAAATGCTTGCCGAGAAGCCCAATAATCCCATGTGATGGTAATTAAGGTTGATCAGCCTCTGCTAATGTGCCAGGAGGGAATGAGAAGCTGCTCACTGGGCTTTTCACCTTTAATAGGCAGAGGAAGAGTTCAGGTGCAAAGAGATGATTAGTTGGAAGCATTACAAATAGGAACTGGACTCATTTATAAATGCCGTTTTCAGAACACATCCTGGGTGAGGAAAGAAACCAGGCTCTCTGCAAGTCCTTAGCCTTATTTCATTGAGCCTGAGATCTGGAGGCTTCAAACGTGTGGACTCATGCAATCTACTAGAGTTAAGTGACTTGACCAAGGTCACAATGAGAGTAAGAAAATGAGAATTCATAATCTCTGTTTGAAAGTATCAGTTGGAAACATTAAAATTGAATTGCAACATATAACCCATGGTTATATAGCATTAAGTAAAGAGAAAAGAGTGGCCTAGAAATACAATGCGTGGACCTTCAAGGTTAGTTATTATTACTCATCCAGCTCATTAAATAGTGTAAATTCTATTTGAAAACACTACTTGATCACTTACTACACACTAAACCCTGTGTGAGGGGGGAGGGGCTATACACCAATGAACAAGACAGACCCTGTACAACTCCTGCACGTCCAGCCCTATCTATTTCCAAGTCATCAGGCATGCCTTCCTACGTCAGGATCCTCTAGAGTGTGTTTCTTACCCTATTATTATGGGTGGTATTTTATTTTTAAATTCAAGTCCACAAGTAAAAAGGGGGACCTGGGAAGTAGATCAGAGGCAGCATAGCTGTTTTGCACATGCAAAGGCCCAGTTTAGAGACTTGCATGGATGGGAACAGAGCAACACCACTCCTAACAAACCAACTACTTGACATTTTTTTTGTGTGATTTCTAAAAAAAAAAAATCGATGCATATTTTATCTGTACCAGAATTCATGTGTTTTCTTTTAAATCTCTAAAATACCTTAAATACTTTCTTTTGAGACTATTTCTCATATACGCAAGTTGGCCTCAAACAGAGCATATGCAGCTGAGGATGACCCTGAATTTCTGATCCTCCTGCCTCCACCTCCTGCTGGGATTACAGCCATGAGTCACAATAGCCTGTTTACTTGATGCTGGGGATGAAACCCAGGACTTCATGTGGGCTAAGCAAGCATGGTGGTGTAGGCCTTTAATCCCAGAGGCAGAGGCAGAGGCAGAGGCAGAGGCAGAGGCAGAGGCAGAGGCAGAGGCAGAGGCAGAGGCAGAGGCAGAGGCAGAGGCAGAGGCAGAGGCAGAGGCAGGTGGATCTCTGTGAGTTCGAGGCCAGCCTGGTTTACAGAGTGAGTTCCAGGACAACCAGGACTACATAGAGAAACCCTACCTTGAAAAACCAAAACCACTCTTCATGTAACAGATTGCTTCTCTTCCTAGCCTCTCCTCAGGTAATGCTTCCCTCTGATTCCTTTCCTTCTCAGCTGTGAAGGCCCTAGAAGGTGGCTAATAAGCAACACAGGAAATCTGCTCAAGCACTCAAAAACCACATTACCTAGTTTCAACTTCCTTTTGAAGCTCTCAACTCAGATGCTGTCTTACTTGAACATATCTCAACACTTGTGAACTTTCCAGGTCTGGGCGTTTGTAATTCTGTAATTTGGGTGTTTCTTGAGGCATACTGTTCAGTTTATGATTAGACCATCACCATTAATTAATTCTCTTCTGGTCCTTATTTTTAATATCTGGGAAGGTTACCATGGGGAAGAGAGAGAGCCTGAAAGATGGCTCAGTGGGTAAAAGCTCCTCCCACCAACCCTATGACCTAAGTTCAACCTCTGGGACCCACAGGGGTAGAAGGAGACAGTTGTCCTCTGAGCTCCATGCATGCATGATGACCTGTGTATGCCCATACACGTAAAACAAAATAAAAACATAAAAAAAAGGAGAGGAGATGGAGAGATACCTCAGCAGTCAAAAGACCAGCTGATCTTTGGAGGAACTAACTGGGTTTGATTCCCAACATCCACACTTCAGCCCACAACCATCTGTAATTCCAGTTCCAGCAGATCCCAGACTCTATTCCAGCCTCTATGGGCAAAAGGCACGTGTATGATACACATATACACATGCAGACAAAACACCCATACAAAAAATAAATAAATAAATAAATCTTTAAAACAGGAAAGAGAAAGGTAGAGAGGGAGGAAGAGAGGGGAAGTTAGATCACCATATTTTCTTGTTCCTAAAATTCCATTTCGTGTTTAGGAAAACCTAAATCCTTCGTTCCTCTAAAGTTTCAATCCAGAAAGCTTTCTCAAGGTGACCACAGAGGGACATCTAGAGAACAATGTCAGCCTTCACCAAAGTACTACCTCACAGGTAGTACAGGTGTAAGCCCTGCCCACATAGACAGTAGCTCGCTCTAGGTCAAGAAGCCTGACTACGGGTTCTGTCTGGCCCAGGAGAGGGTAGCTGGGGCTTCTTACTCCTCGTCCTGAAGGGTCTCCTCCTCCTCCTGGATCTGCAACTGGTTCTTCACTGGAGCCAGGTTCTCGGTCTTGGCGTTGTAGTTCCGAAAGCAGACATTGAGCTTCTCATCAAATTCGTTCACGAGGTCCTCCATGGACTTGAAGCTGATTATTTCAGATGAAAAATTCTCAAGTTCAGAGAGGGAAGGGTCCTCCAGGTGGTGAGGAGATGTGCCATACAGACTCTGCGTCTTCTCCTCTGGTTCCTCGGAGCAACAGGGCCTGATATCCTCAAACTCTTCATCCAGACTTACCAGTGGGGCCTCCATCCTGGCACCACAGTGCAACGATTGCAACCGTCAAGCTCTGTTTCCCTGGAAGAAATACATAAGGCAGTGTGAGTTTGGATTGGGCTTTTGTGCCAGATCTGCCTGCCAGTTCTGCTGAGGATCCAGCTCACATCTTCCATTACTCTACATCCCTTGGAAAACAATGACTCCTTTTCTCCTGCACAAAACCTAGATTTTTAAAATGCTTATGAAAGCAGAAGGGGAACTGTTTGATAAGAGGAAAGGGACCAGTGGGAGGGTGACTGGGGGTGTGCAAAGCAAAGGAGAGTGAATGTGATCAGTGTACCTTATATAAATATGTGAAAAGCTCCTAACAGAGCCCAATTATCATTTCGTATAATGAATATATGCTAATAAAATATGTCTAACAGGACAAGAAACACATCCTGGGGATGGAGAGAGGGTTCAGAGGGTAAAGTGTTTGCTGCACAAGCATAAGGACCTGAATTCAGATCCCTAGTACCCACAGAAAATTGGGATATAGCAGTGTGTCTCTGACCCCAGTGCCTTAGAGTGGCGACAGGCAGATGACTCACAAGCCAGACAGTCTAGCTGAAATGACAAGTTTCAGGTTCAGGGAGAGACCCTGTTTTACAAAATAAGGTGGATTTCTTAAGTACCTTCAGTCATGTGGCCTTGACAATTTGTTTCTGGTCTATTACTATTGCTTTGCTCTGAACAAAGTTTCCTCAATTTTTTTGGTGTGTATTGGGGGTGGGGGGACAGACAAAATAACAAGATGGAGAAGAAATTTAGAAATCCCTGTGGACATCAACCTCTGGCCTCCACATGTACCCACACTGGTGCACACACCTACAAACACACCTGAGCACAAGGATATGCCACACACAATGCCACAATGACCACCACCAGCAACGACATCATCAACAGCAGCTTAGATTTTACTAGAGAAGCCATAGCTTCTGAAGCTGCTTACTACAATGCACTTAAACAGGTCAAATATCACTGCACATTTTCATAATATGAGCAACCAAAGTGAACTCTGGAGGGGCCCCGAAGCACAGTGATGAATTATGTGGCTCCTAAGCCAGGATGACTGGGTTTCCATTCTTCTGTCCCTACCTTAAGCAAGTTACTTAACGTCTCCCTTTCCAAGCTAGCAAAAACAACAGGATCTACCTCAGAGGAGTGTTAAAAGAGTAAAGAAGTAAGCACAGCTCAAAAAGAGTGTCTAGGATATGATAAATGCCAGTATTATTCAACATTCTCTCTTACTATTACTATTACTCACAGGTCCACACCCTTAGTTATGTGCTCCAAAAATCTACGGTGGTTGTGGGCGCTGTTGTCTTCTTCTTCTTCTTCTTCTTCTTCTTCTTCTTCTTCTTCTTCTTCCTCTTCTGCTGCTGCTTCTACTTCTTCTTCTCTTCCTCCTCCACCTTTTACTTCTTCATCTGCTTCTCCTTTTTCCTTTCCTCCTCCTTCTATTCCTCCTCCTCTATCTCTTTTTCTGTACTGTGATTATAGGCTTGTGTTATTAGACTGCCAGGCCTAGTTTAGACATTGTTTGTTTTTCACAACTTCTTGTATCAAAACCCAGCCTCACCTAAACTTATTTGACAATGAAATCTAATATGACTATAAAGCTGCTTATGGTCAAAAATGTTTTGCTGAAGAAACATTGAGTTTTTAAACAATGAAGGAAATGAAAGTGTAGCTTAGTGGCAGAGCGCAAGATCAGAATACGTGAGGCCCTGGGTTCCATCCATAACACCAAAAAAAAAGAAAATGAAAATGAGTAACAGAGCTAATTACCTCAGTCTGCAGTGGATGAGATGCAGAATATGCAGTGACTCCCATCTAAAATTTGAAATAATCAAAATTCTGAAACATGTTGGCCCCATGGGTCAAGAAAAGGGATCCTGTATCTAGAAATTACTCCCGTCATTAATAAATTATAGAAATGCATAAAACACCAACAGACACTTTGAAGCCCAGCATAGTGGTGCTTGCACCTGGAGTCACAGCGGCTCAAGAGGCAGAATAGTTTGAACCCAGAAACTTGGGGCTAGCCCGTGGTCTATTGTCATCTGAGAAATAAAGTCTAGGGATAAAGATCCAGGGTTAGTACTCACCTACTATGTGACAATCCTGTGAATGCTTCCTAGCACCATTCCACCCACTTAAAAAAATCTACATAAAATATAGCTAAGCTTTTGGTCAGGACTGGTAGCTCACACGTATAACTCTAGCACTTGGGAATCTGAGGTAGGAAGCCTGTCTCAAGTTCCTGGCCAGCCTGAGATACAGAGTGAGAGATACCCTGTTTCAAGGGCAGGGGGGCAGGAGGATGGGGATTCAACCTATGTGCTCCAAAAACCAAACATGTATCCATCTTAAGTATTACCCACTGGCTACACACTTAGGCATCCTTCTAAATTCAAACAGCTCCATGACCCCTATCCCCTCATGCAGTCCTTTTCATACACTGTCTTCAGCTGTGATTTCTGCTTCAGTCCCCACATGCAGGGCCCTTCCCAATTTTAATCTAATTTCCTTGAAGGCACAGATGCCCTTTGGATATCCTCCATGTCTCCAGCACACTGACGGTCCTGTGGCAGGCAACCAATCAATGTGTGCTCATTGAGAAATGATCTTCTGCCCCATATAGTTTCCAACAGCATTCCCGTCTGTCACTGGTCTACACAAGTCCAACTTCCTTCCTGGCTACACAAAAAGCTAGTCCAGCTTTTCTCTTCTGGTCTGATCAGCTATATGTGTAAACTGAAACCACACCCAAGTCATGGGACTTGTCCAATGAGTTCTCACTTCCCACATCTACCTACAAGACTAAACTATGCAAGACAGAGGGCATGCTGGGTGAATACTGGCTCTTACTGGGATTTTGCTGAGATGAAGCCAGTTACCATGGCATCAAAATACACTCTGAACATTTATAGTTTGCAAAGGCAGTGTAATAGAATAATTATATGAAAACCCTACCAGCCAGGAATGGTGGTGCATATCTGTACCCCCAGAACTCAGGGGGCACACGGGAGAAGATTGCTCCTGACTTCAAGGCTATCCTGGTTTATGTAATGAGTTCCAGGCCAGCCAGGACTACATGGTAAGACTGCATCTCAAAAAAAAAAAAAAAAAAAACCGGGAAGAAAAATAAGAAAACAACAAAATGCTGGGGGAAAATATACCCCAAAACAGATAAAGCAAGGCTGGAAGTGGAATTCAGTGGTAGAGGCCCTGGTTTCCATCCTTTTCTGACTGGCTCATTACCAACCAGTTTGAGAGTTATTGGGGCTCTCAATTGAGAAAAAAAGACTTCCTTCTAGGCAAGTCTATAGTGTATTTTCTTAATTTGTGATGGATAGGAGGGTCCAGCCCACTGTGGACAATACCACCCGCCCCCTCACGCATGTGGGAGGTCATATAAGCAAGCAGGCTGAGCCAGTAAGCCATGTTCCGATATGGCCTCTGCTCCAGTTCCTGCTTCAAGGCTCCTGCCTTGAGTTCCTGCCCTAACTTCCTTGATGACGGATTATGATGTAGACGGTATAAGCAAAAACAAAACACTTTCCTGCCCAAGTTGCTTTTGGTCACTGTCTTCATCACAGCAATCAGAACTCTAAGACGATTCTCAACACAGAAAAAGAAGACGCTGCCAAGACTCCTAAGTGCAGTGGTTGGCTGAATGGCATATATCCCAGGATCTGATTTTCTTATGGATTACCATAAAAATACTAGCATAGAGCAAGTACCTTTAGAAGCTCATTTTTAATAACTTTATAATTTTAATTATAGAAACATATTTACTTATGTCAATATATCCCAAGTATTACCATATTAATACATAATTCATATTAAAAATATGGAGACCATTATATTTTCTATTAAATCATTTTATAGTTATGGTCTTTCTTTGGACTAGCCACCTTGCAAGTACTCAAAAGCCATACATGCCTAGCAACCACTAAAAAATTTCATAATATGTACACACACACACACACACACCATTTAAAAAAAAAGAAAAAAGAAAGTTCCAGACTGCCTGGGCTCCTCAAGCTCAATGTTAGCCTGGCAATTTAGTGAGACGTTGTATTAAAAAACCCAAATCGGTCTTCAGATATGAGTATATAACCTGGTGTAGCCATGAAAACCAGGAAAGCAAAAATTTACTATGGGGCAGAGAGAAGGAGTGCTTGAAGGGGACTAGCAGGATACAAGTGATACAAAGTGGGAAATGGAAAAAAAGGGGGTGGATTTAATTGGGCATTCGGGGAGAGAGTTCAATACAGAAGAAGAGGAAAGGAGGAAGAAAGAGTAACACTGAGTATGTTTGAGAAGGCCATAAGGAATTCTTATTTTTACTTACCTAAAATTAATATAATGAATATAAGTGTATGAGCATATATACATTTTAAAAATAAGATTATGCTACTTGGACTGACAATGCTCCCCTCAAGAACCATTGACTATTTAACAAAAACCTCAGTATGAGGCACATGAAACCCCCTTTTGATCTAGGCTATTGCTGTTGCCCTTGGTTGCCCATCAGAGAGATTAAAGGTAAGTGCTTATTGCTAAAAAGATCAAGTACTTGGGACTTATGGGCTAGATGTGACCCGAAAGCCTTCTCCCTGAGAACTATCTTTCAGGTGCTATGCTAATTGCCAAGGGAGAGAAGCAACCAATTGTCCTACCTATGAGCTGCAACAATAACAAGCATAGCAAGAGATCCCTAAAGGTACAGCAGCAGCATTCATATCTTTGCGGTAACCAACATCTGTCTAACCGGACTTAGGGCCTCCTCAATAGGAGGGAAATAATGTCTGGGACTGAAAACCTAGCCAACCAGCTGATGAGGCTATGGATCTTAGAGTCGAACTTACTACTGCCACTTTACTAAACCAGCAGGAGGATCAAAGTCATCCTCAACTATATATCAAGTTTGAGTCCAGTCTGGGTTATATGAGACCCTGCCAGGAGAGGGAGGGGGTAAGAGATAGAGAAGAGAGAAGGGAAGACAAGAGAAGAGAAAAGGAGATCAACAGAGAGAAAAAACATCATTTGAAGGACAGAATAAGGTTGCCCAGGCTCATAGAGTGGAGGGAAAAAAAGTGAGAAAGGTGTAGAAATCCCAATGATGGGTCAGAAAGAGAAAGAAGTCACTGGAAATTCTGTACCAAGAAAGGTCCAGAAAATTCAAAGGATGAAGACATTGTGTACACCAATAAACTAAGAACAAGCCACTGGGGCAGTGATGGTATTTAGTAAAGACATTTAAAAACAAAACAAAAATTTAAGAAAAATGTGGCCTGAAACCCACCCAACGGGAAACAGCCAACCCCTAACACGATTGACAATACTCTGTTATGCTTGCAGACAGGAGCCTAGCATACCTGTCCTCTGAATGGCTTCACACAGCAGCTGATAAAAACAGATGCAGAGACCCAGAGCCAAATATTGGGTAGAGTGCAGGGAGTCTTGTGGAAGAGTGAGGGGAAGGATAGAAGGACCGAGAGGAGACTGGAGCTCCACAAGAAGATCAACAGAACCAAATAACTAGAGTCCAGGGGGCCTGTGGAGACTGAAGCACCAACCCAGAACCATCCATAGATTGGATCCAGGCCCCCTATGTAGCCAATGGGCAGGTTGGTCCTCTTATGGGTTTCCTAGTAAGGGGAGCTGGGAGGGGGGTGTGCTGCCTCTGACATGGACTTTGTTGCCTGCTTTTCCATCACTTTCCCTTTGTGCGGCTGCCTGACCAGACCACAGGGGAAGAGGATGCGCTCAGTCCTGATGAGACTTGATATGCTGGGGTGGATGGGGGAGGGGTCCTCTTCTCTGAAGAATAGAGGAAGGGGAGTAGGAGAAATAGGGAGGAAGGGTGGGAACAGGAGGAGAGGAGGGATGCGGCTATGAACTGGGATGTAAAACAAATAATAATAATTTTTTTAAAAGTCACAATCAGTTTAAAATAAATCACATAAACAATGGTATCAGAGTTGTCCAGCTTCATAAAGGAGAGTGCCAGACATCTCCAAGAAATAACAACTTAAAAGTTTGGGAGTAGAGATGCTGGAGAGATAGCTTGGGTGGTTAAGAGCCCCTGATTTGATTCCCAGAACCCACAAAGCTGTTCACAACAATCTGTTAACTTCAGTCCCAAGGGATCCAACACCCTCTTCTGGCCTTCCTGGACATTTCATGAACATGGTGAACATACGTACATGCAGGAAAACACCCACACATAAAATAAAAGATGGGAGGAAAAGTTTGGGAGTATGTAGAAAAAGGTGTAACAAAATAAAGCCCTTAAATTTCTGACGAGAGAGCGAGAGAGCAGGCACACACAGAAAGTAGAAAGACCTGTGTCAGTTGAGATTATGGTCTGTCATATCCATCCCTGACTTCCTGTTCTGGTCTGATCGACCCACCTTAGCTGCAAGAATTTGGGCAAATTATCTGTTCTTTGTGCCTTAGTTTCCTTATTTACAAAATGGGGTTTTTCATAATATTTATGGGGCTTGAAGATGGCTCAGTGGTTAAAAGCAACTTGCTTTTGTAGAGGACCTAAATTTGGGTCTCAGCACTCACATCAGGCAGCTCACAACTGCAGGTAACTCCAGTTCCAGGAAATCTGGTGCTCTCTTCTGGCCTCCCAGGCTTCTCACACACATACCGCCGTGCATATACACACACAAGCACATAAGTGAAACATTTAAAAATAATAGTAAGTAGGGGCTGAAGAGATAGCTCAGTGGTTAGGAGCATTTAGTGTTCTTGCTGAACCCAGACTTGATTCCCAGCACCCACACAGCAGCTCACAACCTTCTATAACTCCATTTCCAGGGCATTCAACTCCCTTTTCCGGCCTCCAAGGGCCCCAGGCATGCAAGTAGTATGCAAACATGTAAGAAAAATAATCATTCATGAAAAGTAAATATAGCTAGAAATTTGAAAATAATAATAAAGTTACAACTCAAGGCCATTCGGCTTTCCTTAGAAAGTCAGGATATATTGCTTAGATGGGTGTGGCCAGGAATGGTGGTTCACAGCTTTAATCCAAGCAGTCAGGAGGCAGAGGCAGGCAGATCCCTGTGAATTCAAGACCAGCCTGATCTACATGGTGAGTTCTAGGCCAGCCAAGGTTGCAGAGTGAGACATTATCTCAAACAAACCAAGAAACAAACAACAACAACAACAAACAAACAAAATGTGGATAAGCATGTTTCAAACAAAAGAAAAAATATCCCTGCCATTATGCTCAGGGTATGCTGCTTCAAAATGTGTATCAAATGAGGGGGGAAATGCTGGAAGGATTTGGGAATCTTTTTCATCGGAGCTTTAAAAAACTCATTTGGTCAAATTTTCCAGGATCACAGGTCCCATTTCAGAGAGATCCAAGAGCTGATCAGCTAACTAAAGACACTTATACTTCCTTGAAATGTGTATTTCTCTCTGGGGGTGACAGAGACTCTAGCATAAGGTGAGGCCAGCAGGAGTGCTGAATCCATCAACCAGCAACAACAGCCAATCTAACCAGAGTTCAGGACTAAGACAATTTTAAGCTGTTTGTGGTGATGTACACTGGGTGGTGGCAGCAAGATTGGGAATTGGTGGTCCTCCTTGGCTACATGACAAGTTCCACCATAGCTGAGGCTGCATGAAAGCCTGCCTCAAACAAGCCAACAAATGCACTGAGCTTTGGATAGCAGATCAAACAGATATAAGCACTTAGGAGCTGAAAGACTGCTCAGGGGTTAAGAGCACACATAACTTCAACTCCCAGCACCCATATAGGATGGCTCACAACTGCTTCTAACTCCAGCTCCCGGAGATCCAAAAGATCTGGCTTTCAAGGGCACCTGAACTGATGCATACACATAATTAAAAACAATCAAAATAAATCTTTAAAAGGAAGTATCTATATTTAACTGAGATAAACCCTGGAGAATAAACATTCATCTATAAAATTATAAGAAGAAGCGGGCATCTAGATGCCCCTGTAGGTTAAAAGTGCTTGTCCTGCAAACCTGACAACCTGATACCTGGATCCCACAGTGGAAATCCTCATAGCTGACCTTTGGCCTCCAAACTGTGCTGTGTGTCACACTCATGTCTTCATTCACACACACATCACATACACACAGCTATTTTTCTTAAATCAGATAAAACCTTTTCCAAAGATTATCGAAGACATGAATATCAAGGTTTAGAGTTGAGAAACATGGTTAGTTGAAACAATCCGTAATATAACCTGACCGGTGCTCATCAACTCACTACCCAGGAGCCACGACACACTCTGTGAACTATCAGACAGATGATGCTAAAACTGAGAGCACACTTTGGAAATCTGTATTAACACAGTACCCGGCGTGAATGGAGCATCTCAGGCTGTGGCACAGTAAATGACAGTCAAACCTCAAGAAGGGGTTAGCACATCCCTTTGGGGGGGGGGCCTACCTACCTTCCTTCTCTAACCCATCCTCTTTTGTACTCCTCTAGGTAGGTGCCTTTATTTCCCAACTGAAATGTCTGAGGTAACCCTGCATCCTTCCATCCTGGCAAGCTGCCGTGCCCTCGGCCTCAGCTTCTTCCCAAGTCCTCCTCCCTTAAAGCTGGAGGAGCAACTCTGCCGCTGAGCATGTGTGACATCTGGGGTTCTGTCTTCAACACCACACACACACACAGTTGATGTTAACATAAGGCGTAGACCTTCTTTGTGCTTCCAAAATAAATAAATACGTGAAAGTGGCAGAGAGGGAATCATGGGAAAGTTGTCTTTTTCTTTTTATTATAGAACATAGTACAGGACTATAGTTCAAGCGTTGCATACAATCTAGTTCATTTATCCCGACTCCAAATACGTGGTGTAATCCGGAAGAGAAACACGCACACACAGAGAAAGCCCTCAACAGAAACGTCTAAGTCTCTCCCTGCAGCCTAACGGTAGAGAAGCTGCAGCCTGGGTCTGCGGTACAGTGCCTGCTTCACGGAGCCGAGGGAATGGTGGATTTCACCGTGCCTCTCCTGCTGGGCCTCTTTGCACCTCCACACATGCCCATTCTATCTCCCTATTCTTTCCATCACTTGCTGTGTAGACCCAGTTGCCTCTGTGCTTCCCCTCCCCATACAGATCACTAAAATGTCCTCTGTTACCCACTTCCAGACCCCCACGGCTCCTTGGCAAAACCTGGCTAGCGTAAGCTATCCATTTTGCCAGAGAGAATAAATACTCATTTGCCATGGCTCAGCAACCCCTTCACCGGACTCTGCACCCTCCCCCCTTCTCTTCGGCTCCATTCACCTCCATTTCAGACCCCCCTCTCCCTCTTCTGTCAGAGTAAAGAAAGGCTCTTCTAGGCAGCACAATGGCTGGCGCTCTGAGGAAGCCCAGCTCATCCCACGCAGCCCCTGCACATACTCCACTGTCTTCCCTTTGCCAAACGAGACCTGGACGCCGAAATGGTGAGCCGTGCCGGGAGACGGGATGCGAAGGGAGAGGCAAGAAGGCAGAAGAGCGGATTGTATAACACCCCTCCAGCTGAGCCCCCAGTCTGCAGAGCCTCGGGCCCCGAGGACCACAACCGGCTCTGAACACACCTCTCCTCCCCGCCACACTCGTCCTTTCTCCGACCTGCTCTGTGTAGTAAAACAATCGCTCCCCCAGGACTGCAGCCGGAGGTTCTGACAGCGAGAATATGCGGGGAAGGCTCCACATCCCGCGGAGGGGCACTAGGAGACTGCAGGGTCAGATTCTTGGAGACAAAGATGATTTTGAGAAGCCCGAGATAACGGTCCTGAAATGATATATGGGGTCCACATTGCTCCAGCACTATCAAGCAGGGTTTCCCGACAGTGTGACACACACACACACACACACACACACACACACACACACACACAAGCTCACAAGCACACACACACGCACGCGAACACACACACTGCTCCGAGATGATGCTACCAGTGCGGAGAATCTCACTCCGGGCTCCCTCAAGACTGGGCACGACCAGTGCCACGGCCTCAGCGGAGGATGGAATCCAGTGGGGATGAGAGTCGCCCATACCCCAAGGAGTCCTATGAGAGAATCTCGAGTCGTCCGGCCTCCCTCGCCACCCGAATTCGAGTCCCCGGCTCCAGCACCGGGGCTAGTCCAGACGAAGGTCGGCTCCCACCCCCCTCCGCACCTGTGCAGGTCCTGGAGGAGGGAAGCGGATTCTGGGGCTCAGCGGGACATCCCCATCCACCGGCTAGTGGTGGCCCGGCTCAGCACGGCAGCCGGCAAGCCAGCCAGCAAGCGCTCCCGCTCCCCGGCAGCTCCGGTGGCGCCCGGTCCCTGCGCTCGTGCCCGGGCTCCCGGAGGCGCGCCCGCACTCGGGAACCCGCCCAACGGGCGCGCCCAGAGCCTGAACGTCATCCTTTCGTGAACATTCATAGCTTTCCTTGGAGCACGTGGACCTGCCTTTATTAATATTTATGAATTGCCGTTCTCCCTTCTTTGATACTGGCCCTCTGCTTCCCACATGAATATTCAGAAGCCCCGAGATGGGGGAATGCAATTGCTACCAACATGGATTCTTCAGAGGGCCTAACACTAGGTTTTGGATAAAAATTCAGGCAAATCAAATGGAGTAGATGGGCAGGCAGATGCTGACAAATACACTCAAAGAGCCCCCTGGCACTTTCTGGACTCTCCTTTCTGTTCAACTAGGGCTTGAAGTGGACAAGCCAAGGGTTTCGTCCTACCCCAAACTTGTTCATAGTTCAAGGTCAAGGTGATGGCCTGGATGGCGGGAATAATTTTGTCACACAAAACTATGGGATGCAAGTGAGAAATTTTAGTGTGTGTGTGTGGGGGGGGGGGGGGGCGTTCCAGGAATAGAAAGACTTCAGATAATAGAGGAAAATTCAAGACACGGAAATAAGGAAGATCCTTTAGAACCTCGTGAAAATAAACACCTCACGCATTGGTGAGCTGTGTATACTCTCCATATGAAATCTAATGAGGAAGATGGATTGCAAAGATGGCAAGTACTTTTAGGCCAAACCAAGGATAGCATCAGGGGGTGAAGGGGTCTTCCCTTTGTTTATTTATGTGCTATTATCACAAAAAGTTCAATTATGAGGGGGTGGTGAAGCAGGGGACACGATCGCTGAAGAAATAAGAAGTGTAAGCCGTTCTGCCCTTCCGGTATTAGAAACATGAGGATATTTTTCTTGTTAGGAAAAAAAAAAGTGGTTAAAAGATCCTAAAGGGAGAGCCAGTAAATGGCGAAAGGTGCTTGCTGTACAAGTCTGAATTCATTCCTGGGAACTACATAAATGTGGCAAGTGAGAATTGAGTCCACAACGTTGTCCTCTGACCTCCACAAGGGCACTGTAGGAAAGGCAGCTGTATACACACTTTATACAAAACAATAAACAAATTTTAAACACCATTTTTTTTTCCTGGTATCGTATGTAGTTTTGTGACCTTGGGAAAGTTATCCCCACTGAGGCTCATGTCTTCATCTACATACTGAAGGTAATCATAGCTCCCATCCCTGAGGGCAGTTGTAAAATTAAGGGAATGAATTCATGCAGCGCACTTCTAGGCAGGTAGGAAGGAGCTATGAGTCTTGGCTACTTTTTTTTTTTTTTTTTTTTTTCCCTTGGCAGAAGCTTTAAATGTACGTTTCTATGCTGGTTTTGTTTGTTTGTTTGGTAATGGTGGTACAGGGTATTGTGTAGGGTAGGGTGGCCTCAAGTTCTCTGTGTAGCCAAGGGGTGACCCTGAACTTCTGCTACTCTTGTCTTTGCCTCTGAAATTACAGATGTATGCCATCATGACTAGTGCCTGGTTTTTTATGTGGTGCTGGGGATTGAACCCAGGGCTTTGTGCATACTAGAGAAGCACTCTACCAACCGAGCTCCATTCCCAACCCCTAGAAATTATTTCTTAGCTCTAGAGAGACGGTTCAGCAGTTAAGAGCACTAACTGCTCTTGAACTATATCAGGCATCTCAAGAGCCTGTAATTTCACTTCCAGGACATCCAATACCCACTTCTGGCTTCCAACAGTCCCTGCAGCTCAACTGGTATGCATTTATATGCTCAGGCAAAAACACATAGTTATTACACAAATAAATAAATAAATAAATAAATAAATAAATAAATAA
The DNA here is from genome assembly GCF_907164565.1 of Psammomys obesus. NCBI lineage: Eukaryota > Metazoa > Chordata > Mammalia > Rodentia > Muridae > Psammomys > Psammomys obesus. Next base: position 271,036 of record NW_026596039.1, on the reverse strand, counting down.
ATAAATAAATACCTCTCTTTTAAAAAGACTCCATCTGCAATATTCAGTATGAGAGAGACTTGTGAGAAAATATTAAAACTAAGAAACAGTTTTGTCTTTGAGAATACTCAGTTTCAAATCCCACTGTTTGAGCTGAGTGTGGTAACACAGATCTGATTAAGCCCAGCACTCGGGATGTCAAAGCAGGAGGATTGTAACTTCACGGCTATCCTGGGCTACATAGATATGAAATGATGTAAAACAATGTACAATGCTTGGAATATGTTAAGCATTCAGTAAGTTGATTTTGTTGTTGGTTTTGTGAGGATATGAAAGAACTACATGAGGACGGACGGGGTGGTCTAAACCCCTTAGCAGCAGCCGTTGCTGTCTTCCTTGATGTCTGCCTAGCCTCTTTTGCTTCCTTGGCTGCCCTGATAACCACTGGGCTTTGCTAACTTCTGGTTTCTGATACATCTTGACCATTACATCAGCAAGAGACACAACCAGTGATGGCCTCCTGGAATTTGACCACATAGTATTTGTCACAGCAGCAGAATGAAACTACAACAGCTACATAGGGAGTTTTAGCCCTGTGTAAGGAACCACACATGTACATACAAGCATGCATGTACACACTCACAAAAAGAAGGAAGGGGAAGGGAGGGGAAAGGGAGAAGGAAACGATCAAAGAATCTTAGAACACAACATTTAAAGGTCATGTCTAACCACCTATGTGTTACAAAACCCCTCTTAGACAGTGCTACGGAACTTGACCTCACAAGCCTGTCCTCAATGTTTCCTTTTTTAAGTGCCTTTTAAGGCTGGAGATTGGTTTGAGATTAGAAAGTCAATGATAGAAGGATATGAATTATATGTCAGTGTGCTTGGTTTTCTTCAGGAGGCTCATTTTCAGAAAAGCTGGTCTCCCGTGACATTCTGAAAATGAATCATCAACTCTTTATTGAAAACCTACATAAGGACAGGGGATGTAGGCTAGTGGTAGAATACTTGCCTGGCATGTGTATATCCCCAGTTTCAACATCCACTATGAAAAAAGAAAGAGAAAAATCAGTATCAGTCACAGCCCCCAAATAAAAGTAAACTCATATTTTATTTTTATTGTTTTCTTCCATCCTGTGGGAAAGGGAAGGTCAAACCTTATACATACCAGGTAAGTGTGTTATATCTGAGTTGTGTTTTTAGGCCATCTTTTTAGGAAAACTCGATCTTTAGGCCGGGCCGGTTTGGCCTTGAAATCACCCTGACTCAACCTCCTAAGTAGCTGAAATTACAAACCTGCACCACCAGGCTTAGATTCATCAACATCTATCTCCTTTTCTCTCACTATGTTATGTATGTCTAGCTGGGCTATAACTCACTGTGAAAACCAGGCTGGCCTTGAACTCAAAGAGACTAGACTGCCTGAGTGCTGGGATTAAAGGCGCATGATACCACGACCAACCATCTCCATCTTTAATCTCTCCCCCTCCCTTTCCTTTTTCCTCCCTCCCTCCCTTCTTCTCTTTCTCTCTTTCTAAGAGTCAGAGTCTCAAACTACACTCCATTGTGGCCTTGAACTCACTATATAGCATGCTTAAATTCACAGTAATATTTCTGTTTCAGCCTCCCAAGACCAAGACGTTATGTAGCTATTTCCTTTTAATTGTAGGAGATTCAGTCTTGAAGGAAGGAGGAAGACTGTGACTCAGGAAGTAAATGAAATATCCAAGGCTCAGGAAGCTCCTGAAACTCATAAGATTCATAAGTCCCCTCCTACCGTTATATAAGCAATAGCAGTCGCTGGAGAAGAGATTCTGACCAGTGACACTGTCTACAAATTGTGCAGAGCACTCCAATGAAACAGCTTTCGTCACCTCTGCTGGGGTGGGCTTTTCAGTGACATTTGAGTTATCCATGCTCCTATAAGTAACTATTCACCTGTACTCCCAATAAACAAATAACCCCAATAATGTTGGTTCACTGACCTAGATGTCTGGTCTATTGTTGGTGCCTTATCTTGGGTAAATGGACCTTGTTCACATCTCCCCAGGAAAAGTTACACAACATGGGATTACAAGCCTGAATCACTACATCAGCTCATCCTTAATCACTTGTAGTGATTAAAACTTCCTGGTTTATTATCACAGGGGAAATAGAATATTCCCCAAGTTTCAAAATCTATTCTTAGCTACCACATCAGAAGGCAATTAATTACTCTACCAAAAAACACATGTTCTGGGAACCAGACCCTATTACTTTAAAAAAAGAATAGACAGTTACATATAAATCAATAGCAAATAATTCCAGAACATCCACCTGAAAAAAGCATAAAATTCCTGGGTATGTGATACATCCCTGTGGTCTCAGTACTCAGAGGTTCGAAAGCAGGAGGACCAGGTCATACACAAACTAGTTGACAAGTTGACATTCCCCCAAGAGAATAAAAATTCCCATAATACAAATGTAGTAATAGTTTCTTTTGGTTTTAGTGGTCTTCGGGCCTTCCCTACATAGCCTAGGTTGGCTGGAGCTAACTATGTAGCTCAAATTGACCTTGACCCTCTTGCCTCAGCCTCTCAAGTGCTGGGATTTTAGGTATTTGATGCCACACCTTTCATCTTATGAGTTTGGAGCTAGAGGTGTAGCTTAGTTGTAGAGTGTTTGCCGAGCATGCAGAAATCCAAGGGCTTGACCCTGAGTACTGTGGGAGTTGGACAACAGTAAGAAGGTGGTGGTGGTGGAGGCCTATGCCTTCAGCCTGCACAAGAGGCTAGAAGGCCGGACCACCAAGGGTTCCAGTCTGGTCCAGCTGTGAGGCCATGTATCAAACAAGCAAAATAACAAGAAAAAAGAAAATGGGTTTCCCATTGTTTGGGAATTTTTTAGATTTATAGTTGTAAAAAAGAAAAATCAGTCTTCCATTCTTGCGGCTACTAAGCGACTTATCAGTGTAGATCAGCATGTGCCCTGGCTGAATCAGAGACAAGAGCTCCTAGACAGTAATGTCATGAAGATGAGCTACATACTTAAGGGAATCTTTAGACACTTGGTTTAATCAGAGATTTCATTTGTATTAAGCCCCTAGCTCCAGCTTCCACTATTTCCAGCTTTAAGCTCTATCTCTATTTTCTGCTACCTTCCAAATGCCCAGGTATCAGAAAAGTTATGATTCAGAAATGAACTTGAAGAAATGAAAATGTCATAGGATATTACAATTCCATTGCACTCATCTAGCCAAATAAAAATCACTTCACTACTAGCAAATCTGCAGAGCCCTACATGCCATGGAAATGCTGCCTAAGGCCACAGCTGTCCCCTTCAAGGCCTCAAATTTGAGTCATGACAGTGTTGAGCACTGTGAAAATGATGAGAAGAGAACTTGCATTTTCCCTAAAGTCTCATTTGCAGCAGTTAATGTTGCCCACAGAGTCATTTCAGGCAGGATTTAAGCAGGCCAGTCTCTTCTGGTTGTCATATCCTATCAGGTAAGAGCTTAACAGCACTGAACCTCAAGCCTTGAAGAAAAGGTATTCTGAGTAGGTAGTGAATAAGGTTGCTCTGGTAAGCATTCTTTGTCTGAACAAACTCCAGTCAGTCCCCTAAAGCTTCCCTTAGCCCCATTTATGCACTTCCTTATAACATCTTGCAAAAACCCTGTTAATTCATTTTTACAGAGCACTCTGTTCTTTCAATATCTGTGTATCTTTGAGACCTAAGAAAGTTTCTCATTCCCCACTCTACAAGATGCTGTCTGGTCAGTATGACTAATCTCCAGCAATAACCCGGTTAGGTCAGATTATCCAGAATCCTCATCCATCCATTCCATCCATCCATCCATCCATCCATCCATCCATCTATCATCCACTCCATCCCCCTTCTTTTGTCTGATTCCACCCTGCTTCCCACTTGCCCTTGCTGTTTTGTGGGCTGAAATCAATCTTTTTCTCCTACTGCAGAAATCCCTATGCCTATTATTATGCTCCTAAAAAAACAAACAAACAAAAAACAAAAACTACCTTTAACAAATTCTGCAATAAAATCACTGAATTTTTAAGAGAGAGAGAGAGAGACAGACAGACCCAGACACACAGAGAAAATCACAAATGATGTCATGTGAATTCTTGACATGACATGGAAGCTGGGTTTTACAGAGCTCTAAGAGGGAAAGCTCACTGGTGGCTGTTGATTGGATGCCTGGACCGTGAGAGAAGTCCATGTTGCACAACTGTCGTCGTAGAGACACACAAAGCAGTTGGGCACAGAATGAATAGAAAGCCAGAAGTCTTGGGAGGCTTGGCAATCTCAGATTGTTGAAGTCTGCATATTCAAACAAATTCAGATTCTTTCCAGGCTAAGAATTTGTCCACTGTGTGTAACAGTAGGACGAGAATGACAAATAAAGCACACAAATCAAAGAATGCTCATGCATCACCTCTTAGAAAAGATTCTGCCCAAGCCTGAGAATAGCAACCTTCAACAAAAGAAATCATTCTTAAATCTTTTAGCTTACCTTGTTTAGAGCAGAAATCTCTCTCAATGTCTACTACTACTTGGATGAATTCCCAGTGTGATGTTTCATGTAATTGTGCTATTGTAGGTGATCTAAGCAGATCGCACTAAAAGCTTTCCTGAACTAAAGAGGAAGGAGAAGGGATCCTTGGCAAAGCTCAAACTCACAGGTCTGGGTCTTCAAAAGCAGTGTTACCATCAGCTATCTGTATGACCTATGAAATCTTTCCTTCCTTCCTTCCTTCCTTCCTTCCTTCCTTCCTTCCTTCCTTCCTTCCTTCCTTCCTTCCTTCCTTGAGACAAAGTCTGACTCTGTAGTTAGAATTGACCTGGAAATAACTCACTGGATCTCCCATACTGGCCTCAAACTTGCAACAACCTTTCTCTTAAGTACTAAGAGTTTGATTTTCACTTTTGTGTTTTTGTGGGACTTGTGTGTGTGCATGTGGGTTTCTTGAGGTGGGGGGAGTTGTTTCTTGTTTTGTTATTATTTCTTTTCTTTCTTCCTTTCTTTCTTTCTTTCTTTCTTTCTTTCTTTCTTTCTTTCTTTCTTGACAGGGTTTCTCTGTGTAGCCCTGGCTGTTGGCTGTTTTGGAACTCACTCTGTAGACCAGGTTGGCCTTCAGCTCACTCAAGCTCAGAGATCCACCTGCCTCAGCCTTGCAAGGGCTAGGATTAAAGGCATGGGCCAACATAGACCAGCTTGTTTCTTGTTTTGTTTTTAAAATTTATTTTGTGTGTGTGTGTGTGTGTGTGTGTGAGAGAGAGAGAGAGAGAGAGAGAGAGAATTGAGAATTGGATTCACTGGAATTTGAGTTACAGACCAGACAGTTGTGAGCTGCTATGTATGTGCTGGGAATTGAACCAGGGTCCTCTGGAAAAGCAGCCAATGCTAGTCACCACTGAGCCATCTCTCCAGACCCTCCTTGTTTTGTTTTTTAAGAGAGAAAGAAAAAAAAATAACATAATACTGGGTGGGTAGATCTGGAAGAGTTGCAGAAAGGAAAATATGATCAAAATATATTGGTGAACTTTTTTTTATTAAAATGATAAAAAACAAGTATGAGACATAATACCTAGATAAAAGTTTTCTAAGCTTTAGTTTTCCCTAAATAATATCACAAAAGACAAACTAAAACATGTGCCTGTTATAAGAGGATAAGAGTTTTCTCCTTTCACTACATGGGTCCTGGGGACATTAAATCTAGTCATCAGGCTTGGTAGCAATTACCTTAACCTTCTGAGTCACATCACTTGTTTTAATAGTCATATTTTCTTTTAAAAATTGTCCTAGGCTGGTAGTTCAATTGGTAGAGTGCTTACCTAGTTAGTATGTACAAAGCCCAGATCCACTTCACCACATAAAAATCAGGCAAGGAAATTGAGACAGGAGGATCAGAAATTTACAATCAGGCTAGACTACAGAGCAAGGTCAAGGTCAGCTTAGGTTACATGAGATTCTTTCTCAAAATATATAAATAAATCAAGTAAAGCAAACCTGATACCAAATTGCCCTGAACTTTGTTTAAATGTGATTTTTTTTTTCAGTGCTAAACAGTGAACACAGGGCCTTCAGCATGCTGGGCTACACTACCACCAAGCTACATCCTCAGCACATTAAAGTCACTGGAGTCATGGACTTCTTCTAATCTCTTGGTCTTTGTTTCCACTTGTAGATATATACTTCATAGGGATATTAAGAGAAAGTAAGGTGAAAGTTTTATATATACAAAATCTTATGGTGAGAGCAAAGAAAATTAAATCTATAAATTAACTCCAAATTCCATTTTCTTCAATGATTTTCCCTAACTAAAATTCTATTGCTGAAGCAGGAGGATCACAAGTTCCAAGCCAACCTAGACTAGAGCAAGACCTTGTCTCAAAACACCATCAATAACAACAAAAATTTGAATCTTAAGGCTGGAGAGATGACTCCGTGGTTAACAGCACTGTCTCTCTTCCAGAGGTTCCCAGCAACCACGTGGAGCCTCACAACCATCTATACTGGGATCCAGTGCCCTCTTATGGCATGCAGGTGACCTACAGATAGAGCACTCATATGTATAAAATAAATAAAATAATTCTTTTAAAAAATTTTGAGTCTTAGATAAATAATTACCAATGTTTTACTTGGTTTTATTTAGAATTGTTTGGTTGATTTGTTTTTGTTTTTGTTGTTGTTGTTGTTACAGGGTCACAATGTGTAGTTAAAACTGGCATTGATATTTCTTTGTAGCTGAAAATGACCTTGAAGTCCTCACCTTTCCTGTCCTTATCTGTCAAGCTGGGATTACATGTGAGTGTGTCCATGCCTTGTTGGATAATGTGTTAGGATGAGTATGTACTGGAGCTCAGAAAATAACCTCTGGTTTGATTTTCAGTGTGTGTGTCGGGGGAGGGGGGGAATTCTTTTTCCTGTAAGTATTTACTTTTATTTTACATGTCTAAGTATTTTGTCTGTATGTATGTAAGTGCACCACTTACATGCCTAGTGCCCACAGAGGCAAGAGGACATCAGATTCCCTGGAACTGGAGTTATAGATGGTTGTGATCCACAGTATGGGTGCTGGGAAACCAAACTTAGGTCATCTACAAGGGCAGCAAGTGCTCACAACAATGGAGTCGACTCTCCAGCCGTCATGTGGGTTTGTGCACAAGCACTCTGAGGCCATAAGAAGATATTAGATCCCCTGGATAGAGTTACAGACACTTGTGCACCTCCCCACATGAGTGCTGGGAAGAGAACTTGGATCTTCTGCATGAGCAGTGTGCACTCTTAACTGTTGATCCATCTTTTTAACCCTGTGGTGATTTGAATAAGAATGGCAGTAGGCTCATACATTTGAATGCTTAATCACTATTTGAAAGGATTAGAAGGATTAGGAGGTGTGGCCTTGTTGGAGGAAGTATGTCAGTGGGGGTAGGCTTTGAGATTCCAAAAAACCCTTGCCAAGCAAAGAGTTTCTCTCTTGTGGATCAAGATACAACTCTCAGCTGTTGCTCTAGCACCATGCCAGCCGGCCACCATGCTCCCTGCGATGATGATGATGATAATGGAATAACCTCTGAAACTGTATGCAAGTTCTCAATTAAATATTTTCTTTTCTAAGAGTTGCCTTCATCATGGTGTCTAGTCAAAGGAATAGAACAGTGACTAAGACAAACCCTAAGAATTTCTTTTTAGAATTTTTTTAAAGGATAGCCTCATGGGAATGGAGAGATGGCTCATTGGTTAAGAGCACAAGCTGCTCTTCCAGAGCAACTGAGTTTTGTTCCAAGCACTCACATACATGAAGGCAAAACTCGCACATAAAAATATAAAAGGGCTGGAGAAATGGCTTGGCAGTAAAGAGCACTTAACTGCTCTTCCAGAAGACCTGAATTCAATTTCCAGTACCCATATAGGATGCTACCTGTAACTCCAACTCTAACTCCTGGGGATTCAACACCTGTGGGCATACACACCCAACATGCACACATGCATATGAATGAAAAATAATAAAATTGAAAAAAAGTAAAAGGGATAGAATTTAATGTGCCCAGGCTGGCCTTGAATTTTCTGTGTAACTGAATGTGAGACTGAACTTCTGATCTTTTTCTCTTTACTGCCCAAGTGTGGGGATTACATAAGTATGCTATCATCCCTGGCCTTCACAGTCACCATTTCTTTACCTGATCATACTATGCAGAATGTGATCTCGGATATTCCATAAAATAAAATTTGATCGGTATATATACACAAAATTTGGTATTCAAATGCTCATAGCAACTTTATTTAGAATAATCCCCTAAACTGGGTGGGATAGCACATGCCTGTAATCCCAACACTTAGGGAGGCAGAGGCAGGAGGATCTCTGTGAGTTCAGTGTCAGCACAATCTATGAAGTGAGTCCAGGACAACCAAAGCTACACAGAGAAACCCTGTCTCAAAAAAAAAAAAAAAAATACCCCCTGTCTTCATTAGGGTGTTTGTTGCTTTGAAGAGACATGGAAAACATTTAATAGGGCCTGGTTTATGGTTCAGAGGTTTAGTCCATTGTCATCATGGCAGGAAGCATGGTGACATGCAGGCAGACATGGTGCTGGAGAGATAGCTGAGAGTTCTGCATCTGGATCTTAAGGCAGCAGGATATGAGTGTGACACACTTCCTCCAACAAAGCCACATCTGCTCCAGCAAGGTACAGTGCTATTCCCTGTGAGCCTATGAGAGTTATTCTCTTTCAAATCACCACATCCTCCTCGAAAAAGGTGAGGGCTGAAGAGATGGCTTGATGGCTAAGAGTGTGGTCTGGTCTTGAAGAGGACCAGGGTTCAGTTCCTAGCACCTTTATGGCACTCAGAGCTCTGGGTAACTCTAGTCTCAAGGGATCTGATGCCTTCTTTTGGCCCCAGGCACCGGGCATTCATGCATACACCGCCATGTATTCACTGGGGCAAACATTCATAAACAGAAATTAAAAATAAGTCCTTAAAACAGAAAGGTAGGAATGAGACTGAGTTTATATACGTATACATCATATACACGTACATGTACACATACATATACATATGAACTTGGGAGGCTGAGGCCTTCAGAGTACAAGGCCAGCCAGGACTATGTAGGGAGACTCTCAACCCGCCCTCTCCAAAAAAGTAATGTTATATCTCTCTGGTGTGTTCTTGGCTCCTCTATTTGTTTTGTTTTTAAGTACTTTCCCGGCCATTCTCAAACTTATCAACAGATTATTAATTTCTTGCTTAAGTGCCCATTGGAGATTTCCTTGTCCCTACACAGCTATAATAAATGATGCGTTTTATTTGGCAATGAAAATTAGGAAATACACTGCAGATATAGCTCAGTGGTAGAGAACACTTACCTAGCAAGCATGAGGCCCTGGGTTCTTTCTGCAGCGTTGCAAAAGGAGAACAGATTACAAAAGGATGGGTCCAGTTATGATTCAAGTACTGCAAAGGTGCTTGGCTACACAGTCTTCCATAGCTCTGGTTGATATTTGTATCTGAACTTCAAACCAGCCTTTGCTCTATGCTGTGAGATCCTCCATTCTGGCTGCTATACTATGTGCAGTTTCTGGTGCAATTGAGTCTCACTTTAGAACCAAAGAACCATCAGGAGATTCAGGTCTCCATGCCCAGGTCACCTTACAGCTCTCCTCCACTAACCTCCTGAGCTGGATGAAAGAGTGAGGTTGAAATTCAAGCAGAACATCTCAGTGCCAGCCAGAGAGCTAAAGGACCAGCTGGCCATTTTTTTCCCTCTCTTTTCTCTCCTCGGCAAGATGGGAAGCTGCATCCCCCTCCCCTCTTTCTCAGGACTCCAACACTTCCCACTGCTTTCTTCCTTTCCACCCTCCTGGCTGCCTCTCTCAGTGCTGCCAGGTTGCCATGCCAATAAGGTTCCCATGGTTACTAGGAGGCGCTGCCACATTCCCATAGGCAGCTTCTATCTACTCAAAGGAAGGGGTGCTGTTATTGCCTCCAGGGTCAAACAAATAGATATATAAGTAAAAAGGGACAGAAGTGGTCTCAGCCCAGGGGCTGTTGGAGGAAGAATGTTGTAAAAGTCTGCAGTCTCCAGGCCAGACCTTGAACAGAATCCTGCTGCCTCCGCTCAAGCTTTCTCTCTCCTAAACCTAGGGAGAGAGGAGCCTGGCACTGGTTCAAGCCCATTGTTTTACTTATTGTGGGGTCCAAATAGACAGCACATTGTGAGGCTCATGTTACTATGTAAATAATGGATACATCTGTGCTCCCTGAGTAGCAAGGAAACTCGCAAAATGCAAAGCAGGCTGTGCCCTGCCTTTAGTTAGGGTGTCTTGCCTGCTTTTCTGTGCACGGTACTATGTGGTGCTCTTCCTGTACAGGCTGTCTCAGGCCATACCTGGTTTTTGTGTCTTTTTAAAACAAAATTTGTTTTCTTAAAAAAAAAAAGTGTAAAATTCAAAAATTGAAAAAATATGAAAAAACATTTACAATTTCAAAGTTACAATATGCTTCCCAGCACTTGTAAGGTAGAGGCAAGGGGCTTAGAGTGTCAAAGTTATACATAGTGAGTTCAAAAGAAGTGTGAGCTATATGAAACCTTGTCTTAGAAAGAAAAACATGGGTCAGGAGGCAGTGGCACATGTCATTAATTCCAGCACTTGGGAGTCAGAGGCAGGCAGCTCTCTAAGGCAGGCTGGTCTAGATATCAAGTTCAAGAAAGAAAGAAAGAAAGAAAGAAAGAAAGAAAGAAAGAAAGAAAGAAAGAAAGAAAGAAAGAAAGAAAGAAAGGAAGGAAGGAAGGAAGGAAGGAAGGAAGGAAGGAAGGAAGGAAGGAAGGAAGGAGGAAGGAAGGAAGGAAGGAAGGAAGGAAGGAAGGAAGGAAGGAAGG